>NW_024355205.1:28202929-28672067 GCF_902729225.1 Pteropus medius
ACAGTTACCTTAGATAGAAGATGGTAATGGGACAGGGTTGGGCAGGAAACTGAGAGCCAAAGGAGGCCAGATGCTTTTCCACAGAGGACTTGACCTTTGACTCACAGCCCTCAGGAAATCTTGACTCTTTTCTTTAGTATTTGATTCTCAGCTGATGCAAGCCTTTGATGCAAGCCTTTTATTTATGTTTGCCCATTAGACAACAGGGCAGTTGGGCTGTTTTCACGTCTATAAAAGGCAGCGGAGCAGAGCGCTTCCTTTGATGCGTCCCGCCTCTGCTGTGGCCTTGCCATTCTCGGCTAACTTGGTCTTCCCCATGTTGAGCCTCTGGATCCCACTCCTAAAAGCTCTAATTTGGGGACCAGAACTTGAAACAGCCCCAAAGGGATCCTGTTTAGCTTGTCATTTAAATAGCTAAGCCCCTGCCACGACAATTTAAAGCCCTCTCACCTTTCATATAGCTAAGCAGTTCTTTTTTCATATTTGGCTTGTTTGTGAACGCAAAATCTCTGGTGGTTTTTTTTTTTTTTTTAATCCACTGCAATTTCACATCCAAAAAAAAGCATTGATTGAAGGAGGAAAGAGTGAAATCAACAGTCCTTTAATAAACGACCTTATTCGGAATTGCAGAACTAACTGGGAACTGAGCATAGTGGCTTTCGATGTCTGCCCTGTGAGTACAGCAGTGGACAGAGTGTGAATCCACGCTCCATTACTGACTAACTTTTTGACCTTGAGCAAGTTACTTAATCTCTTTTTTTTTTGCCTCAGTTTCTACATCTGTGAAATGGGATCGATAATAGTTCCAACCTCATAGACAGGACTAGTTACATAGTCTGCGGAACCCTTTGTTTAAATGTCAATGAAATGAAAATGCTGGGCCCTTGTTCCAGTTTCAAGATGGTGACAGCAGAGCATCAAAGCAAGCAGGGGGTACTTCTGAGCACAGGGCTCTGTGTCAGTGCCAGGGAGCTGGCCCTGGTCATAGGATTGCTGTGAGAATTAGATGAGTTACTGTATTTAAAGCTCTTAAAGAAGTGCCTGGCACATATGCAATCTCTGTAAATGTCAGTTAAATCTAAAAAATGATAGTTGGGTAATCTGGGAACCAAAGACACCGTCATAGCTCAGGGAAACACAAGAAGTTGGTGGTAAAGCGAGGCTTAGGCTCTGTCTGTTCTGTGGCTTCCCACGCAGTTCTTCTACATATACTCTATGCTTTCTTCAGTGCAGGCCTTTCTTCCAATCAGCATTTTTGAATGCTTTTAATGTTTGATGCATAGGCGGTAGACAGTGACAATATGCAGCTCATGAGTTTTGTGTTTTGTTGTTTATTAATTTTTTTTCATTTATGGTGCTATAGCACTTTAGAATAGACCTCAGGACACGCTAACTCTGTCATTGGATAGGCCGTGGGGTTCTTACCTTATTAAGCCATTTGAATTTAGAAAAGCCGAGTAAATGACTTTGGGATCTTGTCACCAAAACATGAACAAAACTTATAAGTGTAAATTATTTTAAAATGATAAAATGTAAATATAAATGATGGATGAGTTTCATGATGAGTTAAACCAGGGGATATTACTAATGTTAGAACCAGAAGATTTCTTTTAGATCATCTAAATATCCCCTAATTTGGGCCCAAATCTTTGTTATTGCTGATGTAGACACAACTGGAAAGACCAAGTTAAAATTACTCTTTTTTTGTTCTTAATGCGTCCTTAAAGAAAATTATTAAAAACATCTCAGGTCAATGGCAGATAAAATTTTCTTGAAATCTTTGTTTTAAAAAGGCTAAATAGAGTACAAAATACTATGTCTATATTGTGATTAACCTTCAATTTCTTTTTTTTCTGGGTCAAAAAGAAAATGTCATTCTTGTTCATTGTGAATTTTAGAATCTAAATTTGGAAGAATTCTAAAACCATGCTAATTAAGCCATGCTGAGCATTCTTTAAAATCTGAATATATAAATAATTTTATCATTCAATGTCTGAATTAGCTATAGTTAGTCCAGAGGGCTTTTTAAAGCAATAAACTTTTTCATGTTCAGGAATGTTTTCCTGATGGATAAATAACTTCCATTTTTGTGGAATTCAAGCCATAAAGGGCCCTCCGGTATAGACTTGTCTAATTTGAATTATTTGGATTAATTTGGCAACCTGTGAAATATCACTTTGGTTCTTATCTTGGTCACGTTCACCTCAAGCAAGGCTTTTTGTTGGTGAATAATACGTGCTCTCATATCAAATACAAAAGCATTCGTGAACTCTGTCCTAACTATTGAGAGATCGCTTATATTTAATATCTTCTCAAATCTCAAGAAGAGATCATCTCCCGTCCTTCATTGGATTTTTCTGTTCCAGGAAAATGTCAGTTTCTATTTGTAGACTCTTCTAGGAAATCTTCATTCTCATTTAGCTGAAGCAGTGATGGGAAGCTGTCCCTTCTCTGGTGGACTTAACAATGCTATTTCTGTATCTCATTTGAGAGGCTGGGCAGCCATTCATTTGTGGTTAATACTGTAATTTTAAAAGTGTATTTTTAAAAATCGGATGGACATATCTGAAACTCCATTTTAGTTTGAATGCTATCACTGCTTAAGCACACCCAGAACTGTCAGCAAAATGCTGTTCGTGTTCAGCAACTCCTATGAATTGAAAGTATCTAAGCTAAAAAAAGGGAAATTGACAGGTGTCTTATTAGGCCTTAGCTATTAGTCATTTTTGTATCTGCATAAGTAATTGACACTGTCCTTCTAAACAAGGATTGTGCATTTGCATGCTTTCAGAAAGAGGTCCTGCTGGGTGTTTCTAAGCCACTATTTTAGGATGTGATGGCTTAATCTGAAAAATGTTTTGATGAACAAAACATGATCTCTTCCTTGTCACTTTTCTGGATGTCCTCAGATTTCATAGTATAATCAGGGACTGAATGGATTTTGCTTGGGTATGAAATATCTGATGACTAAATGGGTTTGACAGTAAAACTGGGAGTGTTTTTGGTGACTGGCTTCAACAGAAAAAAGGAAAGGGATTATCTTCATTCTGTTCTGTTCTTAACGATTGCTATAAAATGTATTTTTGGTTTATTACAAACCAGTTGATGCTTTACTGAATCAAAACTAGGGAAGAAATTCTGAAGATAATTATTTTTTTCATCCTGGGGCTGCTCTACTTCCTAAAATGAAAGAACTTAGAATTCTAAAGAACTTTAGAGAGCATCAATTTTAAGTCTCTGCCTTCCAGATGAGAATGTGATGTCACAGTCTCAACGTGGCTAAATGAGTTAGAGACAGAACCAAGATGAAAAGGTTACTAAAATGGTTTAATGCCATTTATGGAACTAGATATTTTTCTAGATATCTTTCTGATATTTTTGTGTTAGTGATTTTTTCCACAAAAAGGTGAATTGCTAAGCTGTATCTCACTGCCCACTGCACTTCTGTGTCATTGTGCTTTTGACCCAACCTCTAAAAACATTGAATATATATAAATTGATAATCAAATGGAGAAGTTTGAGTTGGTAATTTGATTAATTAAATACCACTGCCAGCCACAGTAAAATGTTTCCATACCAGTGTCAACAAAAGACATTCTAAACCTAAAGAAAAGTTTAAAGAGTTCGTTTCAGCGAAGGTTTACAGACCAGTGCTGGAAGCAAAATCTCAAAGGATTGAGACAATGCTTCGAGGAATAGCAGTTTTGCAGTTTATTTTATACATTAGACTCAAAGGAGGAGACGTAACGCAGGTTACATGAAATCCATTGGTGGTAGATTAAAGGGTGGGAGAAAGTAAAGTGTGGGAATCTCTAGGATTGGATAAAAAGTGAAATGGGGAGACACATACTTGTTTTACATTGGTGAGTACAGGATATTTCACATACACAGTTTACAGAAATATGCAGGTTTAAGATAACAGTGAGGAATGCTGGGGTTGTTTCACCCCAGTACCAGATGTGTTTACCTTTGGAGGTCTGGAGAAGAGATGATTCTGACCGTTTAAGTGTGTTTTTCTAGATGCGTAAAAGCAGTGGCTAGGGCTTGCTCAAGGTAAAGATTAATCTATCATGGAGGCCTTAGGAATTGACTTCCCGTTATAACCCGCTCAATTCAGAATTTTTTTTATGATTAAAACATCCTGTATGGTTACTTCCAGTTACTGAACTTGTTAGGCTCACCAAAGTAGCTTCTTTTTTGTTCACCAGAAACTTCTCATTTAGGTGAATGCTGCAACCCTCCATGTCATTTATCTCTGTGACACTATTCGGGAATGGTGTCATACCCCAAAATGACTGTGCCCATTGGGTAACCTATGCTGTATGTCGTCTCCTGCAATCAACTTTGAGTTCAGACTCACTACTTCTTTATATCCTCAAAATACACAACCCAAAAAACATTGGTGAATACGGATTTTATTGAATGTTTTCTAGGAAGCTAGAGAGGATGGCTTTATCACATACGACACAGAAAAACTTAGACTGTCCCTTTGGAATTTCATGTTTCTCTTCTTGGCATCCTATTTTCTGGTTTGCTGTCCTCACTTCCTTTCTCTTACATACTAGAGCCACTCAGCTCTGGTCTGAAGAGTACATTGCCCTTAGGAAAACAAAGGCCTGTGGTAAATAGTGGGTATGTTCTTCAAATGTATCTTTTAGGGCAGGGCTGTCTCAATTCATTTGGTCATACCTGTGGTTTTTTGGCTATTGATTCTTCACAAAAACAGATCTAAAGTTAAAAGGTTAATTTGGACCCAAGTCTAACAGAAGACAAAATTAGACAAATAGGTGACGTTAACCAACATCTCTTAACTTTTCTTGTGTCCCTGGCTTCTATGGGTCCCATCCCACTGGTATTCCATATTCAACTTAGTTCCAGGAATATTTATTGAGCTCTTATTATAGACTGGACACTGTGCATGTGTCTTTGCTCTAGTAGTTTAATAGGTGAAGGGGTCAACCTGCAAAGAGATGGAAGCAACACTACATGCTGCTGAATGTTTTAGTGTGAAAATGAACGAAAGATTTTGGGAGCACCAAGGTTGGAGTGGCTACATGGAGGAGGTGGCAGCAGAGATGACCTTGATCTTCAAAGACATGAAACTGACACCAAGGTGGTTTGAGGGCACTGAGAGAGGTTCAAGGTGGTCCCATTGTAGGGAGGGTGGGACATGTGAGGAGTACAGAGGAGAAGAGGAGAAGGACTTTGAGTGCTGATTGTCATCCTCTAGGCAAGAGTGAGTCAACAAATGGACCTTTAAACAGTTTAATTTTTATCAAAGTTTTACATGCTCATACATGAAAGGTTTGTTACCAAAAAAATAACATAGCAGGGCTCAGACCTCCTCCTTCCTGTCTTCTCCATTCCAGAGGTAACCACTCTCTAGACAGTTATGTTGGCCTTGGCCTTCTCCTTATTCAAGATGTGTCTGCGTTACCTCCTGGAGCCATTATCTCTTGGCTTCCCACCATAGAGGATGGAGATTTGGCTCTTTTATACCTGTACCCCATCCCATCACGCACACAAGTACCTTCCCTATACTATCTCCTTTCGATAATATAATTTTAGTGAGATCACTATTCAATGTTTACATTATTAAGGTCATGTAAAGGCTATTCATAGCTAAGGCAAATAGTCCACTACAATTACTTTTACTTTGCTACAGACTGCCCACGAAGTTCATGTTTTCTGTTTATTTTTTTGTTTCACGTACTTGTCACTAATTCGACCCTAAAAATCTTTGCCCTTCTGCCAACCGTCTAAATCTCTTCTCATACAGTACCAGTAGAGTCTAACTGATTCCTATGCCTAAGGAGCCACTCCTGTGGCCTTTGGACCTGCTTCTGTGGGGACTGGAGAAGGGCTGCCCTCTACTTCTACATACAAGGTCATGCAGTAATCTCCTCTACTGTCATCTGAAGGGTTATTTTACTCTCTTGTATTGAATTGTTCTGTTTCCTGTATCGAAGGCTTTCTCTTTTCTGATTTTTCAGTAGCTTTCTGAGAAAAGTGCACAGGATATAAATTTTTTTTGAGACTATAATCCTCAGACTTGAATGATAGTTTGGTCGGGTATGGAATTCTAGGTTGAACATAATTTTTCCTTTAGAATGTTTAAGACTAGCTCAATTTCCTTGTGATTTCCAGTGTTGTTATTGAGAACTCCTAACACACGTCTGACTACTGATTATTTTATTTTTTCTCCAGTTATGAAGAATGTAATCTACTTTGATTCTCAGCTTTCCCTGCTTTAAGTTCGATTCAGCACTTTTCAGTCTGCTAATTATTTCTTACCACTCTTTCACCTGCTCTCCAGCTTAAGAAATTTTGTTCCCATTGTGTTCTTTCCTTTACTATCTCCTCATCCTCGTGGATTTATGCCTAAAAACAAAATGAAACTAGTAAAAACAAAAAAACAATTACAACAACAAAACGTTACTATCATCGTAGTAGGGTTTTAGAAATAAAAAATGTTGGATCTGCCATCTTTACCTGGAAGTTCTTTAGAAGTGGAGGTGTGTTTTTGGAGACAAAATATTATTGGAGACAAAGGCTACAAAATCATAAATGCCCTTTAGGACACATTCATACCATGAGGTGACTGATGGCTGTGCACCTTCATGCTGTGTCATGTTATGCGAGTTGACACAGTGGGTGATGGGGTAATCTTGAAAGGGATTTCTACACTGGCTTAGCCAGCAACATACTCTAGACTCTATACTGAGACAGAGAACCACATAAATATATGGCTAGTAAATGTATCCCCAATTCAATTTCTATTTAGTCAAATTCCCACAGTTACTCCATTTCTACTTAACACAAGGGGAAGTGTGACAGAGAGGAAATTGGAATGCTAAGAGACACAAGTCCTAACTGATGCAGTTAAAATATCTCGCTTTTGCAAATTTTACAAAGACATAAGAACATGTGAACCCATTTCAAGGGCCCCAGCAAAGATCTTAGAAGGGATCTGTGTGGCTTAGGGTCCCCGAAAGCTGCCTCTGCTCAACAGATGCTTCCATCAGGGTACGTAGTGACTCAGTCCTCTCTTTTTAAAGGGAGGTTAACAATGATGGCTAAGTGGTGATTGATCTAGAAGAAAATCAAGGTCGGAGCTTGGATGGTGAAGTCACCACCAGGATATTGTGAAGCATTTCTTAGGGAGAATTCACCCAATTTGCCAGTTCTGCATGGAGAGAAGATGGTGAGGAAGTCTTGTGTGAGAAGAATTAGTAAGATTAAGAATTTTTCCTACCTCACTTCTATCTTTCCTTCAAAATTTAAATGTTTAAAGCCCTACCCTCACAGAGTCTTATTCTGCTTTCAAAGGTGGTATTTGGTTGGTATATATGTACTCCTGCATAAATTAAAGTTAATAAAGTGGATGATGCTGCTGGAACAGGTGTGAACTTTTAGCACTAATCTTTTTCCTTTTTGTTCTTCAGTCCAAAAGCATAACTCTTTTTCTCTGGACTTCAGTTTCCTTAAGAAGGAATTGGATTAAGATCTTATTCCCCTCTAATATTACATGTTTCTATGATTGTTCATTATAGAGGATTCATATTGATTTCTTGTACATGGAATAACTCGTGGTTTTATTCACAGAAAGAAGTGACCAGATTTGTATCCACTGGTATCAAATAGTTGAACTAAGAAAATTTCTTTGTACTTAGCCAAGACTTCACATTTCTCCTTCATTTTGAAATGGCTTTTTGAGACTCCCACTCTGGCACTAAGAAAAGGCATCTTCTACAAAGGCAGTTTTAGCCACAGGCCTGGAACAGGATTTTAGTTTGTAGATGAAGAGATTTATTTTTGGCAAACGAATTGTTTCTGATATTTTATTAGCTCTGGAACCTCAGCCAAATTACTGAAACTTTCTGATTCTCAGTTTGTTCTATAAAACAGGAATGACAGAACTATTTTAAAGGATGTTTTGAGCATTAAGTGATGTCATGTGTATGAAAAGAGCTTAGCAGAGTGTTTGGCACATAGTATTTGCCCCATCAATATCATTTCTCACCACCCGAGTGTCTCATGGGACGCTGACATATTCTACTTATGAAGGTATTAGCATAGAATTTTTAAGTGGCCTTTCTCTTCTTCTCTCTTCCTCGTCTTTCTCTCTTCCCTGTCTTTCTCTCTTCCTTCCTTCCTTCCTTCCTTCCTTCCTTCCTGCTTCCTTCAGCTTCCTTCCTTCCTTCTCCACCCTCCCTCCCTCCCTCCCTCCCCTCCCTCCCTCTTTCTTTCTTTCTTTCTTTCTTTCTTTCTTTCTTTCTTTCTTTCTTTCTTTCTTTCTTTCTTTCTTTCTTTCTTTCTTTCTTCTTTCTTTTGCTTTCTTTCTCCTTGTTCCTTCCTTCCTTCCCTTCCCTTCTCTTCCCTTCCCTTCCCTTCCCTTCCCTTTCCTTTCCTTTCTTGTGTCCAACATCAATTTATCAATCTGGGGAATAATCTCTCCCCTATCCAACTTTTTGAGTGGACTCATGATGCAGGCCTCAATTGTCCAAGTACTTCTACTTCTTATTCACAGTGATGGATATGACACCCAAGCTTGGCTAATGACCTTCCTACTCAAGTATTCTGAGGAAAAAAGGATGTAGGTTTAGGCAGTTCATGGCCATCTCCTGGGGGAGACTCCATCTGAGAAGCTAACTCAGAAGAAAGTTGACCTAGGAGGGGCAGAAAGACAGTTTCCTGATGTCTTTGTGCCTTTGGATAAATCCATTTCTGAAATTATAAGGCCCCACAGTCTTGAAGTCATGAGAGCCCCTGAATACTCTTTGATAGTCAAGCTAATGTTAAATTGGTTCTTTATTCATCAACTAAAAGAATTCTAATTTAGAGCCAAACTTCTTTTTTCTTTCCCCTTATTCACTTGGGAGGTTTGACTGGTGTTTGGTCCCCTCTTGCAGTAGGAGACTTTCAAAGTAAAGACACACCAAAAGGGCAGATGGCCACAGTATTTAATGGACCACACAGGTCATTGTTTGGGATTTTTAGAAATAGTTTAAAGAGTTTCCTTAATAATTCCAGTAAAGTTAGGACCTGAAAACTGAAGCTCATTTGAGAAAAGCCTGAAAGGCATTCAGGAGACATGTGCTTAGCCTTCTGACTTTAACAGGCTTGTGTTTATGGGTTAATGTGGTACAAAAGAAGCAGTTGTGGTTAGAAAAAAAAAGGAGACCAATGTTTACAGACACCAGGTGCTCAGCACCTTTCTCACAATGTGTGATTGTTGTGCGAAGGCCCCTTAAGGATATCGTGGGGCACCAATCAAACGTGAGTTTCAGAGAGGTCACAGGAAAAGTCCCATAAGGCACCAGTCCTCCTGCCTGCAGCAGTGGGCAGAGGAAGAACCTGAATGAATCTGCACCAAGTATTCTTACCTTTTGGGGTACACACCAGGATATTTACAGATGATAAATACGTATTTTCCTTGGGATGACATTAAAATGATAAAATAAATCTATCTGTACTATAGTAACAAGTTTTAAAACTTATTTTTTTTTTTTAGTCTTTCTAGGTTATATTTTTGGGAAAGATGCAGATGTTGAAATATAAGATAAATATGATTTTCTCATAGTCAAGAATATCAAAGGACATTTTATTCTCTCTCGAAGAGCCTGGTGTCTAAATTATTATAAAAATGGGAACATACATGTCACATCTAATCAACTGTAAGTTATAAACTCATACAGTGTAACACCATTTAAATTTTTTATAAATCACGTGAAAAGGAAAAAGAAAGGCCATGCGCACGTGCATACACACACTATATTATTTCAATTCTAGTTTGGAAAACCCTGAGTTATCTCATGCATGTGTTTTAGCTAATTCTATAAATTAAGGGTCCGAAAACTATAGCTCTCACATTAAATCTGGCTGATTACCTCTTTCAGTATGGCCCATAGCTAAGAATGGCATATCAAGAGGAGAATAATATTTAATAACATTTAAAAATTATATGGAATTCTAATTTTAGTGTTCATAATATTGTTTTACTGGACTAGCTTGCCCATTTATTTACTTTTTTTCTAATAAATAAAGTTTTTTTTGGAGTTCACCCATCTATTTATATACTGTCTATTACTACTTTCAACAATAGGAATTGCAGAGATGAGTAATCGTGGTAGAAACTGTATGGCCTCTAAAGCCTAAAATATTTACAGAAAAGGTTTGCTGACCTGTGATTTGGATGAAAAAACTGAGGGCTGGAGGTACATGTCTGATGTAAAGTTCTAACTTTTGGAGTCAGAACCACACGTCAAAACTACATTTTCTAACTCAGTTCTAACACCTTGGGTGTGGTTTTTCCTATATTTTTATCCCCTTGAAATAATAATTTCTACTTATGTAGTGCTTATTGTTTTACCTGCGTCATTGTAAACATTTTACTTGTATTAAGTTATTTAATCATCAAAACAGCCCATAAGATAGGTACCATAATTATCCTCCAGACTTGGGGAAATGGAGGCACATATTAATTAAGTAACTTTGCTGAATCCCCACACCAGCAAGAGCCAGAGTCAGGTGGGGTTTGGGGGGGAGGGGGTGACTCAGACAGCATGGCTCTTAAACACTGCACACTGTTCTGTCTCTTTCAGTGAGTGAAATGCAAAGCCCAGGAAAGAGAATTTGTTGAGTGACTTAATGTTTCTAGTCCCACTCATTCTTCTTTTGAGCAGTAAGACAAAAATGGCATAAAGTGAATTGTTCTGCTATCGTAAGCCGAAAATGAACTCGGATTAAGAAAGTGGTCCCCAGTCATCTTTAAAGTGAAAGGCTGTGACAGCGTATGACTGGAAGTTCTCGGAGAGGCATTGCCTTGTTTTGTTTTTCAGCTTCCTTCTTTGCTTGGTGATCTTTCAGTGGATTACCCTGACAAGTGGGTTTGAAGAGGAGTGACAACGTCGCTGCAAGTAAGGACCACAGAGAGGCTTCTTGGGGAACATGGCAAATCTTACCTAAGACTTGACCGAGATCTGGAGCTGAGGAAGAGGCCACTCAAAAGAACAATCACATGAGACCAGCTCACGGCATACAACAAGTCTTGTGGGCCAATTGGAAGGATCTCATCATTTGAATGTATACAGCTTTACGGTGGTGTCTCTCATAATAAATCAGCTTTCCATTCATTAGATCCTTGTAGTTACTTAAGTATTTATTCACTCGTGTTTGTTTCAAACAGACGTATCAGTGTTTAATAGAACAGCAGGGTGAATAAGCAGCTTTGGGATTTTTGAGTCACTGAAGAATGTGACACATTAGGATTTTTTGTGGGGATAGAGTTGGAGGGATGAGTGAAAGAGAGGGAACTGAGAGCAGCAGAAAAAGAGAAGTTATATTTTTCCAAGAAGATTCTGCCCATGCCACGTGGCACTGTTGGGGGGCTGTGCCTTGGTTGTCCACCGGATGTTCAGATTGGGGTAAAGTGAACAGAAGTTGGTGAACTATGGCCTGAGGGCTGAATCCTGGCTGTTGGTCCATTTTTTTGCAAATAAGTTTTAATTGAAACACAGCCATGCTCATTTATTTCCTGTTTTTGTAGAGTTAGAGCCCATCCTTTCAAATACACCTTGTCTGTGCTTCCTTCTGTGCTACAACGGCAGAGATGAGTAGTTCTGACAGAGATCGTAATAGCCCATGAAGTGTAAAGTCTGTATTATCTGGCCCTTTACAGAAAAAAATTGCTGACTGATGGTTGTAAGGGAAGACTGATTATTTAACCACCATGAAATATTTCTTTTTTGGAGACTGTAGGCTGCATATGTCTTATAGCAGTGGAGACCTAACTTTAATGTGTTGGCAAAAATATGTTTTAAATGGTTCTCTAAACACTGCGCATAGAAATTCATATTTCTTGTTTCCATTTACAAAATGCCATGACCACCCCAGCTCTACTGAGTCACTGCCATGGCAAAGCCTGGCATTTTTAAAAGGCATAAATCCAATATTGAGGCCAGTTTGGGAACTAGCCTGGAACATACTAAGTCTTCCCAAAATGCTTATTGAATTAGTGAGGTCACATTAATTGTGGCAACAGTCTGTAACATGAACTGCTTGTGCATGTTCTAAACCATAATTCAGAAACAAGTCTAGAGTTTGTTATTTTGAAAAGCTCCTTTAATACTATTAAAAATTGCTTTCCACATTTATTGCTAAAAAGAAGGAAATAAAAATCATACATTGCTACTGAGTCATACTGTCAATCTGTTAATATTTTGATGTACACACACACACACACACACAATCCCTTCTGGATTGAATTAGTATAATTCTATTGAATTCTCAAAATACCATGTGGTTATTTTGGGTTATAGTTGTGGGAAGGGATTTCACTTGGGTTTCGGAATGGTTACTTTCTTGGAAGTGTTTAGATAAAGAGCCAAGAAATACATTGTTGTTCCTATGGGAACAGAAGAACTGGTGAATATTAATTATTATTTGAAAATCTTTAACTTACATGATAAGACTTGGACAGAACACATTTAGACTATTTAGATGCATTTTTGTTTGTTTGTTTGTTTGTTTCTTATTGCTACTAAATTATCCTTTCATGAAACCTTTTCCTTTGTAGCTCTTTACCAACTGGACATCCACTGCACCACTGCTGATGTCATCAGGATCAGGCTATCACCATGGCAGCTCATGTACCTGGCAGTCCAGCATTACCTTAATGATGCTGGAAAAGTCTCTGGATAACAGTCTAGGCTGAATCTGTCAGGTACTTTTGACGATATCATAAATTGGATTTAATGTGTCACTTCCCTTCTTATCTCTGGAACATTCACCAAGGGCTTTGGTGATCACAGCAGAGGAAGAAGGTGCTACCGCATTCTGGGTTTTTCCATTCTGAAGGGACATTTTCACTGGAATCCAGACACGTCCAGTCACTGATGATGCTGGCAATGTCAGTGTCACCATCAGCTTTTCTGAAAGTAGAGCCGGGAGCTGATTTGGGAGCCAGTATAGATATGGTATCCATTCCTCCATTGGTGCACATAAGATGCACGACTTTGATTTCTTTAGGGTTTATGATAAAGATGGCTGGTGTCAGATGAACCTGGGCACTAGACTGTTGACGAAAGTTATACCTTTGTCTCCTCTAAGGCAAAAGCTGAGAGCCAGACTTACTGTCAATGAAACAATTGCATTAGATCAGTCATACAGAGTACATCTTGGTATAGTGATAATAGTATAAACTGAAAATTAGAAAAACCTGGATCCTATATGGGCCATTTGTTCCATAATGATCATTTATCCTTGAGCCTGTTACTTAGATTATCTGAGTCTCAGTTTGCTCATCTGTCCAATAGAGCTGACAATACAGACCATGATTATTCTATAGGATTATAGGGAAGATGAAGATGAGACAGTGGATGAGACTCTTTTGATAAATTATAATGTGTCTCGTAAGGCGACATTATTAACTTTAAAATAACATCATAACAGTAATAATAATTCCTGGAAGTAGTCGCAGTTAGAATTGCAAATAGGTTTATATGTGAATGCTCTAATCACCTGAATGTATGCAGATTATAGCTATATATATCATAATAAGTTAGCTCTTCATTCATTAGTTCAAGGAAACCTGCTAAGTCCTTTTACTTATTTATTTAACAACATTTTCAGCAGCTTTAAACTTAAAGAAAAACAAAAATGAGTGAAAAGCAGGAGTTCCCAAATATTTCTTACCCCCTGATTTTTCTTATTATTAACATTTTGCATTAGTGTGGTGCATTTGTTACAGTTGGGCCAATATCGATACCTTACTATTAACTAAATTCAATAGTTTACATTAAAGTTCACTCTTGGTGTCATACTCTCTGTGGGTTTTGATAAATGTATTATGACACGGATCGACCATTGCAGTATCATTTAGAATAGTTTCACTGCCCTACAATCCTCTGTGATCCACCTGGTCTTCCCTCTCTACTTCTCCCTCAATGCCTGGCAATTACTGATCTTTTACTGTCTCTCTAATTTTGCCTTTTCCAGAACGTTGTATAGTCAGAGTCATACCGTATATAGCCTCTTCAGATTGGCTTCTTTCACTTAATAATATACGCTTAAGTTAAAGTGTCCATTTGTGGCTTGGGAGCTCATTTTTTTATTACTGAATAATATTACATTGTCGGGATATACCACATTGCCTATCCATTCACCTCCTGAAGGACGTCTTGGTTGCCACCAAATTTTGGCAATTATGAATAAAGCTGCTATAAACTTCCATGTGCAGGTCTTTGTGTGGAAATGAGTTTGCAACTCCTTTGGATAAATACCAAGGAGCACAACTGCTGGAACATATGGTAAAAGTACGTTTAATCGTGTAAGAAACTGCCAAACTGTCTTCCAAAGTGTCTGTGCCATTTCGTATGCTCACTGTATATGGCGCTGTCGGTGTTTTGGATTTTGGCTATGCTAATAGGTGCGTGGTGGCATCTTATTGTGTGTGCATTTGCAATCACCTGGTGACATATGGTGTTCAGCATCTTTTCACATGCTTCCTCGCTGTCTGTATATCTTTGTGAGACGTTTGTTAGATCTTTTGCCCATTTTAAGACTGGGCTGTATGTTTTCCTATTGTTGAGTTGTAAGAGTTTTTTCCACATTTTGGGTACCAGTCATTTATCTGGTACGTATCTTGCAAAGATTTTCTCCCAGTCTGTGGCTTATCTTTCATTCTCTTAATACTTATTTATCTTTAATTATTTGACTTCACCATTACCATCTAACTGTTTTAAAGTACTGTTGACATTGGGGTTTCTAGCTTTTAAAAAGGCCAAACAGTCCCAACATTCTCTTCCTATTTGCCAATGACTCACTTTGCGGTCGGTTGCATTTGTAGATGGGATCAAGTCATCAAGCCCATCAGCGGCTCAACCTCAAACCTCACGTTCTTAACCGGGATCATCGCTGCTATCATCTGAGAGTCGGCCTGTGGCCCGTCCAAGTTGGCTGGGCCTCGCCAAGCTGACTGGAGCGGCCGACATTTTTGCTGACTGGAGTCATGCTATCTTTGCCAGTTTGCTGGAATAGACACAGACACCGATTGGGTCACGCTGAAGACATTCCTGTCTTGTGAAGCAAGTCTGTTTGTATTTTAGGTTTGCCAGGACTAATGAATTAAAACATTTGGACTCTCCGCAACTTGCTGTTTATCAATGCCTCTGACAGGAGGAGGGTTTTCTTTTGCTCTTGCTTTTTCTAGAAACATGACAACATCCTGGCTGTTGGAGAGGCAAGGAAAGGAGAGAGGGGCTGTAGCGGGAAGCGGAACAGGGAGGCCCCGTGGGACGCCGGGTCTGGGGGAGAGCAGGTAGGAGCAAGCTGCCCTGACAGCTGTCATTGCTCCTCAGATTGTCAGTGGCTGCTATGCAGCAGGTGCAGCCTGCTCTCTCTCTAAGTCTCTGCTCCACAAAGGCACCGACTGGCCAAGGCAGTGGCTGGCCCTGGATTACAGAAGTGCAGACACTCAACTAAGTGAGGTAAGGCAACAGGTGTGAAAACCCAAGTAAACGCTCAGAGCACCAGCAACTTAACCAAAGCTCTGGTGCAGCCGAGAGGAGGACTCGGTGGCCCATTTCCCCAGGCAGTGTGATGAAAAGGCAAGTTGGTTCAGGGGCTCTTGTGGTCGACACCGTGTGGAACTCGAAGTCCACCCAGCGTCCCCTCTGCCATCCCTTTCGGAGGCAGACAGATGCTCTAAGTTGCGCGGAAGGGAGGGGCTCTAATTAGCTGTGTTTATCAGTTTCATTTCCCGTTGCTGTAAACTGCACCAGAGATCTATTCACAAAATCTTGGAGGCAGATTTCTACCTCTTGAGCTTTATTTCTTGGTGCAGCAAAATCTTAGCCAGAAGAGGAGTGCAGCTTTTCATCCTCAGATGTTATGATAAAATGGTTTGATGGTTGTCCGGTGTGTAACAAGAAGACTTTTTCTTTTAGCTACAACTTGAAGGGGATTTTTATTGTTTGTTTTGTTACATTTGAGACAGTCTGTTCTATTCCTCAGGAACAGGTGGTTAACGAGACGCTTGATTCTAAGCAGATAAGACTACACAGAAATGTATGTCAGGGCAAAGATAAAACAAATCCTGAGTCAAGTAACAGCAATTTTATATTACCCCCCCCCTTTTTTAATTTGAATATTTCATGTTACCACTCTTTTCTAACTTAGAATGACATGACTTGGAATGCTTTAGGGTTTCTTGTTATTTGTAGTGTTAAATGAATGAACTAAATATGATTGTAACTGGATGATAAACAGTTGCTGTTTCCCCCCGCCTAAAGCTTTACTAGATGTTTAATGTAAGCCTGTTCCCTTTCTATATACTAAGTAAGATGATTCCATATGTGTGTATTTCTAAAAATACATGTATGTATATATACATTCGCTTTGGCTCTATAAATAATTGTAAAAACAAAATTCAGTGTTCTAGACACTATTTTTAGATAGAGAAAAGTTATGGGAAAGATTCAGGAACCTTGCTGTGAGAAAATGCCCTGCTCACGCAGTTCCCAGAATCTTTCTAAGGATGGCTAAAGAGATGATTTATATTTTTCCATTTTTAGAGACATTTTCCTTAAAATATCATTTAGAGTTTTTGGTTTACTGTCTATATGAAAAGGAAAGTAGAGAGTTAAGAGGACACATGACTCAAAATAGAAAAGTTAAATATATGTATTTAAATATCAAATATATGTATTTATAATAATATCTTTTCCTAGTCCCAGTGATCAAAAATTATCATGTATCTTGATGAAAATATATTTGGGCTAAATTCTTTTATTATAACAGAAATATTCATGTGTTTTTGCCCACCCTAACTCATCTTATCTGTAGAATAATTTTCCATTCATTCTACCTTAGTTTATTAATTAAATGATAATATAATAGGTGAGGTAGAACATTAATAGAATGTTTTTAGTTTTGTATTTTGCTTGCATCATGCAATGGTTTTAATGATCAACCTGAGAAATGTTGATAGATTTACAGGTAGTTAATCAGATATTTATAATCTTCATAATATAACTGTGGGATATTTTTAAATTGTCTTTTATATTCTTCAAATGATTCCATAATACTCATTTTTACCACTCTCAGATCAATAATTCACATCCAATTTAGACTTCTGAGCATGAAAAGTTAGTTTAATCTGGAGATGTCTGATGCCCTATTAAGATTTCTTTATTTCCTTAAATTTAAAATACAAGACCTTGAAGGGTCAGGATTAGACTAGTCATGTGAAGGGGCACTAAAAAAGTGAGATGGGTGGAGATTTTGCTTCATCTTGCATATTTTATTCTAGTTGTATATTTCCAAAGCAATTTTTTTATACACCAGAGAAAGGATTTTAAATGGAAATCCTTTCCATGTAAAGTGAATACATTCGAGGTAGGGAAAGTAGGCTAGAAACTAGGAGTATCTTTAAAATAAGAAAGCAGTGCTTAATGACTTTCCCCTCTTAATTTTCAAGGGCCTCTGAGTATTTGAGGGATGACATTGAGTAAAGTGACAATGGTTCTCTCTTGTCCTAACAGCTGGAAGACCCAGGGGAAGGCCGAGGCTCAGGTGCCCACATGATCAGCACCACCAGGGTACCTGCGGATAAGCCAGTACGCATCGCCTTCAGCCTTGATAATGCCTCAGGTATACTCTGCTCACAGAGAAAGGGCTGCCTTCCTGCCTGCTGCCTTTTTACCATTATCCTTTCCAGTTCCACAAAGGACATTTTAAAATGCATGCTTGGCGTGACCTAGTGATGGGGAGTGTGGTTTTCATCGTGCCTTGTTCGAGGGTGGCTTCTCAAAATGCCTCTGATGATGCTTCCCCCATCTCCCATTCTTTGGTTGCTTAAGACATTTCTTCTTCTTTTTTTTTTCTTTCCCCATTTTATCTTTCTTTTATTATAAAATTCATGGGGCTATACCAATTTCAAATGATAGCAAAGTATGTCATTGTTAAAATTTCATGAGGGGACATTTATTAAGAGCTGGCATTTGGTTGGGGGATGTAAAAATATCACTGTCCTGGTTCCAGCAGCATTTCCTGAAACCTAAGTCCCTAACGCTGGTTTCTCACTGGTGTTCCCACACTTCCGACTAAATCAACAGACTTCAGCCAGAGGGATGAATGGGACAGGTGAGGCAGACCTTCTCAAAATAGTAAGGTCTGAGGCGAGGCTGCCATACTTAGGTCATGGCTCCCCTCAATGACCTCTTAACACACATATCGAATTGCACTACTTTTGTTAGGGGACCTCAGGTGGTGTGGGTCACAGCGGTGAGAAAGAGAGCTCTTCCACTGGTGTTGGCCATTGCCCTCAGTCTAATGTCATTTGTTAATATCACATAATCGCACGCTCAAACAACATTAACATTTAAACCTTGGTTCTTTTGAGGACTGACCTTTTTCTGTTATCTATCTATCTACCTATCTATCTATCCGTCTATCATCTATCTTTCTTCCTACAATGTCCATGTCGAGGTATTGCTTTGAAAAGTAACGATTGAAAAAGGACAGGTTTATCCTCATATAATGCAAAGCAAGGATCTGGGTTCTGTGAAGTCTGACTTTACACAGGCAGTTTGGGCTTTCTTATACCAAGTGATTATGATGGTGACACATCCACCCATTTTCCTGGACTGTGCAGCCCGCAGTGGAGGATTGTTCTAGAGCAGGAAGAGGTGAAGCCTCGACAATTCATCATCTGTTTTTCCCACACTCTCCCTGTGGCCTGCCCTAGTCCTATATCTCCTCTCATTACCACATATGTGTCCCTATATGTGTCCTTTGAAAGACAGTAGTGAAGGACAGTTTGTCTTTTGTGTTAGGCATCATCACATGTGATTTCTAATCTTTAAAATAACCCTACAATGTAGGCATAAATATTCCCAATTTGCAAAGACAGAGATTGAGGCCCAGAGACCACACTTTTAGTGAGTAATGGAGTTATGATTTAAACTCAGTTCCCTAAACTTGACCGTCTGAATTCTCTGCATTATCCCATGCTGCTTCTCTAAGGAGAAAAAGAAAACTGTATGTGTAGTGAGGGTACATGAGAGCTTTGCACTTTATGCTCAATTTATCTGTAAAACTGCTCTAAAAAAATAAAGTCTATCAATTAAAAACGAACAAACCAAAAAGGAAAACCTGCTTTTTATTTGTATGCATGTGGTAAATGAAAGATTTTGAGGAATAGTCAGTGTTTGAGTAGCTAGCTCTCAAAACAGACACATGTAAACCCAAACCCGGAGAGGAAGAAGATGTATAATTTTCTCCCTTGTGTTTATGTCACATATAAGTAGCACAAGGCCTGTTACAATCAACAGCCTTACGAAGAAAATTTCAATGTATCAAGCTTGTTTATTCCAAGCAGTATTATTATATCATAATTTAGGACAAGACAAGTAAAGATATTGTTCCCTCATCTTCATTTTAACAATTTAATTTACGTACAGAAGAGAGCCATGCAGAGGTGAATCTTGATCTTGGGGTTGCATGGATGGACTCCTCCTTGAATGACATGTACAACTTGTAATTAATTTGCCACCATCTTTTAAACTCTTTTGGCCCCTGACTGGGAGCTCTCGAATGTGTTTTATCAATCGCTTTAGATTGATTTGTTCTAGTGTCTCTCAAATATCACAAAAAAGCCCACTTTTGAATTTTTTTATAGGATAGCTTCAAATAGGAGTGGTCATTTATTTCAAGAATTCCCACCCTATACTTCCACCAAAAAAATGAATATGAAGCCTTATGAAGAACCTACCAAAATTAATTTTTTTCTTAGGATCAGTGTGTCATTATATCTCTAGAAAGGTCACCCAACATGGTAGAGAATGCAAGGCAGGAGTTGAGGTTCTGTGTTTCTCAACCTTTCTTAAAATAATCATTTGAGAGCTCTTATCAAAAGTACATGTTCCGAGGCCATACTCCTGTATGTTCTGATGCAGTGGGCCAAGAAGTCCGTCTTTTTTTTTTTTTTCATGCACAGGAGGTTGCAAGTGCACAGAAAGATGCTTTGCACATATTTGGCGACACTCCCTCTGAATTCTTGAATAAGGAACGTGTGTGGTGTCCTACTGAGCAACACTTGCCATCGTGCACACTGTGCATGCCTTTTGAATTCCAGTGCATGTGGCATGCAGACCACACATTTAGGGAAAAAACAAAGGGAAACATCCTAGACTTTTATAGTAAGTGGGATGACTAAGGTAGATTTTTAAGGAGTAATTCTGTATTGTTGAATTTATTGCTGAAGAATTAAGCAGAGTCCATGAGAAAAGGAGACATAGTTGCCTATGAATGTTGACTTGTTCATTTTTTATGAGCCCAATATAGCGCTTATCCTCCAGTTATGTTAGGACTATTTTTTTTCTTCTTTTTTTTTTTTCTCATATTCGTCTCAGATGATTTGGTATAGAGGTTAAGGACATTAGGCTTTGGAGTCAGCAAGGCATGGTTTTTAGACTCATTCCCATCACTATTTGTATGATCTTGGGTAAGTCACTCAACTTTGCTGAACTTCAGTTTCCCATACAATGTGTATGGTAATTTAGAGAGTTGTCATAAGAATCAAATAACACTATAGGTAAAGCATTTAGCATAGTGCTTGACACAAATCAAGTAGTCAGCTGGTCCCTGTGTTTACGATGATTGATTCTGGAGTATTATAGAAAGTATAAACCACAAGGCAGTTTTGAGTCCTGTTTACATCTCACACTTCTACTTCAACTCAAGGTAATGTAGGGACTAGGTATCCAGTTGGTAGATTGTGTTACCCAGAGCAGATGGGGACAGCTTCTCGGAAGACGCGATTGTCAACTTGGCCTTGCAGGTGGGTAGGGTATTGGCAGGCAGTGTAGAAAGATGCCATTTCTGGATACCAGGTACAAAAAAAGGGAGCTATTCATCTTTTAATAATTCTTCCTTTTCCTTCTAAACATAAGAGCTTGGAAGAGCATGATATATTTCAGAAATGCTAAAACTCTTGTGAACTGGAGCAGAGGTCTGAAATGTGGAAAAGTAGCATGCCATTCACCGAGCTCTGCTCTGAGCCAGGCCAGGCATTCGTGCTGCCGTCTATGGAGCATATGTTTCGATGGCAGTAGACTAGAGTTACCAAGCCAATCTTAAAAGTTCAGCAAAAGAGTTTGGATTTGATCAGAAGCAACAGAATGTCAACAGTTCTTGAGCAAGGGAGCAATGCGATGAAAATGGTAAATGTTTGATTGGCGGAACAGTCTGGATGTGGAGAGAAAATGGAAGAGGCTTTTTATAATGGTACAGAGACAAAGTGATGAGAGCCTGGATTAAATTGTGGAACAAGATGACCAAATTTACAGTACATTTTGAAGGAAGGGTTGAAAGGACTTGATGACAGATTGGCCCTGGTACATGTGAAGTTGATCATTGTTTATTGATAGCAGAGTGAGGTGCAAGACTCCAAATAGACGATGAATCTCCAGGGGCTTAAATAAAGGAAGGAAGTTTTTTGGGGGGTGGGGGGGAATCCCTTTAAAAGACAATCACCATTTTTAGCCTATCATCAGAACTCTTCATTAAGCAACACATAGCTAACCATAATTCCTGGAAGCGGCAATACCTGTCTTTAATAAGCTAATGATATGATTGGCATTACTTCCAAATCGGTAATCCTAAAGAGTTAACTTTCTAAGTGCAGAACTGCATGGAGTTAGTTTTCTCAACAGAAATGTGTGGAAGGAAAATATGAATCCCACCTCTTGGGTTATTATAGAATCACTGGCCTTTCTCCAGTTAGAGAGAATTTAGAGTTGGACTGATATGAAGATTTGATGTTAATTACTTGAGAATTTTCTTTATCTTCAGCAGAGCTAAAATCTGGCACACTCTCATATAAATTTAATCCTTGCCCTTGGGGTTTTTTGTTTTGTTTTGTTTTGCTTTTAGATTTTTAGTTTTTATTTAGAAAGAGTCATGGATACTGGTATCAGCTTAAGCTGGTAGCTTTCAACATTTTGTTTTTAAAAAGTACTTTCAAGCTATCAGAATTTTTCATAGCTAGGCATGAATTAATCATATGACATTTAGTTTTCAAAAAAAAATTCCAGGGCATATTCTGTTGGTGTCTCTTTTAAATAATACTATTTTTCTCCTCACAGATCAGGATACTTTTGTGTGGCAGCAAGAACTATGTGAAGTAGCTGGAATAACTACCCTTGAATCTAAATTCATTGGACATTGTGTGAATGTCTTTTTGTGTGTACACATGCAAAACTGGCTCTCAGCAAAATTGTGATGCAGGTGAAATGTCTCCTGTCATTGCCCCCTTCCTTTAACATTTTCTACCTTTCGTGTCTTCTGGTGTTACTTCTCTCTCCCTCCTCAACGCCCCCAAAGTTTCCGGTACTCTCTTCTCTCCATGCTCTCAATCCTTGTTCTCTGGAAAGACTGGAAAGCCTCATTTACACTAAGCAATAAATGAATATGAGGTTTATCTTATTACTTCTCTTAAGGGGTTTGTTTTTGTTTCCATGTTTTTTTGTTGTCGTTGTTTTGTTTTGCTGTCGTTTTGCATATCCATAAGGAAATCAGTAGGAAGTCGAGGGATAAAGTTCCTAGTGGAATTTTACTAGCCAATTTGGTAAAGATGGCATTTGGGGAAGTGGGGCCGGGAGCCTTTTGAACTCTCTCAAGTCGCATTCTGTCTCAACTCTGACACTACCTTTAAAGCTGCCTCAGTATGCAGTGACAACAAACTCCTCATGTTAGGTACATGTTAGGTACTTTTAGGTACTGGTTGAGGTAACATGGTGATTATTATTAATTATTAAGAGTTGACAATCTTCTAGGTATCACCAAATCTCTACCTGTATCTGTATCTATATTTATATTCATATTCATATCTATACTTTTAATTTTATGGGCCTTGAAAACCTAATGTGTATTAAAGAATTCACATCTCTAATGCTTAATAAGCAGGAAACAAAGTTTTAAAAAGCTTTTGATGTGTTTCAAAATGATATGATGCTCTAACAAGAACCTAGGTATCCAGACATTTTAAAAAGGTTGTTTAATGTATTATAAACATGGGTTAGCAGGCTTATATTACGTATTTTATTTCTATAAATAAAATATTAATCTTCATTTATATTTAAATGAAAGTGCTCTAAGGCCTTTCATGCATGAGTTAAATTTTTTTGGACACTATTCCCTATAGAAAATGTTCGCTTTGACAGAGAAGTAAAAGAGAAACCTTAAATTCAGATTTAAATGGAAAGAGTAAACCCGTAGGACCTGAGGTTATGGCTGCACCAGGGGAATCTCCCTTAACTGGCATCTAAGTAATTAGACCTGTCTATTCTCTTTGTATTATTCAGACGATGATGAATAATACTCTCAGCTCCCACCAGTACACACATACTCACATATGCGCACGCGCGCACATGTGCCTTGCTCCCCAGTCACTCTTTTGGTCAGATTTAAGGTGAGAAGAAATGGAAACTAAACTTGATTATATCAAGCATTCATTATTCTTACTGATTATTTCCTAGATGCCAAGTTTTGAGCTAAATGATTAACCTCTACGTTTCATTACTAATAAGATTCTGAGACAGAGAATATGACGTCTATTTTGTAGAGGAGAAAATTTGAGTCTCAAAGAGGTTATGTTGATTGTCCACATTCACCAAAATTAAAAAAGTGGCTGAGCTGAGCTTCCAACCCAGGCCAGCACTATAGAATGTGGATCAGCCCACTGTGTCCTTATCGGTTAGGAGCCAAATGGTTCCTAGAGAAGCCTCCTCACTTTAGCCAGTTCTCTAACTCACTTGGCCTTGTAAATGTCACTTTGTCCCTGGGCCCTGAAGGATGATCTCCAGGACACCAGCACTCAGGGGTCTTAACTGCAGTCAGGACCAGCTACCTAATTTGTGGAGGGACAGTGAAAAAAAATTATGCAGCTTCTTGTTCAAAAATTAAGAATTTCAAGATACTATTAAACCAAGTGTGGGGCTTGCCTGGTCCAAGGGCTCCCTTCAACTGCGCAGGCGCATGCCCGCAAAGCAGGCCCCAGCTGCTGGAAGTGTAGTCAGGTTGAGTGGATTCTGAGCATGATTGCCTCTCAAGTTGCTGGTTGGGAGTGAGTTGGAGCTTGTCTTCTGAGTGTGGCTTCTCCCACTCCTGGTGGCTTCTCTATGGATTTACAATTTCCTAGGCAATTATGTCTTGGACGGAGAGCACATAAGAGGAGGAATAAGTGACTCCAGAGTCCATTCAGGAGATCGTCTAGGACAGGGGTTCTCACAGGCTGGTTCGCAGGTCTGGTTTGGCTTTGAAGAAGCGTTCACCTCTCCGCTGTAAAAAGAAACAAGGACGCAGCTGTGAGGTGTTTTCGTGTGTTTGTTTTTGGCTCTAAAGCTAAATTTATCCAATATAATGACCACTTCTGTTCTAAGATTGTTTGTCTTATGATTTCTGTGTTAACATGTTCTCTCTCTCATAAAGAGAGTCTAATGATACACGGTAGTTGTTTTCGAATCATCTTTACTAGCTACATAAAAAGTTAGACACTCAAAGGCATGCTTCCCAATGTTCCGTGAAATTTTTAATTTTTGAATTCGTAAGAAACGGTGGGAAGACAATGTAAGGAAATCTGGAACAGAATAACCACAAAAACAACCCAACAGCTGCTCAGTAGATGCTGAGATGAGCCCATCATAAAATGTACTATGGTATGTCATAATGGTCGGGATACCAATAAGAAAGTTCTATTTTAAGTACCATTGACTTAGTCACATCATGTTTGCAGAACAGGCAGTGAACATCTGCTTATTAAAAAAATTCCTCTTTAATTCTCTCCTTTATATTTCATCTTTTAAAAAATTTCTTAGGATGTGTTTTGCTTGCTGTGCCATTTTGAAAAGGAAGCCTATGAATTATTTCCTTAATACCTTAAAAACTATGATAAAGTGATTTGCCAATTTAGCATAGGTCTTCTGTCACTGCCTTGCATATAATAGGCATTCAATAACTATTTGATAAATAAATATATTTTAATAAAAATGTACTTGCATTCTGATTTTGTCATGTTATAGACATATCTGGCAAGTACTCTTCTTTTTTTTTTGTTTAAAAAGGCAAATTTGCCAGGGATGTATCTTGTATAGCTACTGTACAATCTACTTTGTGCTTCTGGAATTGTCAAAACAAACTTAACTGCTCTTAGGAACTCTGATCCAATATCACTGTCAAAATGTTTTACAACGATTCAGCCAAATGTTTGTAGAACAGCTGTGCTCCTCGTCTGCCTGACTCATTTTCCTTCTTTTCTTTTGGCCCAATCCTGTGATTCATCATTCTGCTTTTAGAATATTTGCCTATTTTTAAAACCAGTCAAAGAAGGCAGCCACTGTTTAAAAGTAAACACACCACACATCAACTTGGGGCAGCTTGGTAAGCAGCTTCGCAAGCGCTGAAATTTTTGGCTGGCAGGGATGCCAGCTAAACCAGATGGCATCAAGCAATGAAATACAGGACTGAGGTTAAGACTCAATAGTTTCCTTACATCTGTCTTTGGTTTTCTTGCTTCCGCTATTTCCTGCTTGGATTAATCCAACTTGATTCATTTTTTTAACACAGGAGTCTTACTTTTATTTTGATTGTCATTCTAAAATATCCTTTATGTATTTCCATGCCAATCAATCAGGCTCTTCTAGCAACTCAAGGAATTCAATTTTAAGCCATTCTTGTCTGCAGAATTATCAGCATGGTCACAGATATGCGCCTCTAAATATGACGTGACTATAAGTAATGACGTAGATTTCTATAATGGGCTTCATTAATTCTGGTTCATACCTGGTATTTGCTATTTACTTTACTATAATAAAGCAAATGGACATATATAATTCTTTTCTATAATTAAGCAGGAAGGAGTGTGACTTCACAGGGGCAAGGTGGATTAAGTCCCAGGAAGCCTTGAGTTCCAGTCCTGGCTATTTTATTAGAATTCTAGAATGCACTATCTGCTCTGGTACTTTACAGAAGTGATTTCTCCTTCTAGCGAGTGCCTGTTCATCTATGTTTATTAGGGTTGGGACTCCAAAGTATAATATGTTCCCATTTACCCATGCCAAATTGCTCTGGCCTTGAACTCAATGAGCTAAAATAATCATGATGGATTATTGATATTTTATTGAAATACATTTAAATGTGCCTTTGACCCAAATTAGTTTTACAAACTATAGTTTTAATAATGAAGGCTACCTCTAAAGGGTCAGTGGCAATAAGTGAGTATTTCTGTCTTTTGTCTAATTCTTTGCAGATGATGAGGGATGGATTTAAAAAGCCACGGTATTTGGCAGAAGTTGTCACCTCTAATCTGAGTAGGATAAGAGCATTCAAAGGGCCTGGGGATTGGATCTTGTTTCCTCTAAGACAGTCCTCCAGCTTGCAGCAAGGGTCTTGGGAAGATTGCCCATTTCTTCGTGCTCCGTGAAGCTAATTAGCATCAGTGAACTCATGGGCTTCCATACCCAGTCTGGCGCAGTTAGAAGAACAAATAGATTCAGATTTGGTGATGCATTGTCTTAAGCTACTTTTAAATGGGAGTATTATTATACTACTCTTGACTAAAATATACCAGTGGCTGTTAAGTGACCTGGCCTTTGAGGTGTTTGGCTAAGGTTAATACTGTCCTTGTTTGAGTTATCTTCCTGGTGATTATCTTTGGTGCCTTCACAGACATGTAATCCCTTAGAAGCCAGAAGCTCCTTGAGTGCTGCGCTTCATTCTGGACTATACTCCAAGGGACGAGGGAGAAGATACTTGCTTCTCCATTGCATATGGCCCATATCACTTCCTCTAGTTCAAAGAGAACATTAACAGTTTTTATGAATAACTTTGATGATGGTAGTGAGAACAAAAAAACTATTATCTTTCTTTTCTTTATTATAATTTAGAATAGTTTGGATTTTTAATTATTCTTTTGCCCTGTATTTTGTCTTATTCTCGTAGTCTCATGTCTTGGGGTAGGTATTTTCAATAAGGAAGGGATGGGAGATGAATGGCCAATGGACTTGCAGAGCCAGCATCTGCCTGGAGATCCAGAAGTTCTGAGCTCTCATGCCAGGGCTGGGTCAGCATATGTTCTTGAAGACATTGAAGACATTCAGGAGTAGTAACTTGGGTATTTCGGCTGAACCTTTCTCAGGTCTCCTCTGATGCTTCTGAGAACTATATCTTGTGACCCAACAACACCTGCCTAGTGCCAGTCAGTCAGTTTAAGGTAACAGAAGACAGAGTTACCCATCTCTCTCAGCTCAGGCTCTCCCACATCAATGCAGCGGGCTGGGCCTCAGGTTGGGGTTCTGCCTGCTGTGTTAGGAAGAAACACCTCGATCGAGTTGCTTGCTGCCTGGTACCTACTGTAATCAGAAAGAGGCTCTGGTTAACTGCCGGTTAGTGGTGGTTTGTGGTAAGAGCAGAGAGAAAACCATCAAAGCTTGCCACCCTGGGAGCCATTCAGAGAAGAACTAACACTTCTATTTTTCACTAATATGTTTTTCTGTCCAACTCAGATTGTTCTGGTTACCTCATTAGCACCTTGTTAGGGCACTTTTCTGTGTATCTTTTTTTTCTTTTTTCTTTTTGCTAAAGTAGTATTGAAAGACAAACAGTACCTCTTAATTGGAGAACTGCCAGAGAACATTTCAGGATTCTGATATTTGTTTGCAAAATTTTGGTCAGGCTGACTAAGCAATCCATGCTTCTGTTTGTACTGAAAATGAGCAAAATTGTCTTCCGCATTCTATCTGTCCCCAACTAATGCGATGAAAATAACTGAAGCAGATACTGATGATTTAACTCTGCGAGTTAAAGATGGTTTAACAGCAGGACAACTCTTGTGACAGAAAGGGCTCCGTAGTGAAGGATTATTTTATTTTTATGTTTTAGATGATACACCTCCTGAAGACTCCAGCCCTCTGGTCTTTCCAGAATTAGACCAGCAGCTACAGGTAAGGATTTTTCTAGTCTCTCTTCTTTCCTTCTTAGTTTCATAGAATCCAGTGAACCGAGGAGTAGCCTAACCATCCGGACTTAGAGACAGTGGGGAGCTTCTACGCCATCGAGGGCTACATTTCTAGAGCTCCGAAGTCAGGCTGAAAACCTCGCGCAGTGTCCCTGTCTAGTTTTCTGGCGACAGCGCCAGAATGCCAAGAACTTAACGCGTAAACCCGCTCCACTCAGATGGAGTTCCGGAGCCTGGGAGCAGGGTTGGTCCCCGCCTTTCCTTTGCTGTGGAAGTTTCCAGGCAGTGCACTTTGGGATGCTTGGGGCTAAGATTTAGTAACAAACTGTGCTGAGGATATTTGTCACATGTGGCAAGACTTCAGAATAATCTTCCTTTCTCTACTCCACTCCTAACCCTGTCCCCAGTTCTCTGACAGCTTTTACTAGAATGTAGAGATTTTATGTTAAATATTCTGAATATTGTCTGGTTTCGTCCATGCGAAAAACATTTCGTGTACATAGTTTATGGATGATCTATCTAGGATATTCCATGTTAATACACTGAAATTATTTGAAAGGAGCTAATTTATGACATTTTAATTTTCTTTAGATGATAGATGGTGATTCTAGGCAAAGACGGCTTGAGGAAGAGGTTCTGCCTAAAATACCTGGATTTTGGCATTGGGTCAGACGTTCACTTAAATACTTCACTTTGCAGGCACGTTTGGACAAGTCTGATATGGGTCTTGAATCCTGAGTACAGACATTTGCTTAGTCATCATTTTTCCCCTCTAAATATTGTTTTCGAAAGCCTTTAGGAGGGGTCTGCAACCTCAGTTCTCAACTGGCCCCGATGTTCTCTGTTATCTCATGCCCAGTAGCTTTTCACATCTATGGGTGTGCCTGGTCTCCTGAAATTGTTTGAGTTTTGGACCACTGGTCCCAAACAGCCCTCAACAGAGATGGAAAGAACCAAGATCGTGTCCCTTTTTGTTGGCTCTGGTTCTCATCTCAGTGCCCAGTACACTGAGCTGAAAACCTGGAGCCTGATGCTCCACAGCTGAGGTGGCCTCTAAACATCAACGCAACAAAACTCAGGTGTGGAACCTCTTGGAGTAGCCCTCATTCTCACCTATGCTGCAGTCTCGGGCATTGTCACAGCCCTCCGATAGAAAGCCTACTCGACAGAGCAATATCACTTATTCTGAGATTATGGAAGACAGTCTAGGAGGTAGGAAGTTTGTACTGATCACCACACAGCTGTCAAAAGACAGCTCTGTTCTCCTCTAATTTCCTCTGCAGCTGCCAGCCATTTTAGCTCTCTCTTCTCCTACATCCCATGCAGGATTTTCAACCCATTTCCCCCATTTCTTGTTATCTAACCATATCCTCCCAATATCTCTTCTTGTCACCATGGAGAACTCAGCTCTCTGTCTGCTTTTCTGTCCAGCATGTTTACATGACACATGATGCTCCTTGCTTAGGTTCTGTCTTCAGAGAAGGGCTGTGTGTGTGCACTGCTGGTGGTGCAGTTGGGACTGTAAAATAATAACTAAACATTTTTCCTTGTCATGGTTTTTTTCTCTCCTTTATTTTACTGTCACGTCAAAGCTATTTTGTTACCAGGGAAGTTAGATGAAAATAAAGAATAAACTTGTTTTGAAAATCAAACAATAAGAACACATTCAGATTCTTGTCCTTCCTTCAAACTGTGGACTGTTAATTGGACTTTTTTGTATTGGTCAAAAATTTTTTTCCCTTGGGAACATTAATGGTCTTCCCTGGCATGTGGATCATGCCCTGGCAATTATCCAGATAATTTTTTTCTGCCAAAGTATTGGAAGATCCATTTGAATTTTATAACTTTAATTCCACTTGACATATGTTAGAAATTAAGTTTTTTAAATTATTTTAATCCAGCGAGACCATTTTATCTTTATCGATCTTTAATGAGTTAGGCAGTTGATCGAGAGGCTGCTTTCTGGCTCATGGGTTTTGATCCTTCCCCACCCTTAAAATATGATATTGCTTTTCCTCTTCATGAACAGAGAACATTCCTAGTATTGCAGCTCAAAGCATTTAAATAACTGCTTCTTTATTGGGTGAAGGATAGGATCGAGTTTGTTATAAACACTTACCAGTTGTCAAGCCATTTGGTTAGAGTTGCCTCTGCCTAGGGCTGTTGCCTGTTACCTGTATTCTACACTCCAGGACACGAGTAACTAAAAAACAAGATGATGTGGTTTGAGAGGGGGAAGCTAACACAGAAAACTACACCTAAAAGCAAATTCTTGTTTCTATGCTCAGCATAAACATATAAACTTGAGTCATTCTGCAGCAGGAACTCTGTACTGAAAGCAATGAAAATGCTTTATATACAAAAGGAAGAATCAGCCTCGCAGAAGGCCATCTTTATAGTCAGGCTCATGCGCTTCCATCTCATAGTAATAGCTCTTGAAATTTTACCAACCATCGTAATCCTCTATGGAAGAATAAAAGTTAAATTACAAAGGCACGTGAAGTGCCTCGTGGTTGTCACTATTTGCTTGAGGAAGAACTGACTCTTGATTATCTCTAGTGGGGACTTAAAAACTTGCCTAATGAAAAATAAATGATGCCAGGTGATAATTGCCGGCCCTACTCACTGTATACTCTTAGATTTAAATCCCACCCACACACACGAATACTCCTAGGCGAGGGGGATTTCCCCACAAACGATTTCATCTGATCCTTGCTCTAATTGCGTAAGCCTAACCAGCACGTCTCTACTTCAGAGATGAGAAACATGAAGTCAAATCTTGGCCTAAATAAATTTGCTAATTCAGATTAAGTCTCTTATTCTGAATCTAGGTATCTTTCTTTCCCTTACACTTTTTGTGGAACCTATGCTTAAATCACTTTAATAGGTGGAGATTTTTTTGTTTCTGGTTTTCAAGGTTTGCCATAATGTGGTTATAGAAGAACCTCGTAAAATCAGTTCTGACTTTCTGATATCCATTACACATTCTGTTGTTGTTTATGAAATACAGCTATAAAATATCTATTTAGTAGATACTCTAGCGCCAATTTGACCCCCAAGATTTTTTCGTTGCTTTGCCAAGAATGCGGACATGTTTGAGCATGTAATTCATGGTGCTTCTATTTTCACGGAAGCCAAAAAAAGCCTTGTGCCAGAATAGCAGTGACAAACATTTCTCTTGATGTCTCTATTGATGCAAAATGTTGGGCAAGAGACCTTGGGGCAAGGTGGGTGTTAAAATGAACATCTCTTCATGATGTCCATTTGTGGGCCTGAGGCCTCAGCCCAGGGGCAGGTGGTAGGTTAATTCTATTTCACGTGGATTCTTTTCCTGGAAATTGGTTTCTAAATTCTCTGTGCCCATTAGAGGCAGAGTTTAGGTAGAGCTAGTTTAGATCATACAGTCAAAAAGAAAGGAGGCCCAATTTTATGTTCACTTCTAAGAATGAATGAAAAACTTTTACATTTCTGTAGGTCTTAGTTTCCTTCTATTTAAAAAAAAGAGGTAACCACTGACATCTCTCTCTATTCTGAAGGCTAGTACAGTCCTGTAATAGGCCCGGGGTCTGGGTCGTGACCAAATTTGTCTTCAAATTTAACAGAGTTGTTACGTTTTAGAGATTTTGATTCGACATACAGATATTCCAAAACTAAGCTGTAATGTGGTCTTAATTATTGGCATTGGAATAAGGAATATGTTTTTATAAATCAGGTAGAGGACATGCTAACGAGTAGATGGTAATGAACTTCCTAATGGGAATTGCGAGGCCTGGAGCAACGGGCACTGACTTTAGATCGACTTAGATTTGGACCTCAGCCTCACACCTACTAGTCTTGTGATCTGGGGTATGCTATTTACTCCTGCTAAACCTCACTTTTCTGAACTACAAAGTGGAGAGAACAATATCTAGTTCATGTTGTTGTGGGAATTAAATGTGATGATGAGTAGATCCAGCATAGTGCTGGGCAAAATAATTGCTCCATTAATATTAATTTCCTTCCCTAGTGAAATCATTTATTGAATGAATTAAAAACTAATAATTTATAATTATACGTGTAAAAGGAAATAAGACAAACATCTCTTGGACTTTTGAGTTGGGGTAGAGGTTCTAATGCTCTCTTTTTTTCATTAAGCTAAGGTACTTGGAAAACAGTGAGACTTTTTGTTTTTAACCAAATTGAGCAATACTTTCAACCTTCCTGAAGTCCTCCCATCTAATCTGAGAGGACAGTGACAGGTGTCTCTGTGGTACACGTTGAACTTGCCTTTTCTCAGACAGTGTCTGGTAAGTCCAGAAACTGATGTCACCTCCACAAATAAACAATTCGTAGCTTCAGTTGTGTACTATAATATCTTGTTATCCGAGTAGTGTCTCCAGAAACTTCTTTTAGATCTTGCATCAATATGTTGCTTGAAATCTGGGAAAGGAAAATGGTAGAAAATTGAGGTCTTAGCATTCCAGGATTCTTGAACAGCCAGCTGGAAATGCAATTAGGAAACAGCCCATAGAACACACAGAAGATATCTGCTATTTTCTCTCTCACACACATGTTGAAAAGTATCTTACAGTGTTCTTTGGCTACTGTGACCGCAGAGAAAATATATATAGATACTTGGAGCTTTACAGTGGTACCTTTAATTTTTTTTTTTTTTTTTGAGAAACTCAGTGATCACTAGGATATACCTTATTGGAAAAGTCCGAGACACTCTTGGGTTATCTCTCCCTTCGATATTGCTTACATCAATAGAAATGACTTACATATTCTTCATTCCAGTGTTATATACTATATAGGATGTGCCATATATTTATTAATGCAGACTTTGACCATACTATAGGGGTGTCAGTTCTTAAAATGTTTAAAAAATAGGTAAAATTCTAAAATAACAGAGTTTTCAAATATTGCATTTAGTCCTGACTATGTTTTTCCACTTAGTTTAAACAAATTATGTTTGTTAATTTGGGGACATTAAAGTGCAATGTAAATTTAAACTAGACATCCCCACTCCCCCACAAAATAAAGGTAACACTGAGAATCAAGGAATAAATACAGAGTCTGCTCGGCAACTGTAGAATATTTAGCTTCCTAAATATATCTTGTGTGTGGGAAGCTGGGAGAGGAAAATTAAATTCTTGCATTTTTGAAGTAGATGGGGCCAGTAGTATTTGAAGAAGCCAAGTAGAAAACGGAAGCTCTTCAGCTGGCTTTGCCCCTTGTGGGGAGATGCTTGGCTGCATCCTTTCCCACAGGGCCCTTTCCAGAGGACCGAGTCCATTTCGGAGGAGCTTGCTATAAACTCATGGCCTGGGCAGAGAGCGGAGATGGGATGGTGTGGCTCAAGCTGGCATTCTTGGAACAGGAGCCTGTGGTTTCTCTGTTACTTCATCTTGTTAAATTGGTCCTGATGAGTGGGGTGGATACCAGAGATAGTAGTGGCTCACCCGCATTGCCATGTAATTTAAAGCCTGTGTGAGCTCTGTCCTCAGGCAGCAGCTGGAGGAAAGGGGGTGAAGAGGAAGTGCCCCCTCCCGGACTCTGACCTCATCCAAACCCCAATCGGTGTCTTGGAAAAGTGTTTCAAAATTGGCTTGAGACACTGTTAGGAGAATGTCTTAATTTAAACTTCTTAGAACTGGCTGTATTAGGAGTAGACCAGATAGCATGGCATTGGTACATCTGAAAAGTTTTCTGTGATCCCACAGAATTTGTGCCCTAGTACATGAAGAATGCCTTTACCTTTTCATTTTCAATTCAAATATCTTTGGATTCCTTTTCCTTGGGATGTAATGTTTCATTATTTAAGAAGAGTGTGGGATAAATGTATTCAAAGTGTGGAAGGATGTAGCATCATCACAGAGATAGTAACAATATTTCCTCTTCCTGATGCAAGAAGAAATTCACTGTTGACATGAAGAGTTTTTTTTTTTATTGCTTGTCTATTCTCATTCCCAGCACGGGATTATAACTGCAAAAATCTCTTGGATAGGAATAGTTAAAATTATACAAGTAGAATTGAAACAAAAATAAAAGTGTTAATTTGTATTCCAAAAAGTTAATAGATTCTTTTATCTGGTTACCACAGGCATTCTTTTAAATTATTTTTTAGTTTTTAATATGAACATGTATTCAAGAGTATCTTAAACCCATGTGCGGCCAATTAATTCATGAGTGTCAGTGTTTTAAATGTCGCATGACATGAGCTTACTGGTAGCTTCATTTTAAAACTGCAAAGTTGATTCTTGTGCTTGAATTTTAGGAGTCTATTTCCTCAGGCGAAAATGTCAATGAACGCTGTCGGTCATGTATTGTCTCTTATTTTGAAAGGTTGGTTATAAGAAGGTAAGAGAGTCATTCTCAGTGAGGACCTTAAGACACTATACACATACACACAAACACACATATCGCGAAGTAATGAGAGTGTTCTATATCATACAGAGCAATACATTTCATTACTCTATAATTCTACTTTTTATATCAGGAATAAAACCTAAATATCTTAGTATTCTTATTCACTAGAATTCCTGTTGGGATAAAAACATGTGTTCAAAAAATTCTTTGGTGAGTTTCCGGGGCTGGAGTAAATGTCCAGGAATGTCATATGTCTTCTAAGGACAGAGGGTCCTCCTGGTCAGAGGGCATTTTGATTTGTCCAGCAACATTAATCAAAATGCTCTCTGACCAGGAGGACCCTGGTGGTGAATGGCTCCGGATTATAAAGGGGTGAGAAATTTTAAGTTCCCTGAGGAGAAAGTTTGAATGCAAATGAAGTGAGTCTCAGATGGGCAATCCTAATAGCAGTGCTTAGAAAATGGGCTAGGGGCAGCAGGAAGATTTAATGATAAATTTTTTTTTTGCATTAACTTTTTACATTGTGGTAAAAAAGACTTAGCATAAATGTTACCACCTTAATCATTTTTAAGTGTACAGTTCTGTACTGTTAAATATATTCACATTGTTGTGCAACCAATCTCCAGAACTTTTTCATCTTGCAAAAGTGAAATTCTATACCCATTAAACAACTCCCATTTCCTCTTCCCGCCAGCCCTTGGCAACTTATAAAATAATTTTACAATGTGGTGGATTGTGCAATATAACTTACATACTTGCTGGAAAAAAAGATCTATCTTGTCTTTAATGCTTTCATATAAATCGAGAGAGTGTGAAGTGGTGCTGAGTTTCTCTGTCAGGTTGGGGTGGAGACAGCTCACAGGAGTAGAGGTTGAAGTGACCCCTGGTCTCCTTCTACTTCCTGAAACACTGACCATTAGGTCCTTTTTGGCTTGTTCTTTCTCAATTGGCACTACTTCTTAATTGTGGGAAATCTTGAAAATAGTACTACCTATAAGTAGCATGATTATCCTGCTAAGAGCATATGAGGACACTGAATATATCCTGAAATACTCCCCATCCTCACATACCCTTAGCGGCATGATCATGCTACCCATATATAATATCTCCAAATTTTCTACAGTTAAGAAGCAACAATTAAAAAAAAAAAAGAACCAATGAAAAAAATTTCCACTTAAAAACATTGCAGGGTGGCAAGCTAAGGGAGCAAAAGAGGCCTCTCTCTTCTTAAGAAAATTGTGTATGTAATTTTCAGTTTCGTTTTTAATTATAGCTCCAAAGGGCAGTTCTCTCTTTATCTGGCTGCTCTCATCTATAGCCTCTAATGCATGCAAATCCTTTACACAGGCTCATAAATCTTTGGCTCTCACATAGGTAACTATGCTGAATTTGTGGTTCAGGTACCTACGTGTGGCAAGTTATGGACTGAACTGAGTAACTATTATGCGTTTCATAAGGACAAGAAATAGGATGCATGAAGCCTGAGGGCCTTCCAATAGGCAAATCCTTTAACAGGGCATGGATAATTTAATAGCAGCTTGGCTAGGGGGCCCAGAGTAAATTGCTTTCATTCTCCTTACTGTTATACCTGGTAATTTGCCAGCGTAACAGGTGAAAATTGATGAGGGGTGGTGATTTCAAGGACTTAGACTTGGAGGAGCCAGGAGTTCTGAATTTCTTTGGCAACAGCTTTATCTCATGGGGTGAGTTGTACTGTAAATCTACTGGGCACTGCTTTTCAATTTATTTCTACATAAAAAGAGGTAATGGTTCCAACAGGCTGAGTTTATGCTCTGTGTTCATGGGGCAATAGGGAAAGATGCTATATAATGTAATTATTATTAGACTTTCCCTGAATTAAGACACAACAGATGTTCCACATGAAGGTAAATTTTTCTCCAAATCTATTTTGAATTTATTTCCTTTAGAAGATTTCTACTTAGAGGCCTCATGAGAAATGAGAAAAGTCATCTCATGTATCAATCAGACAATAAACTTTGTAGAATTTCTCTTGTATCCTAAATGGGGTTGCTAAATATGACACCCCCAAAGAAATCTGTGTCCTTGAAGAATTTAATGAGGACCAAGTAGTAAGAAATTTGTCAGTTCTCAATGTATTAATATAAAAGTAGTGAGAATATGACTTAGACACATACCTCACATGTACAGACTACTGTGAAGAAAGAATTAGGCCGAAGAGCCTTTTTAAAAATGAAATAGTATTTTTCAGATATTATATAATATTTTTCTATGAATAATTTTAAAAGGTGATTACAAACTCCTTAGAAGACTATTAACTGGTGTTTCTAAAAGTAATGGGTTTAATAACGTGTCGCTAACTAGAAATCAGATTTACAAACTCAGGGAAAGCTAGTACTTTAAAAAATAATTTCTAAAAGTGGGCTTTTTAAACAAGTTATGGTTAGCAAGGTTTGCCGTGCTGGCCTTCCATTCCCTCATGAATGGGAGAAAAGCGAATGATTCCATGCTCTCACATGTTATAAACGTTGTTTTACTCGAGGTTTGGTCTTTCATATGGCTCGTTAATCTTTGTATTATTCCCGGCCTACCACCATTTCTTCAGTTCGGATGCATTTCTCAGAAGCGAGCCGTTCTTATAGGGCTGCTCCACTCTGCACAATGACATTATGACTCTGGGCTGCAAGACCAGAAAGCAAGGGGTCATTGGAACAGACAACTGAAATATTTCCCCATCCTTGCCCTTCTCCGAAGCAGAAATCCAGACTTCTGCGGGGAAGTGCAGAATCGTGAGCGGACCTATTTTGACTCAAATGCGTGGCAGGTAACTGACATGTAGTGGGTCTCTCCGCTCTGGCTCCGGCCTGACAATGCCCGTAAGTGACACTGGGCAATATCGGTCCACTTCTCTATTTTTAGTCAAGTAGAATCAGCTAAATTCTGTCCGATGTTGACTGACAATGCCATTCTCGTGCAAAAAAAAACTCTCTCTAAAGAACTTCAGCAGAGCAAAATTTATTCCGCCGGTTGGTAATTTATTCCGATGCAAGAAAATGGACTGACTTCTTCTTCTTGTTTGTGAAGCCTCTGCCGCCTTGTCATGACTCCCCGGAATCCATGCAGGTCTACAAACAGCACTGCCAAATAGCGGAAGAATACCATGAGGTCAAAAAGGAAATCGCCCTGCTTGAGGAAAGGAAGTAAGTGCTGAGCTCTGTCCACTGTCTGCTGGTCACGGACGGGGTGGAGTTGCAAGAAGGGGCAGGAGAGGCTGAGCATGGGGCGACAGGGAGGGAGGGGAGGAGAACTGACATTCCAGGTTTCAGAGGTCACTAGACGACTTCCATGGATGTCATGTTTGGTTATAGAAATGACCTGAATGGCACTGCTGTAGATTAAATGCTTAACTTCACGAATAGTGAGAGGAACATCAGGAGTGTTTCCTTCTCCCAAATTTAATTTTTCATAAGCGTTTTTAGTTCAGGAAATTAAATATGCCAAAATACCACCCAGAGCCATGCTGCGTTCCCTGTGAACGTGTCCGGAGGCCCCAGAGCACTTTGGCGCTGGGCGCATTTTAACAAATGCTTATGGAGGAGTTCCCAATGCTAAGAAGCCGCGAGATAGCGCTTTGGAATCACATGGATGTATCAGTTGACCATCTGCACTTTATGGTCCAATAGTCTGAGTAAGTTTTGATTGAGATAGTGTATCTACTACCCTTACAGTTCAACTGTCGGGAATTATACAGTTCTATTAATGAAAGCACTCAAATTTAATCAGTCATAACCTTTTGTTTCAGAATTCTCTTCCTTTTTAGTTGAACTTGACTCTGCTGATGTTTACCCCAGTGATCCCTAAGCTCTCCTACTTTCAAAACCTCAGACACCTTTCTGTCATAGCACCGGTCAGTTTGTAGTTTACATGTTTATCAGGGAGATCTTTTCATTAATATTTGCATCTCCTGCTAAGTGGTAAGTGCCACAAAAGCAGAGATAGTCAGGTGTTGCCCACCATCGTATTCCTGAAGCCAAGCACAGTCCATGGTGTGTAGATGCTGGATAAGGTTTTGTTGAATGAGTGACACGTTGAGTGTTGAATGAGTTTAAAAACATTGTCTTTAATTTTCTACTTCTTACTGGCGTGACAGTAAGAAGAAATTAAGTATAGTTATTACTTAATTTTTCAATCAAAGGAAGTGAAATATATTTTGTCTTGAGAAACTTATGACATTCTTGGGACTCTCTGGAGGCCTCCAGAATGGCGGTTGGACAATATAACATGGTCAGGAGTGGTACAGGCTTTAGGACACTTCTGCACTTACTGAGACACCTCAGTTACCACATTATAAATCTTTTCTTACTTCCTGGCTTTGTTGTATTTTAAACATAAAATTATACCTTGACTTTTGGTTATAAGGGATTAAAAGATGTTTATGAGATCAGAAACATAACTTCCTCCTCATGTCTGAGACTTTCTTTTTGGTCTAAGATGTTTTCATAAATTGGAGTGTGCATCTTGCATATTTACACACAATCTGAGTCCTAAGAAAAGTTTCAGAAAAGAGCTGAAGAAGCTTATTGATAATATAACCAGTGGTGAAATTAAAGGAAGATTTATATAACCTGCAGCCTATAAATGTCTCTTCCTGTGTGTGTGTGTGTGTGTGTGTGTGTGAACTGTAATGTTGTGACAGAAAAAAACCCAGGTAATTATGTATTTATATGTAAATTCTCTAGATGGAAGTTAGTGGAGGACTTTGTTATTTAAATTATCCAATGTGTGGCTTTTTATTGTGGGAGTGGGCAATGCAAGACTCACCCACCAAATTATATGTTCTGTAAGTTTATGTTTTTGTAAATTGCATTTAAAAAAAATACAATATGAGAACAATATGAGAGTGACTCATCTGGTCCTTGATTGAAACATATTTCTGCTGCTTGCGTTTAGAGCAGTGATAACGGTGGGCATCACCACAATATTAAAATAAAAAAAGGCAAAGTTGACTTCTAGAAAAACAGTGGCTAGCAGACCAGCAGAAGTACTTTATACAACCTGCCAAACCACAAAAATGTTGGCCAAACCCCCGACTTAGCTGCTACTTTAGCCTTCCTAAATAATTGGCTAGATGCGAGGTAAGGGCCAAGTTCTCTCATTATTTTTTCCTTTCTTTGTCATGAAGTCTTTCAAATTCCTTTTTCTCCATTCTTGCTTCTGCCATTTGGGTTTGGGACCTGGTACTTCAAATCTTGGTCAATATAATATTATAACTGGTTTCCCTGACTATGGTTTCACATTGCTAGTAAAGGACACTGAATTCTTGGCCTGGATTTCAAGACCTACCTTAGTATGTATGGCCTTAGTACTTCTGTAGAATGTTCTGTCTCATCTCTCATCTTCAGCCATACTGGTCTATTCACTTTTCCTGCCTCTGTGCCCTTGCGCTCATCAAGCTCAAGGTTGAGAGTGATCCTTCCGTCCTCTATGCTTGCCCAATGCTACCCTTCCTTGAGGAAGGCTTAGCTCTCATCCCTGCAGTGATCACCTCTTTTTCCAAGCGGAGGAAACTTCGCTGGAAAGATTCTATGGGTACTTTTTTAAAGCTAGTGCTATCAGTAGTTATTCAATTAAGTTTATGTCCTGTCTTTCTGTGTTTAGTTCCCTATAGACATAGACACCCATTAACATCCGGTCATATCCTAATCGCTGAGCAGGGAGCTGTGCATAGGGTCAAATATGAGTCTGGATGATTTAGAGTGGCTGAATATAGGAGATAGTAACTTCCTCTGTGTATATGTTTTATTTGTAATTTCTTTGGTCCCTATTTAAAATAGAGTCAATGTTGGCAATAAAGCATCGCTAAGATAAATTGTTAAAATAGAAAGTATAGTTATATCTTATATTTATAAATGAATGAGGTTGGTCTTCCAAGGATTATTGGTGATCACTGTTTTCATTAACACTTCACTGAAGTGGAAATTCATTTTGCAACAGATATTTTTCTAAATAGTTTTTGTTTTCAAGCAAGATTAATTGGACCAAATAGATTTAACCCAAGTAACTGACTCTCTGTTTTTTGATAATTTAGATAAAACTTTCTTCTTCATCATTTCATGAAGTGTGGCTGATCATGTTGCCTCTGGTGATTGTCTAGTGTGGGTTTGGTTCAAAGAGCTATGATAACTTTTGTGTTTTAGAAGAGTTTTTCTTCATTGGAGTCATGTGGGCCCAAGTTAAGCTGAACTTCTCTCTCATCTCCAGAGGGGGTCTCCCTGGATCAAGTTTGGGAGACTGCAGAGGAACAAAAAGAGTTGATTATAACTATTATTTTAAATCATATCTATCGCATGGGTAAAGAGAATCAAACATTTTCTAGGATTATAAACTCAGCATGGAAATAATTTAAAGAATCACCTCTGGCTTATTAACCAATAATGTTAAGAAAAGCTTGTTTTTACTTTTATTGGAATTTTTTTCCTTCTCAATTGAGAAAAAAAGGCAACTTTGTTGAAAGCTTTAAAAATTACCAACAATTCTGACATTTTTACAGAATTCCTGCTATATCATTTTTGCCTCTTGCTAGGCCATATGCATGTGGATAATATTTTTATATAATTACATGTATAGTAATGTGAAATGTGTACATGGTTTTTTTCAATATATATTATAAGCATTTTTATATAACACACATAGTTCTTTGTGTATGTAATGGAAACACATGGAAGTGAAATATAGACATTTTTTGATTTTTTTTTGAAATTTATCACCGAATTGTTTGACAGAGAGTTTTTAAAATATACCATTAAACAATTAGATCTACAGTTAGATTTACAGTTAGTAAGGTGGCTTTGCTCCAGAGGAAGCATTTTATCTTGTTCAGAGGAGAAACCACTTGTCTGTTCAATACACGAAACTTTGTGCTGGGCGCTGTGGCGTTTAAAAAGTGATAAACTCTTAGAAAAGTCAGGTTGAAATGTTATGTAACTTGAAAAATGAATTCAGTGGTTTTCAGCATACTCAGAGTTGTGTAACCATCATCACAATTTTAGAACATTTTCATCACCCGGGAAAAAACCTTGTACCATCATGTAGTCACTCCCTCTTCCTCCCTCCCCACTGCCAGGCTCCAGCAATCGCTAATCTACTTTCTGTCTCTATGGATTTGCCTATTCTGGATATTTTATATAAATGGAACCAAACAACATGTGGTCTTTTGTGATTGGCTTCTTTGACTCAGCATAAATGGAACCAAACAACATGTGGTCTTTTGTGATTGGCTTCTTTGACTCAGTTTTCAGTGTTTACCCATGCAGCATGCATTGAGACTTCTATCCTTTTTACGGTTGCATGATATCGCTGATGTCAACTCCAGTTATTTGGGATAGACCATGTTTTTGTCATCCATTTCATCAGTTGATGGACATTCGAGTTTTTTGTCCTTTTGACAACTATGAGTAATGCTGCTGCAAACGTTCACGTGCAAGGTTTTGTGCTGACACATGCTTTCAATTCACCTGTGTTGTGTACCTATTAGAACTGCTGGGTCATATAACTTAATGTGTGACCTTTTGAGGAACCGCTTGATCATTTCTGAGGTGGCTGCACCATTTTCTATTCCTATCAGAAATGGACGAGAGTTCCAATTTCTCCACATCTGTGCCAATATTTATAATGTCTTTTAGATTATAGCCATCCTAGTGCATGTGGAATGATGTCTCACTGTGGTACTGATTTACATTTCCCTGATGGCTAAAATGTCGAGCCCCTTTTCATGTGCTTTTTGGCATTTCTTTGTCTTCTTGGAGAAATGTCCATTAGTTCCTTTGCTCATTTTTTAAGTTGGATTTTCTTGTCCTTTATTGAGTCGAGATGTATTTCCTGAGACTAACAGAGCTAGCAAGAATCGAGGATATCCTGGTTTGCAATAAGATTTCCATAAATACTTGTTGAGTGAATGAAAAAAAGAACAAAGAACTGTCTTGGCTCCTCGCTTTGCTCCAGAAGGCAGAGTTAGAGCAGAGTTAGCGTTTAGTTTTGTGTGAAATCCCGATATCCCAGACTTTATCAAGCTGTGAGATTACACTTTCCATTAATATCCCCAATCATAATAATCTGAGCCTTTCAAATCACCTAATTATATGTAATCCAATCTTTTAACTGGATTTTTTCCCCTCGGTATCCCCCCATCAAATTCTCTCCCTGAAATGACATTAAAAGGGACAAAATACATACCTTTCCTCAATGACAGTTTCTTTAAGTAGGTCTCCCTTGCTAAGGAAAGAGGCTCCAATCTCTGGGAGAGTAGACTGAGGAAATATTTTATCTTTCACCTTATTCTTATCCCACGATTAACTCTTTTGGAGACTATAGTGGAAATCTCCATTTCCTTTAGACTAGTGATTTTTAACCAGGCCAATTCCTTGATTTCCCACTCCTAGAACACTGGTAATGACTGGGATATGTTTGGTTGTACTCACTGGGGGTGGGGAGAGAGAAAACTGTCATCTAGTGAGTAGAGGCCAAGGATGCTGTTAAACCTTTTATAATGCCAGTGTGTAGGACAGCCCAACGACAAAGAGCTGTCTGGCCCAAAAGTTCAATTGTATCAAGGTTGAGAAACTCTTCTTTAGAGCTAATCTCACATTTTCCCCAAAGGGTATAATGTCGCCTTTGGCTTCCAAAAGATAGAATACATTTATTCCTCATGCATTATTCATTTGTAGAGCTTCAACACCACAGTCTAGACTGTGCTTTGGAAACTCTATTTCAATTGCATTTTCTGTTCCTCCACCTGAATAAAATAAAGATAGATTTCTACATCCCTTTTTTCTTCTTAAGGGGTCTACTCCTTCACTCCTGTGTATAAATGCTTGTACTGGAACATATATCTCTCAGGAACCAACTGTACAGTCTAAATCGTTATTTAAAATAAAACTGTCCCTATGATAAAGGTACTGTTTTATTATATTATCCAAAACTCTTTAGCTCATTGGGGCCAAACTGTCTAGGATTTTGTCTTTTCCAAATAAAAGTCTTCAGTCAATTTCGAAAGTCTCAAGAACCATGGTAGTAGCCTTTCCAGAAAGAGAGAAATATTTATCCTAATGATGAATCCATGTCCTAACCTCCGACAACATAAAAAATCTCCTTAATTTTGGAATCAGTTTCCACAAAGTTTCAAAGTCCTCTTTATCAGTTTACTTGGACTTTCCCTTCTCTCATTTGTTTTAGCAAATAAAATCCTTTCTAGGCATGTGGCATAGGATGGGGACAGCAGGTAATTTATAAAGGACCCGAGGTTGTGACCTTTTCACTGGTGAGGTACATCATGTGAGAAATTATGTAACAGGTTCTTGATTTCAAAAATAAGATTCCTGTAACAGATTTGTGTGGTCTTCTACCCCTATATCACACTATATTGAAGGGGAACGATAGAAACGATAAACAAGAAGTCAAAGGCAAGACTACATTCTAGCCAATTATAGTGATTTGTTCCTCAGATCATCTATTTACAAGATTGTCTCTGTAGCTGGATGTGCCATATTTAATTATGAATTGCTAATGGATGAGCATAAATATATCTATGTAAATAGGTCCTGGACAGGAGACAATAGATGTTTTGACAGTATTCATTGAATGTATGTATAATTGCTTATCAAATATATGAAATTAATTTAGATACCTGTCAATTAAGTCTCCTTGATTCCAGTAAGGAAGAAATGAATTACTAACTTTCTCCGATGCAAGAAGGTTGGACTAGACAATAATGACCCTTCCTTTTAGTTCTAAAATGTGTGATTTTGTGATTTATTTTCTCTGCCAGTCAAAACTACTAACAGATGTCCTCAGGAGTCTTAAATGGAGTTAAATATGGAACCAGGACAGTAGTCATTGCTATACCCAGTACTACCAACTCTTCAAATCATGATTTGAAAGCAAAACTTTATTTCTTCCTGAATTATTTGTGCAACACAGTTAATTTGAAAGGAAAAGAAAGACAGGAATAGAGGATTTGATGGGTGGAGGATTTAGAGGCATGTCTCTTTTTTACTTATGTAAATTTTCCTAATCAATTTCTTTAAGACAGTTACATAAGGACCTTTACTAATGTTTAATTATTGACATTTATTGCTTCAACTACACTTAGAGGCAGAGAGCCCTGAACATTTAATAAGAAAGAGACTTTGACTCTGGCTCTTTCTTCTTAGCTGTATGACTTTTTCGATAAAATTAAACACTTTGAAATATGTTATTTGTCTCAGAGGCACCTGCCTTCAGTTATCTGAATGGATTTATTATGAGCCTTTGTATTTAAGTGCCATAGAAGATTCAGAGATCCATAAGAGCTCATAGGAACTCTGCGTAGGTGCATATCAGTGTTCCAGATTGTCTTCTCTTTGTCTCTGTTGTATAAATCATGTTCCATCCCCCGCAGATACTTCAGTGAGTATTTTCTAAGAACAAGGGCATTTTCTCACTTCACCACAGTGCAATAATTAAAATGAAGAATTTTTAACATGGATATGGCACTATTATCTAATCACAGTCCATATTTAAATTGCATCAATTTCCAATAATGTCCTTCACGGCTATTTTTCTTCCAGTTCAGAATCACACATTACATTTAGTTATCATTTCTCTTTGAATATGGAACAGTTCTTAACATCTTGAAGAGTACGGGCTAGCAATTTTGTAAAATTTCTCTCTTTTGAGGTTGTCTAGTATATGCATTTTGGGCAGGAATACCATAGAAAGGATATTGTGATATCCTTTGGTGCATGTGATGTCTATCTCGTTACTAGTGATGTCAGTTTTGATCACTTGACTGAAGTCGTCTTCCAGGTTTCTCTGAACTTTTCCCTACGGAGAAGGAAGAAACGTGACATGCTTATATTGAGGCAAAGGAGAACTCAGATCTAGTTTAGAATTAACTAATTCACATAAGGGGAGTGGACCTGTTTTATTTTTTATTTTTATTTTTTAAATTTTATTTTATTAATTTCAAGTATATGGTACATTGGTTAGACATTTATATAGTTTATAAAATGATCCCCCTACCTGTTTTAGGTTGTCATGTTTAATTAATCTAAATAAGGACTGCGAAGCTTGAGCTCCTCATTATGTGTATTTATATCAATGAATTATTTACAAATACTTACTGAGAATTGAATCTGTTTAAGGCATTATCACTACAAGTTTCCTCCAATAACCTTAACCTGCTTAGGATTCTAGAGTCAGGCTAGCTCCAAATGTAAGTATATTGTTTTGTTACTTAGGGATGCAAGATACGTGTAAGAACTAAGGAAAGACATGGAAAATAATAGCTGCAGGAAGGAGGTGGAAGTCTATAGTCCAAAGAACTAGTAAAGATTTGTTAAACTCAGAAAAAAAAAAATAAATTTGGAGGACAAAGATTACCTAAGGGACAAACTATACTTTTCCTACCCATAATAACAATAGTTAACATCTTAAATTAGAAACAGATTTTTTCCTGTTTTTTTTCCCCCTAAACTAGTTATAACTTTTACAATGTGTTGTATTCTTAAAAAGATCACTTTTTTTGACTGTCAAAATATTTATTGAGTATTTTATGGTATATGTTTAGTATTTTGGATGTGTCTAGTGGAGGTGCTAGAATAAAATAGGGATCTAAGACTTGTGAAGCGGGAAAAATAAAAATAAGTAATTGGAGGTGAGTAGAGATGGGTAAAATTTAGAGAAACAGAATGAAACAGTCTGCTTCCATGATGCCATTACTGTATAATTTATTTTGTTTGCATTAAATTTTGTGCGTCTTCCTTGCCTGCCCGCGGGTCTGCAGAAAGGAGCTCATTGCCAAGCTGGATCAGGCAGAAAAGGAGAAAGTGGATGCTGCTCAGCTGGCTCGGGAATTCGAGGCACTGACGGAGGAGAATCGGACCTTGAAGTTGGCCCAGTCACAGTGTGTGGAGCAACTGGAAAAACTTAGAATACAGTATCAGAAGAGACAGGGCTCGTCCTAACTTTCAGTTATTCAGCGTGAGTGTCAAAGGTTGGTGACTGCTCTGTGCTGGCCGAAAGATTCTTATTTTATAGGGATAGTGAGTCAAATCGATCACTTCTCTTTATTACCCACGTGGCAAACGTCTGTAATGAATTTAGCGCTTGCTCGATCTTGTTTGAGAGGAGGGATATTTTATTTTAAATAAGATAATTAAAGTATGTTTTCAGAGGTCATAATTCATTTCTAAAGGTTATTTTTCATCTTATTTAGGAAGATGTGATCATACTATACATCGAGATAGAAAATGATAAAAATAGAATATTGACTGACTCTAGTAAGAATCGTAAACAGAATTAAACCATGAAACAAACCAGTGAGATGCTCACTGCAGTTCCACATGAGCGTGTTTTTAAATTTCACGTCTTTAATATTTCAACTGTAGTCGAATCTGAACTGTCAGAAACTTCTCCACATGTATTTATGTTCACCAGAGTTAGATTTAATCCCTCAGTGATTGACTGTACTAAGAATAAATGGTTGCATATCATAAAGCTTTCTCATGAAAATATTAGCAGAAAGCATGTTTGTGCCAAAAGCACATTTGCCAGTGCTAACTTGCTGTTTAATAAAAAGCAGATAAGGCGGCATTTTCTTCACGGCACGTTACCCTCCAGTAAACATCTCCACCTTTGCTTGTGTGTGTTCTGGGGCATGGGAGAAACGGAAAAGAATCGTTTAGACATCACTTTTGTGAGTTCCCATGTAAACATCAGTAAAATTATAACTAATATTTTGTTTTGAATTTAAGGAGATGTTTTGGATCAGTAATAACTAATAGAAATATATGAGTAAAATCAGGATTGGAAAGATTTTGCCCTTATTCTACCTATCACCATATTTTCCCAAATTGATCTCTTTGTTTTATGTCCATTTCTATTCATGTAACTTCTTTTTCATTAAACATGGATCAAAACTGCCAGTCTTTATTTTGTCCCTTTCTTAACCTCCATTATGCTAAACATTAGAATTGGCTAACCTTAGCTAGAATTTGTTGTGTTTGTATGTGTCAAAAAAGCAGCAAAATCCCTTTTCTTGGAAAGACTGTGGTTTCTCATATAAAGAACTCAGCTCTAATCCTGAATATGAAGCATTAACGTCTTAAGGTATTTGCCCAGAAAACATAAAAGAGAAAGTTGATTAAAACAGTAAGATGGCCTGGAATAGACCAGTTGTTACCAACTTATATGGGTGGGGTGGGGTAGGTGTGTGTGTGTGTGTGTGTGTGTGTGAGTGATTTTATTCCCAGGGGACATTTGGCAAAGTCTAGAGACATTCTTTGTTGGCTGGGATAAGGGGATACTACTGACCTCTAGAGCATAGAGGCCAGGGATGCTGCTTAACATCCCACAATGCACAGGATAACACCCCAACAACAAAGAAGTGTCTGGCCAATGGCGCTGAGGCTGGTGTGACCCGGGCTGGGCTCATTATGGGCAGTTTGGGAAATTAGAAAGGAAAGTGCTTTGTAGGGCCCCAAGTCTCTTGCCCTATGGTATGGAGTCCATGGGGTCTTTAAGCATCCTGACTCTGTTTCCTCACTTGTAAAATGAAGTTTTTCAATAGATCTCAACATTTTAATGTTATGTGAGCCCATTCACCCCGAAGTTGCTTTAACGTTTCACCAAAGATGGAAGTCCCTGTTATCCCAACAGAACTTTTTTTTTTGTTAACCCCAAGGCTTATAAACACTAATACAAAGGAAAGATTGTTCACTAAATTTATGCAAATCCAGGGTTAATGGAATGGTAGGAGGAAGGCTAAGTTACAAACCTTTAAATACAAGGATTACTTTTTGGTCACAGACCATCTGAAGAGAATTACATATATTTATAGAATTCAAGCAGTCATGGCCTCTTATAGAAAATGGGGGACAAGGAAATAGAGTCCCCAAATCTCTTTGTTCTACCAGAATAAAAATAATTTAACAGAGTCAAAATATTTGAACACTACTGGTATTTTATTAAGGAGACACTGAGTAAATAGTTTTCATATCTGTGCTAGTCTCAGCCTGAAATTTTACCATGTGTTTCCAAAAGATATCCATTCATGACTCAAAAGCAAGTATTTTTATAGGTGTGTGTTTCAAGAAGACTTTTATTTATTAATAATATGAAAACATCACCTACTTTTGTAGCATTGTCAGAGAAATCTTAAAGCAAAATGTCTTATGTTATTGAGCTTATCTTTTCATTCATTTGACAAGTTTACCTCAGTCTTATTTACCACTGCATATTATCTATATAACAGAATCATTTATGAATTTTCTGTCTTCAAATATATTTACCAATTCCTGCTATTAGGCATAATGAAAATGTTATAGAGTATTAAAAATGGGCAATGAGATCCTATTAGTATTAGGTGAACATGCCTGCTTTAGAGCTAGAAATAAAAGAATCTAAGTGGCATTATATTCTGCAATTGCTCTACTAAAGAATTTGCTATTTGTAGGCTATTTAGTTTATGTAGACATAAAACTTCTAGTTACACGTGGCTAGAAGTCAAATCTTTAATCATTGGTGTTGGCAGAGCATGTTTATCTCATTCTGGTACTTGAGCTTGGGTGTATCATTAACTCAGTACAAATAAGAAAACTAAAAGAGATGTGGAATTCAAATTCGACTCTACAAAAGTTTATTATACACTTATGTTGGGTTTCAACCTTCTCAGGAGCTTCCCAGACATAATCTGAAATTGGCCTCCATATGCTGAGGGCAGGGAGAGACTTCAGAAAAAAGGCAGGCCACTCCAGATTGGTAGGTGACAGGTTTAAAAAGCAAGATAACTTACTTATGAGGTTTGTTTGGGGCAGCAACGAGATGAATGGTTTTCCACACCCTCCTGCCAAATCTTCAAAGTATACGTGGAGGCTCTAAGTGGGTTCGGTTATGCATCCAGGGGGCTTTAACTGATCTTCCTCAGTCCAAATAGTTTAACATCCCATTTCTATCCTTGGGGCAGCTTCTGGAAGCAGGGAAGGCAAGCAGAATGCACATTCTAAGGACAGGGGAGGGGATGGGAGCCTCCAATTGTCCTGGCTAGGTCCAGCTCTGAGGTCAAACAAGTGATACTTCTTTTTAACTGTAAAAATGTAAAAGGAGTTTATTAATTTTGCTTTTGAAATTATTTGGCCTGGGTCACACATTTAATTCACGAAAAAATTTAATTTCTCAGCAATCATTATAGGCACTCAAGATAAGTGAGTAAAAACTACCCTACAAATTATTTTCAGATGTAAAGATTTTAAAAAATTAAATGTATTGAAGTAATATATTGATCAATAACTTTATATAAGTTTCAGGTATATAACATTATAATTCATCTTCTTGTTGAGCTTCCTCAACAACTAACCAAGTTCAGGACAGAGTAATAACAACAGAGGATGCAAAAATGAAAGACACACTCTGAGCCTTCAATATGCTTCCAATTTAGTAACTGGTCTGACAGGTGAGTAAGAACTAAAGAGGCAAAGAAGGCAGGTGGAGGACGGAATCTAGATAGAGTAAAAACATGTCCGAAGGCCCTGGGGCATATTCAAAGACTTGAAGGGAGGCCAGTGTGGCTGAGTATGAAGAGGGAGGGAGAGAGGTACAAGGTGAGGTTGTAGAATAAGGCAGGAACCCGAAGATCACATTAAGAATTTTGAATTTAATCCTAAAAGCAATGGGAAGTCATTGAAGAATTTTAAGGACCAGGTAACATGTTAACATGTTATCCTGTAGAGTAACATGTTTTAGGAGTTTTCCTCATTTTAAGTTGCTTAGACTACTAAATACAGTCATGTACCACTTAACAACAGAGGTACGTTCTGGGACGTGTGTCATTGTGTAACACCATGGAGTGCACCATGGAGTACACTTATACAAACCGAGATGGTACGGCTTACTACACACGTAGGCCATGTAGTGTAGCCGATTGCTCCTAAGCTACAAGCCTGTACCTCATGTTACTATAAAGACAACATGAGATTAAATAAAGAACAAGAGAAAATGATGCAATGAGGAGACGTGGAAAACAGGAGCTATACGAGGTGGCTGCTGGTGTAACAAAGCATACCGGTTTTTTTTTTCTTAGTTTTAAAAAAATAATTTTTATTTTTCAATTGACATATAATATTATATTAGTTGACATATAATATTATATTAGTTTCAGGTGTACAACATTGTCATCAGACATGTATGTAACTTATGAAGTGATCATATGGTACCTTGTTTTACAATAAACTTTTTTGTAGGTAAAAAGAGTACACGCTAAAATAATAATAAAAAGTATAGTATAGTAATTATACAAGCCAGTAACATAGTTGTTTATTATCATTATCCAGTGTTATGTACTATACATGTATGTACTATGCTTTTGTACAACTGGCAAGGCAATAGGTTTCCTTACACCAGGATCACCACAAACATGTGAGTCGTGTATTGTGCTGTGATGTTATGATAGCTACAACATCACGAGGTGACAGAAATTATTTAGCTCCCTTATAATCTTATGGGATCACCATTGTATATGTGGTCTATCATTGACCAAAACGTTGTCATGCAGTGCATGACTGTAGTGTTATTTATATGTACGTATTTAGATAGATAGGTAGATAGATGAGAGAGAGAGAGAGAGAGAGAGAGAGATGGATGATGGGCTACTTATATAATGTTATTTTACATGTTTTATTTGAAGTTATTTTAATAAATATTGTTCTTCCTACAGAATAAGTATACCCTTAGTGGTATCATGTGGCTTGGCAGAATTAAAGACAAACTGAGTCTATCTCTGCTTGTCACCATTAGCATATTTAATTAGGTGACACTAATAACCTTGCTTTTTTATGAAAAATTTTAGTCTCCTGTTTTTTAATACTTACCTCATGCATAAAGTTGCCAAGCCCAGAGCTGCTAAGTGAATATTCTAAGCAATTATAACTCTTAAGATATTTTTCACCTGTCTTTGTTATTTTTAAAGAATGAAATAACCAGAACTGGGAGTGCAGATCATGTTGAAGATGAACAGGGAAAGTGAAACATCCACAGGCAAAGGAGGGAGCTGAGAGTATTAACCTTCGGATTCTTTGAAGACCTTTCCTGATCTAACATTCTATGTTTCGATTAACTGAGAATATATTCTTTTTCATCATTCTAAACAAATCTTCCCTGAAAGAAAAATGTCTTTCAGTCGAGAGTTTTAAGTTATAGCGTTAAAATCTTATCCATTTCATTTTGCTGTCTGAAACTTTGAAAATGTCCTAGCCAGTCCTCGTAATGCATACTTCTCAGGCAGCTCTGGGGCAGGTAGATAAAGCCAGAAGAAGCTTTTACGAGTGTCGGTTAGTTTACATGTGTAGATTATTCAGGCTCTGAGAATGACTGTCATTTGACAGCCTGAGTCACAAAAGCTGAAAAATAAATTTTTTTTTTCCTAAAGAGTTTGTTAACAACTTTTTATTGGCTGCTTTCAGACTAAGGAGTTTAGAACAAGAATTCTGAGTGGAAGGACCTGAGCCAGTGTGAATAAAGAAGGAACCAAGTTTTTCCATAGCCAAAAGGAGGAAGAATTTGCGTTTGCAATCTGCTGCACTTGACCAATTTGATCTGTCACTGAATGTGTCTGGACAGCGTCTGTTCTCTCAGGTCTGAAGCTTGGAAAGGGAAAGATATAGTAGGGCAAGGTAAAATTATGTGTGAAACAGCTTTTTCCCTAGCTTCTTAATTGCCCTCTCATTTCTCAAAAATAGAGTAAATGCTGAACATGCTGACTTTCCCTCCATCGTTCCTGTAAATAAGGATGTGACTCACAAACTCTGCAAACTTCAGAATGCCATAGATACTGTGGTGATTTGAGTATTTAAAATAGCTGGAAAAAAAACAAATCGGTCATGGGTAAGTTAGGGTGGTTTCTCTTCTTTTTTAAAAAAAAAAAAAAAAAAAATTATGTTTTTTTTCTCTTGTAATTTTTTTTTTTTGTTATTGTGGCTTGACAACCAAATTTTAGGGTTTTATGACTTCTGGGAACTAACACAGTGAACGCAGTGGTCTGATCTCGGATCCCAGGCAGCAAATGACTTAAGACTTACCATCGGTCGTTGTGGACTGAATGCAAATCTCTGTCTGGTTGTATGTTCTCCTTTTCTATGTAATAGAGAGAGATGATTATTGATGGCATTTGATTACACTAAGCCCCTGCTCCCCAAACATGTACATGACCAGTGCAATATTATAAATACAGACATATTTAGGGTGCTAATAATAGTGGTAGGAGTATCCATAGCTTATAAGATGCTTGCTGAATGGCATTCATTGATTTGTAGCTAACTGACCCGGAAATGGAAAACAAGGAACTTCTTTTTGTTTGTGCTAAAACCCCCAAAGCAAGGCTTTCTGAAAACCTAGGTTTGAGTTTGAGATTTTGGATTTAGGTGAAGTCGGGGAATTTCAGTCTTACCCTGTATTAATCAGGGTCCTGGTAAGAAACAAAAGTATACTCAAAAGAGGCAAATGAAAGATAATTTAATGAAGGGATTATATACAAAGTTGGGGGCAGAGTTAAGGAAAATCAGGAGGGCTGGTGAAGGTGTTGGGTCTGGCAGCTTTAGGAAAGTTTCTCCCACGTCTTCACAGGCAAAGGACAGAGGAAGCAGTACGAGAACGGGGCAGAAGCTGTCTGTATGAGAGGCTTTCACACACTGCACTCCCCAAGAACTCGTCCTTTGGTTGGGGAGTGAAGCCACGACCGACCCAGGACTGGCAAGCAGAAGCCAGGAGGATAAATACCTTAGTCTTTCTCTCTTTCTGTCCTTCTATCTTCTGCTGGTGGCTCCCATTGGCCAAAACCAACCAAAAGCCAAATGGCAAGGAAGCCTGTTTGCTGTGGTCCATATAGCCCATCTCTCAGAGCTCAGGGAAGGATGGAAAAAGGAGTAGATTTGCAGGGGCATGTGGAGAGTCTTCAGCACAGACCACCAATGAGCTAAAGACATGGACATGCCTCAGAAGCTAGTAAAAGAAAGGGGAGAATAGGGAGGTAGGTTAGGGTAAAGGGGTCAAATATATGCTGATGGAAGATTTGACTTTGGGTGATAAACATACAATGCCGTATCCAGATAATGTATTTTTGAATTGTACACTTGAAACTTATATCATTTTATTAACTGATATTACCCCCAATAAATCTAATTAAAAAACAAAAGAAGGAAAGCAAGATGGCCAGGCTTATAATTAATCCTGTGGTCCTTTCTAGACATAAAATCCATTACATGTCTGGAAATATGAACCAGGAGGACCAGTAGCATCTATTTCTTCCCTGGGGTTAGGCTAAGTGTGGGATTGTTAGATGAAATACAAGATGTCTAGTTAGAATTAAATTGCAGAAATTATATAAACAATGAATAACTTTTTTCTGTCTATACGTATGTCCCAAACATTACATGATATATACTTACACTAAAAAAAAAAAAAAAAAAAATACTGTTTATCTGAAGTTCAATTTTAACTAAGAATCTTGGATTTTTATTGGAATAAATCTGGTGATCCAGGGAGGGTGTTGGGGAGGAGCGTCTGCAAGTGTTTCTGTGTAAACATGTTCCCCACCAACCCCATCCTTCACTGCAGTTTAGTCAGAAGAAAGTGCCCCGGAAGTAAAATGTGCTATAGCGTTTCCAAAACTGTGCTCTTGCAACACCAGTGTTTGAAATGTCAAGTATAAGAAAGAAAGAAAGAAAGAAAGAAAGAAAGAAAGAAGGAAGGAAGGAAGGAAGGAAGGAAGGAAGGAAGAAGGAAGAAGGAAGGAAGGAAGGAAGAAGAAAGAAGAAAGAAAGAAGGAAAGAAAGAAAGAAAGAAGGAAAGAAAAAAAATTCTTTCTTGCTCAAATAAGTTAGAAAAACACCACGCTGAATAAACTTATTCTCCCAGCTTTGTGATTTTTCCGGCATTTAATGCTAACATGTTTTGTGACACAAATAACAGTGTTTTCTTGCTTTATTTAGAAACTATCACAACAAACAGATAACAGGCCCAATGTCCTTTTGTTCCACAGTAACCACAGGTTTCTACTGAAATTCAGTTTAAATTTAACGAAGTCATTTTGGTGTCCATCATATTAAAACAGAATTTTACCATCATATCTTGCTTTAAGACTTAATTTGCATTTATAAAGACATTTTAAAGTGATAGCATTCTGTTTAAGAAGATATTAGTCCACTTGATCCTGCATGATTTTGCTTAGCCTTAACATGAAGAATCAGTTAAAACCAAGTTATAATTCAAGCAGGGACAATCCTAGATTTTTCAGAGAGAAAATGAGGATAAAACATCAGCCTTCTCCGCTTCACAAGGTTATTTTTGGAAAGAAATGAAGCAATGCTGTGAAAGGCTGCATAAAAAAATATTGCTTTGCTGTACAAAGTTTTATTAATAACCATCATGGTAGAGTTGGTGGGTTACAGAGGTCTTACGGTTTTCTCTCTTTCTAGTCATAGGTATTTTAGCTCATTTGCTGCCCAATCCATAATTCTATCTTGTAGTGTGAAATGGGAGTAAAAGGAGTTAAATCATTTAGAATTAGAATCAACTGCAAAGAGTAGACCCTCCCCTGCCCAACCACCACCACCAATAACAGTGGATTAAATGAGGTAGAAGTTTCTTCTCTGATATAAAAGACTAGAATTTAGAATCTTGGACTGATAAAAGGTTATGATCCATTAAATCTTCAGGGTCTCAAATTTCTCTGCCATTGTTGAGGTATGTCTCTCATTGTCATGGCCGAAGATGGCTGCGGCCAGAGGAGAGGCCGAGGGAGTGGGCTCTCTATAGTGGAATCTGCCACAAATGCTTCCAGTTACATCCCTGAGATTGTTAATTTTATATCAACTTGACTAGGTCATGGGTGCCTAGATATTTGGTCAAACATTACTCTGGGTATGTCTATGAGGGTGCTTTTACATGAGATTTACATATACATTGGTAGACTAAGTAAAGCAGATTGTCCTCTCTGATGTGGGGGGTGGGGGGGATGAGCCTCATACAATCGGTTGAAAGCCTAAATAGAACATAAAGGCTGACTTTCTCATGAGTAAGAGGGAACTCTTCCTGCCTGACTTCCTTAAGCTGGGACATCAGTTCTTTTATGCCTTTAGTCTAGAACAGAGGGAATGGCTCTTGCTGGGTCTCAAGCTTGCTGGCTTCAGGTGGGAATGACACCATTAGCTTTCCCAAGTGTCCACCTTGCAGATGGAAGATTTGGGGACTTAGCCTGAATAATCACATGAGCCAATTCTTTATAAGTTTCTTTGTGTATATATCTCTTATTCTTTCTGTTTCTCTGGAAAGTCCGACTAATATAATCCGATTGCCTGGTACTTAGTGTGGAAGGAGAGCAAGTAAAAGGGGTGAAATGTTGGGGGTACAAATAGGGGATTCTGCCCCAGGAGGGGAATTCAAATCCTTTAAGGTAGTCGTGGATCAATGGTGATGTTGAAGCAGTTTTTCATTTTGGGAGCTGTTCAAGATACTGCCACGTCCTCAGGTCATGCTCTCCCTGTATCAAATTGTCTGTCCTGTCAGATCCAAACTCCTTCATTTTTAATATCTCTATCCAGAGTATGTTAAATACAATTATCTCTATAAATAGAAAGCTCTGTCACTTCACGTAGTGATGCACATTTGTGTTTATATAAATGTGTGTGTAGAAAACATGGAAATAGAATATTTGGTCCATCTTAAAGCCTGAAATAGAAGTAAGGATGATTCCTTTCATATAGCGAGTAATACATGCCCAGGTTGCTGGCATTATCTTTTTCTTACACCAGGTGAAGTCCATCGAGGGCAAAGGATGACAAAAGGTTTTGACAATGATACTAAATTATTCAGTCCCTACACTGGAGATTTTGAAGCCATTTTATGGCTGCGGCAGTTGTCACCCCATTATTACGGGTTTGATTCCTGACTTTAGAAGCAGGTATCCAAGATCTTGTAAGAACTGCAAATAGAAACTTGCATGTCTTCTCAAGCTCTGCATAAGGACCAGTTGTACATGGCTCTGATGGTTGTTGCTTAAAATTGTTCTTGCTTCCTGTTCTTTTCATCCGTGGGAAAAGCATGGGAGTATAGGATCACAGTTTGGTTGCTATTAATCTTGGATCCAAGCTTAAGGCCATTAGAATAATCAATAGGTGGAAAATCAAAGAAACATTTACTTTTAATTTATAATTGATTACCAAACTTAAAGAAAGCTTTACTTAGTGTCAGGACCAATGACATAATTTTCAGGGCCAAGTACAAAATGAAAATTTGGGGCCCCCTGTTTAAAAATTATTAAGAATTTCAAGATGGTGACAATGCTACATTAAAGCCAGCACACAATCCAATGCATACGTGGCACATCTATGAGCCAGCCCTCTTTAGCATAGTATGTTTAGCTTAGATTTCCTTGACCTGCCCGCAAAGCTCTCACCTCATCCCCTCCCTCATGTCTTCGAATCTTTCTTCTGAAATCTTTACTTTTATATAACACCTTGGGACATAAGAGGGTCTTATAGAAAGCATTAATTGGCTTTATCCTAGATATTTTTTCCTTTTTATTCCTGAAGATCAGAGCCCTCAGACATTTCTGTCTTCTGACCACCCCTAATATGACACAGTCCCTTAGGCAGCTTAGCTTCATCATCCTGTATATATATGTGGCCTACCATCATGGGGCCCTTCGTAGGGGATTAATGCCTATCAAATAAACTAGGAATATTTTTCAAAGATCCTTCACATTAAATATGAAAAAAAAATGACCTATAAGAATGAAATCATCCAATATATAGTAAAGCATGAACTAATTACCCAGGGAGATGGGATGTACTTGGATCATCGAAGATTTATAGGGCAAATTAAAGGCGAGTTTTATAATCAACGTAGCTTCTAATTGCCTTATTCCTTGTGATATTGTATTAGTCAGGTTTCTCCAGAGAAAACAAAAGGATATATATTAATACATATGTGTAAATATATTTTATATACATGTATAATAAGTTGTTGTCTCACGTGATTATGAAGGTCCGCAAGTTCCAAGATCTTCAGGATGAGTCAGTAAGCTGGAGACTCAGGAGAGCTGATGATGTACTTCTAATCAGAGTCTGAAGGCCTGAGAACCAAAGGAGCTGATGTCTCAACTTGATATCTTTCAGGCAGGAAGAACTCTCTCTTATTTCTGAGAGGGTCCGCCTTTTTGTTCTATTCAGGCCTTCAATGGACTGGATGAGGCCCACTCACGTCAGGGAGGGCACTCAGCTTTAGTCAGTCTATTTAAATCTTAATGTCATCTGAAGATACCCCTGCAGATGCACTCAGAATAATATTTGACCAAGTATCTGGGTACTTTGTAGCTTGTCAATTTGACACATAAAATTAACCATCCCAGATACCCTGTCATCACAAACTCTATAGAGCACTTAAAATTCCTGACTTTGCTTAGTACAGATAGCTAGCTACCACTCATGTTTGTTCAATTCTACTATCTTGCCTTAACCGAATATTTAATTAGAATGAAAAGTAAATCCTTACATTTTAGTGAGTGCATGTTTTGTGTGAGGCACAGGTAAGGGTGCGAAAATGACTAAGAACAGTGCGTTAATACAAAGGATGCTGGTTGAGAAGCACCTTTATTTAAATACGTTTCACCTGAGAACTCCCTGCCTTCACTTTTTGCCTCTCTCACCAGGATGCAATTTGGTTTTCTCTTGCGTTTGTGCTTTTAGAGTTAGAGCCCTACAGATGTCCTCATCACTGCCTTATAGCACATGGTCGGGTTCTTTAGGAAATACAGAATGAGGGGTGACTGGAATTAGAAGGTACCTGTGGTTCCAGGCATCAGTTTCAGTGGGGCAATAAGAGTTGGGAGGAGTAAACAGAGGGGTTGGGGCAGGGGTGGGAGAGGGAAGAAAGAGCCTTAGGTGGAGCAGAAGAGAGAGAGACTGAATGGGAGAAAAGAGAGGTGAGCTGAGACAGTGGGCTCCTTTCAGCCCTACATTCTTGAAGAAAATGCTTAGATTATGCCAAGGAGAAAGAGACTAGCCTAGAGCTGCTATGGTAAGAGATAAATGAGCTGTCATTACTGAATTCCTTGAGAAAAACCATTAAGAGGCGTGAGGCCTCAAAAGATAGTTACATCCATGGGTCAGAACAAGCTAAAAATTAAAAGGCAGATTTGTTCCATTAATTAAACGTGAAGGCTGGTAACATTAAGCTTTTGTTTATGCTGTTCTATCTGCCTGAGATGCCTTCGCTTTCTGCCATCACCTGGTTAACTGCTATTAATTATTAGGTATATAATTATTAGTAGTATTATTGTTAATAATTTTAATAGTATTATTAGGTATGTAACAATTATTAAATAACGATTATTAGGTATTATAGCCTAACTGCTATTTCTTCTCAGAAGTCTTTGACCCCTGGAGGCTGGGTTTGGTGTCCTTCCCATGTGTTCTCATCTCACTCTGTTTCGGAAATTATACTGTTTGAAATTGCTTTACGACATACCTGTTTTCCTAGACGAGCTGGGAGTTCTTTGCTGACAATGGCTGTGGCTTGTTTAAAGTTGTATCTTCAGACTAGACTTCAGTGCCCAGGACCTGGTAGGAGTTTAAGAGATATTTGCTCGCTGAAAGAAAGAATGAAAGAATGAAGGAGAACCCTGCTCCTGCTCTCTCGATGGTATTTAAGACACCACGCTGGGTGTTTAGTAGTGGAGCATCAAGAAGAGTGAGGTACAATGGTGGTGACATAAAGGAACTGGACACTGTTCCTGGCCTCAAAGAGCTGGATAACACCTATGACTCATGGTGTAATACAAGACAAGTGATATAATACATACAATACATACTGTAGCACAAGTGAGGAGAGTAGGGGTATCCTATTTAATAAATAGAAATACGGGGTGCCCAATTAAATCTGAATTTCATGTATACATCAAATAGTACATATATATCTCACGGAATATTTGAGACATACTTATACTAAAAGTTATTAGTTATTTATTAAAATTAAGATTAGACTGGGCCTCCTGTATTTTATCAACCCTACAAGAGAGGAACATAGCTATAAGAAATTATTTCTGTTATTTTAGGACGGCATAAGGGGGATATTAGAGAACAAGATGATTCAAGAGTTTCTCCGAAAACCAAGTAGAGTTGCAAAGGATGCAAGCCAAAATGTGAGGGAAATGCAATTAGGTAAAGACTTTTCAGGTGAGAAGGCAGTGGCAGGTTCGGAGATTGGATGAAATCTGGTTTGGCCGATGTGAGAAGGTATGAGCTGGGTGGAGAGAAACCCAGCTGGATGGTTGGGCAGGACCTGGTGACTCCACACGTGTCAAAGCCTTAGTCCCCTGAGCAGCCCCGTCGCTTTGTCTTAGTCAAACTTATGAACAGGCAGGACTAGATCTTTCTGCATGGGCAAAATTTTCATTTACTCAGTTGAGCAGGGCTGGACATTAGTCTCTCTGTGTAAACAATGAAGAAGAAACACCAGGAACATTTTGCAAGGCTCATGAATTGCTCAACCATTTGCATTTTTTTCAAACACTGGTGTAAAACAGCATCTCTAGCCAAGCTGAGGAAAAAGTGAATGGTAGTGATGGCTTATCAAAACAAAATGGGATGGCATGGGAAATACTAACAACTTCTAACCTAAGATACCTGCAATTTTAGTTTTTTTCAATTTTCTATTATAGCATCTATTTAGCATTGTATAGTAAATATATAATGCCGTATAGCTAAAATATAATAAAACAGAAAAAATAGCTTGTTTATGATACAGGAAAGAAGTGGAAATATTTATATAACCTTATTGAGCACTTACTATGCAACATATGCAATTTTTGAGGAGGCAACATATGCAATTTTCCTTAATCTTAACAACGGTACTATAATATTATTGTATGTGTAAGATATACAATAATACTATAACATTATTGTATACATAAGTAGATATAATACTATAACAATCATTACATTCATCTTGCTGAGGTTCATAATCTTTATTTGCTCCTGTATGACCACACGACTAGCAATAAATTATTCTGGAATTCAAATCTGATTTGACTCTAACATCTATATTGTTTCCACTATATCACACTTAGAGATATAGACCCAGGATAAACAACAATTACTGAGCATTATGGCTATGCACTGTGGGAACAGGAAGGAGACAACATCTAATTCTGCCTTAATGGTCAGCAAGAATGGTTTTGTAGAGGAGGCAGTGCTTGAGTAGCGATTGACAAAATGATTTCGCCTTCTAATAAGATTGATAACATGCAATGTAAGAAGAATACTCACAAGTAAAAAAAAGGTATCAATAGTTAAAACAGATATTGTAATTCATTCTAAAAAGCTCTTGTTAGGTTTCTGTAATCTTTTATTAAATGTTCCACATTGATGGCACACACTTAAATTTTCGTGCTTGCTCACTTTTCCTATTAAACATCCATTAATATCATTAGTCATATTTATTAGATGGTCATTATTTATAATTCTCAGATATTTATATGATTATAGTTTGGTACCTCTTTTATTAGAACACTAAACATTCACATAGAAATATGTTCAAAATATCTTCATAGTTCTATAACCTACATGAATGGTTATATAGTTGGGTTGATTAAATTCCTCCCACATAATTATTTCAATTATAAAATGTTACTTACATAACTGGAATGATATTATAGTTGTAAAATATTCAATTCTGTAATTATGTAAGATTAAAGTAAGTAAAAAGAAAGGCCGGAAGTTTTAGCAACATATTCTCTAGAGAAAAGCTGGAGTTCTATTTCTTGATTTTTAAAAATACAACTATAATGATAAAATATGAAAACAAAATGTTTTTAAATGGTTTGCTTTCTCAAAAGACATGAACCAAAATTTAATGTAAAACATCAAAGAGTGTTAGTCTTGAATACCTCTTGTGAGGTAAGCTAATACTGCTATCATTTTTTAACCCAATTCTGGCTTTAAGTACTCTCTGTGGAAAGCCCTCTAGACAGATCTTAACTCCTTTTGTTTAACTTATTTGTATGTTGCCTTCGAAGCTTTGCACATTTTTCTAGCATAGAAAAAGCTATTCAAAAATGCCCAGGGCACTGCTCTTTACTCAGTAAGCTTAGACAGCCATCTTTGACTGGCTGATTTCTAACCATGACTGTTCAGAAGCCACAGGAAGAAGGGTGTAATTCTGACTAGAGAATTTGCAAGGAAGTTAACGTGTTTGAATTTCAGATGTGTTTCTTAGGGAGTTACATAAATTTCAAGTTTATACTTACTAAAGGATAAACTCTCGTTGAGGATAAAATCACAATTTTTATACAATATGAAACAAGCATGTATCAAAGATTTTATTTAACCCAAGAATTAATAAGGGACCAATAGTAGGTGTTATGACCAATTCAAAAGAGAATCACACACACAGTTATAGTCGGATAATGAATGTGAAATAAATTTACAAATAGATGCAAAAGTGGTAAAACTGGTCAACATTCATAGAAACACAATTCACATTTCTATGGACAGGAATTATCTTCATTACAATCAATTTTCTCCAAGCTAACACCTGTAAATAAGAAGTCATAAAATTGCCTAGTTAGAGGAGAATACAGGCATAGATAGATAACCCAGATACATGAGCTCGACAGGACACTTAATGAATTTTAGTCCCACATTTTTTTTTCCCTCAAATATTCTTTCTTTGAAGGGTTCTTTGGTGCATCTGGTATCTTTGTGTGTATAAATAATTCAAGATTCATCAATAAGCTAGTGAATAAAATTAGTTGGCGGGGGGTCAAATATTCACATACTGGAATCTGGCATGGAAATTCATTTTAGATAATAACAAAAACTGAGAATTTTTTTGAGAGTCTGGCATTAACTAATAATACTTTGACACAGAAACTGAAATATCATTCTATTTTCTGGTTATAGTCCATGAAACACAATATAAGCATTTTGAATGATTTGGATGAGTTATTCAACTGTTGCTCACAGATCCACCTCTATAATAGTAACAATGATAATAAGAGCAATAATAATAAAAATTAAGACATACAAGTCTTACTGATCCCTTAACGTGTTTCAGACACTGTGTTTTACTAATAATGTTTTAGGTATTTTACTTATAGGTTTTTAAATTTAATTTCTGTAATACCACATGTAGTAAATATATGCCTATTTAATGAATAACAATTCATGCCTTCCTCACTCTAAGTCCCTCTTTTTTTAACAAAGAAGAAAAAATATAAGCAAACATGTTTCATAAAATGTTCTGAATTACAGTATTTCAAAAGCAGTACAGTTCTGCAAACTAAGTGACAATCCTTTTTTGGATCTGGCTTCCTCAACAGCTTGGCTTCTTTCCCTTTCATTCTAAGGCGTGGATAATGTTATATAATTGCTGATGTTTAATCTCTGCAATGCTTCAAGACACCTCTCAAGGTATTCATTTCTCTTTTAATGGATGGAGAGACCTGAAAAGGATTTGAGTGTTTCGCTTTAACAGATTTAGAGTCTGGAACTGTTGACTTGTAACTATTTGGAGAAAACTTTGGAAAACATTGTGGAACGGAGATATTATGTAGACTACCCACTTGGAAAGCTAATTTTTTTTGCACTTATCCTCTTCTTTGCGCTCTTCTCCTTTTTTCTTCTTTCTGTTCTCTGTATTGGCTTTGTAGGAAGATTCATTTAGTACCTGACCACAAAGAGAGAGAGAGAGAGGGAGAGAAATATGCTGAGTTTGACTTTCCTTTCTGCGTGCAGTAGGGAACTAATTTTAGTATGTGTTACATTTATTTTACAGATGACTCTTCCTTGTCTTGTAGTTACATCTAAACTCTATCTTGCTCTGCGTTTTTATTTTCTTGCTTTGCACTGTGGCAAAAGAAAATCGAAAAGCAATCTCCCTAAAGAAAGATGGCTTCCCCTAGGGCTGGCTGTGAGCTTTCTCCACCCCACTGTTGGAAAGGGTTAGAATAAGGAAGTAGCATGAGTCATTACTATTACCCTCAGGAAAACCCCTGCTCCATCTTCCTCTTGTGCTGTCTTTACCCAAGGTCTTGGGTCATAGGAGATAAGTGTTCAGAACATACATTCAGGAGTTTTCTATAGGAATGTAGCATTGATTTGATTAAAAACAACAATAGAAAAAAGGACACACGAAAAATCTTTGACTGAAGAGCAGAAGATGGATCTGATCTAAACATTTGTTTACAAGTTGGCTATTTGGAAGTTTGAATGCAGTTTCCATTTCTTACATGTCCTCTGTAACTCCTAGATTAGCACACCAAAGCATCTGCTACCCTCAGGTAGCTGAAGTATGTGTAGTGCTGTTTCTGTGGGGAAGATACATTCTGCTTTCTGGTTTGGTTTCCAGGGACAGGTTCTCTCACCTTTTATTGTGCTTCTAACAGCTGGTAGGAGACAAACTTCTTGACAATTGGCTGGACAATGGAAATAGGTCTTATCCTGGAAATATGGTACTTGCCATGGAGATAGGACTTAGAAAAGGGAGGATAAGACACTGATTCCTGTTGTGGAAGAGAGGTGATTCGGGCACCTGACTGGGATCCATGTTCGCGGATCAGAAGAATTAATATATTAAAATGTTCATACTACCCAAAGTTATCTGCAGATGCAATACAGTCTCTATCAAAATTCCAATAGCATTTTTTAAAACAGAAATAGAAAAAATTCTAAAATTTGTATGGAACTAAAAAATACCTTGAATAGCCAAAGCATTTTGGAGAAAGAACAAAGCTGGAGATATCACACTTTCTGATTTCAAATAATATGACAAGGCTATAGTAATCAAAACAGCATGGCACTGGCATAAAAATAGACACATATATCAATGGAAAAGAATGGAAAGAGCCCAGAAAGAAACACTTGCATGTGGAGTCAACTAATATTTGACAAGGGAGCCAAGACTACTCAATGGGAAAAGGATAGTTTCTTCAATAAATAGTGGTCTTCCCAGTGTTTTCTACAATAGCCATTCTCTGCTCAACCCTATGTGATTGACTGATGTGAAGGTAGTCATTATTTCTAACCTAATGCCTTGGGTATCTTTGAAATCTATCATGAGTGACTTACACTTAAGTATAGGTCACCAATTACACTGACCAAAGTAAGAACTTAAGAACCAATGAGACCTCAGAACTTGTATGCAAAACTCACTGTTCACGATGTAGAGAAGCTTCTCTGGGAAGTGTTAAAAGTGTACGATGAAGAAAGCGTGATGCGTGGTCAATTCTCTCGAAGATTCATAGTGTATATTTGTATTAAGGCGTCTTAGAGTCTTGAAGAAACTTATCTAACTGTTCTTAACATTTCCCAAACTTCTTTGAGCACATGACATTTTTATTAATGGCGTATTTAATCCCATCCAGTTTTGGAAAGACAAGTGGAGAAGATTTGAGATGATCTATAAAATCAGATATTTCATAGAATCCTATTTTATTCGTTTATGATCAAATAAAGTAAAATATGTGAGGGACAGTCCTAGATAACAAAGTAATGCTATAAATGTGAATTATTTACTGATAATGGCAATTGAATCTACACAGCTTAAATAAATTATCACAATAATTTATTTTTGGAAGTCCATCTGTCAGGATCATTTTGTTCTTCAAAATGTGATCTGTGGAAGTATAGTGTCACAATACCTATGAACCTGGTATAAATGCAAAATCCCAGGTCCTAACCTAGATTTATTTTATCAAAAGCTGCATTTGAATAAGATATGATCCCTGTGCACTTTAAAGTCTGAAAAAACACTGATTACAGCATCATGCATCCTTACTCTTCCTGATTTGAGCTCATTCCTTCTCTCACTGCCGACTCCATCTAAAATTCCTTGAGATGCTTCCCTTCCCAGAAATTTAAAAACTTTACCATCTAATTCAATTGAAACCTTCATTCCTCTTTCCCTTCTCTGAATTCTAATATCCTATGTGGTTTATCTTACACCAATATTATGGTTGGGCCTGGAAAAATTCTAAAAGGACTATGGTAAACTTCAGAAAAAATAATAATATTCCCTAAATTGTTGAACACTGTTAATTAGTTTTCCAAAGTCAGTCTCTGTCAGTCTTTCTTTAATTACAGCATGTGTGTGTGTGTGTGTGTGTGTGTGTGCATGCATGTGTATTAACAATCTCTTTACATTTAAAAAAGGTTCCTAAGAGTTAAAAATATAAATTCTGCATGTTTGAAAATAACATTCTTTATCACAATAATTTATTTTTATAAGTCCATCTGTCAGGATCATGTAGTGGTAGTCACAATAAACATAGAAGCCCATATGTAGAATTCTCCTGCAAGGTCACTTCCCTGTGGACTTCACTGCTCCAGCATGGGATAGAGGTGTTGCTCTGCTGGTGGCCATATTGCTTATAAGTGACAATGTCTTTTCACTCTCCCCGTAATCCACTGAAATTTAAAAAAAATTATAACAAGAATCTATAGGTTAAATGTAGATTTTTTTCAACTCCAGGCAGATTAAATAACATATTTTGGTTAGACATTAGATAAAATTTTTGAAATTTGAACATGTCTTCATTAAACGATGAATGTGGTTTTTGATGATCCAATCCTCCAAGTTTTTCCAGAAGAGAAAAATTTTAATTCTGACAAAGATTCATTCAGTTTGTTCTTTGGTGGGGAACGAACAGCTGTATAGTGAAATTTAAAATATTCAAAACTCATAATTTTTTGTTGTTTCAAGCAAATAACAAGTCTGTAGGTTTTTTAGCTCCTAAGATGACAGAATTCAAAAAATGTTCCTTAAAGTTTTCTTTCTCAATACTCACACTAATATCTATCCATGCCAGCAAATAACACAGCCTTAATATATTAAAATGTGTATTATGTAAAAGGGAAATGAAAATTACAAATATGGGAAAAGAATGTGATACAAAGAAGTACTTTCTGTGTTTAGAGGAGAAATCATGAAAACTGAGAAAAGCTAAATGTGTGAGGTCACTGACTCAACATTTTAAATCTCCCAGTGCTAAATTTTTATGGTTTGCAAGCAATCTGAAAGGCATTCAGGCTTCTAGGAAAATTTTTGCAACTCTGAATTTCTGTCTTTTGGCCCAAATAAGACTGTTTAAAAATAAAGTTTTCAAGAGAACATGACTTGTCTTCATAATTAGGAATAATTTTCTGTTCTTACAAGCTTCTGATACTACATCTTTATGCTTTATGAAAGCTCAAATTCAGTGAGGATTAAAATATTAAGAAACTAGTCATGCAGAGAAAACAGGAATTGTTTTCTCGATGTCAAAAATGATTAGCCCTGAAACCCTAAAATAATATTGTCCCATAGAACTTTCTAGAATGATAAAAATCTTCCATGTCTACACAACTCACTATGGTAGCCATTAGTCACATGTGGCTATTGAACACTTGAACCATGGCTAGTGATTGAGAAATTGAATATCTAATTTTTTAAATTTATTTTTTAAAATTGAAATGTAATGAACATATAACATTGTATTAGTTTTAAGTATTTGATGTAATGATTCTATATATATATATATATATATATATATATATATATATATATATATATATATATATATGTTACCACAGTAAATTTAGTTAACATCCATTACATTTTGTTCTTGTGACAAGAATTTTTAAGATCTACTCTCTTAGTAACTTTCAAATATACTATACAGTATCATTAACTACAATCATGCTATACATCACATCCCTAGGACTTATTTATCTTATAAGTGAAAGTTTATACCTTTTAACCACCTTCACCCATTTTGCCCTCCCCCCAACACATGTACCTCTATGCCTTGGCAACCACCAATTTGTTCTCTGTAACTTATGAGGTTTTTTTTTTTTTTTTAAGATTCCACATACAAGTGTCAAATAATATTTGTCTTTCTCTGTCTAACTTATTTCACTTAGCATAATGCCCTCAAGATTCACCCATGTTGTCACAAACTTCAGAATTTTCTTCTTTTATGGCCGAATAATATTCCATTGTGTGTGCATACCACATATTCTTTATTTATTCATCTGTCAATGATGAATAAATTAGGTCGTATTCAGATATCTTCTTGAGATAGTGATTTCATTTTCTTTGGATAAACATTCAGAAATGGAATTGCTGGGTCATGTGGTAGTTCTAGTTTATTTAATTTTTTAATTTAAATTTAAATAGTTCCATGTGGCCAGTGGCTATTGTCAGACAATGTAACGCTAAAAATATTTTCTTTCCATTGTTAACTTAAAATATTTTCTTTGATAAACTCTGCTCACCCATTCTTTCCTCTTGTTGGTACTTTCCCAGTTTCCTTCTCTCTGTGACCCCTGCCCATGACAAACATAGAGACACAAATGCACAAACACACAGACACACACATTCACATATCTGGAAAAACAAGCCCTTGGTCTTTATGTTCCATATTTGTTCTATTTGTTCTCTGGCCTTTTTTCTATAACATATAATACATTTAAATCTTCCGATGCTGTGTCTCATGCTCCAGATTTTTCCTGACTCCTAAACTCTAACAAGATTTGTGGTCTTTTGTCCTAGGCTGTTCAAATTTGCTTTTCATTTGCTAGTCAGAAAAAAATAATTCCTGCTATGTTCTCTGTGAAAGGAAAGACCCTGATGTTGATACCTCCCAGGTATCAAGTGTGCACACCTGGACAGTAAATGGCCTTGGAACTTTACTGTGCTAACCCACAGGAGAGCCTCTAATAACCAGAGTTTAAGGCACTGTAGTGTCTGGCAGAAGAGCTACTTCCGGAGCTTCGGACCTCCTTTGTTCTTTTTAATTCACACCATGTAGACAAGTTTACAATTAATTTCTTCCAGGGGATTATTTTTCACCTATTGAATTGGTTTTGGGAACTCGGTCAAATATGAGACAGAAAAAAATTTTATTTTATACCCTGTTACATAATGGATATTGTCCAGATTTTCACACATTACAAAAATATGATGTCTACATTTTTTGCAAGTAGAATTATTTATCAATAGTTCTAAGGGTCTTCAAAAATATGATTAGAGTTTCGTGGAGACAAAAGCTTCATTTTACACAAGATAAATATTCAAGCTTTTCATTCTTCCCTTCCTCTTCATTAGTCTTTAAGTAACAAGTATTAAGAAGGAAATCTATGCAAAATATATAATGTACAAGACACCCCACCCTCTTCCAGCCTGCTGTATCCGTTACCTCAGCAAAGATTTTTACATAAGAAATGCCACGAGAAAGAGTCCAATTTTGGCTTTTGACTGCCAAAATAGGCTCTTGAGTCCTCCCAGTTTCCTTTCAGCCTTTTTATTGGCTAACTTTCTACTCATTCTTTGTCATTTGGCTGTGGTCTAATGTCTGCAGAATGCCTTCTCCAGTTTCCAGTGAGTTCTCCTATTTTGCCTTCGTAATGAAAGAGCATACTTTGTTCTCAGTATTTAACGCACCTCGAAATTACCCATACTACCTCTTTCTCGGCCCTTCGAATGTTCTTGGCAGGAGCCTTGTCTTTTTTATCATTGTACCCCTCCCCCACGGTGTCTACTTTGGCACCTACCACATAGTTGGGCTCAATACATGTTTGTTGGATAGAAGGAAATAGATAGGATTGGGAAGTATTCTTAGTCACAATTTGAAGGCAACGAAACTAAGAGTAGCTAAGGGTTGGCAAACTCTTTTTGTCAATGACCAGATAGTAAATATTTTATGCTTTGTAGGCCATCAGTCACTTTCACAACTACTCAGCTCTGCTGTTGTAATGGGAAAGTAGTTATAGACAATTCATAAATGACTTGGTCTGGCTGTGTTCCAATGCAACTTTACTGACAAAAACAGGCAACACCCAGCTTTGGCCGTAGGGATCCAGCTCTTGCACTAAATTAAGATTGACTTACTGATTTTACTTAATTCCACACCTAGAGTTTATTCGTACATGACTGTTCTTCCTCAGAACTCAAAGTATTTTTACATCTTTGAATTAAAATGTATTATGATATAATAGTCATCTTCTCATCCAGTGGCCTAAAGATTTGACGTTCAGTCAAAGATATGTAATATACATCTATGGCCATGCTACCCTGAACAAGCCCAGTCCCATCTGATCTTGGAAGCTAAGCAGAGTCGGGCCTAGTTAGTACTTGGATAGGAGACCACCTAGGAAGACCAGGTGCTGTAGGTGTAAAAAATAAAAAAAAAAAATAAGGGATTGTAAGCTGACAAGGTCCTTGCAATCTGTGAGGTTAACCAAGGGTTGCCTCACCTTAAAAACAAAAAACAAAAAACAAAGATATGTAATATACAACCAAGATGTAGCTTCCTCACTAAGAGAAAGCAGTTTAAGTCTCACAAATTCTAATGTCCTTGTGAGTGAGAAGATACAATTAATACCAGTTGTTTAAGAAAATAGTACATTCTTAAGCACAATCTGTTCCCCTAGGGTCTCCCAGGCCATCAAGAGAATGGACACTTTAATGGAGAAGAATTATGCACTTAATAAAATTGTAATGCTGCCTCTGCTTGTCAGAAGAAGTACTCCTTACTCACAGATCTGTATTTCTCTGAGTCTTTCTGTCCCTCTTGACATTAATGACATCTTGGTAGGCCTGGCTCCTCACAGAGCTCCATGTGGTCCAAGCTGGATCTTCGCTTGTATGGCTCTTTCTGCCTGCACTAAGTCATGGGGATGGTGGGAGAACAGACTCCAAGATCTGCAAGATCTCGCCAGTCCTCAAATTTATAAGCTCCTTTCCTGTCCCCAAATCCCACTTTTCCACTCCAGCCCAGCTCTGCCTTGGCACATTTCCCAAGTTTAAATGAGCTATTCCTTCTCTGAACTCCAGTCGCCTTCTCATGCAACAGCACATATGGCAGAGCGATCTTAGATATTAATCTGATTTCTGTGTATTCCCTTTTCCTCCTGTGTCTTACCTTCACTTGAACCTAGGGTACCCCAGACTCGAATTAAACACCTACTTATAATCATTACATTAAAAGCTCCTGAGGATGCAGTTTTATTCTTTCCTTTTTTCACATAATGATTCATATAACAGAATATCATCAAGAGATAAAGTTTAAGGGAAGTCTTTCCATAAATTTCATCCTATTAATGTTATTCTTATGACTCTTTGCAGTTACAAAAGTCCTTCTTCATTGAATGCTCTTACTGTTCAGGATTTAACTCAAATGTCCCTTTTTATGTAATGCCTTTGTCAACATCCTTCTGTCCCAGCCTCTTCACATCTGTTCATACTTCTCTTACACACATCAAATCCTTTAATGTTATTTATTTACGTGTCTCATTCTCCTGCTAGTTTATGAGCATTTGGAGGAGAGAAACAAAGAGCTCATTTTTTGTTTTAAATTTTATTTCCGAATCCCCAACATTTGAACCATCTGGCAGCATAATCACTCCACGTATGATAGATCTGGAAGCAGTCCCGCACCTTCTGGGTTTCTGCTGGTGTTTGTAGGGCAATCAAAGTTTGGAGCTCTGGTAAATGTACACAAAAATTCTTTGAGGCTGTAAATGCAGCTTGGAACTGAAGACGTCTGGTCTACTATAAAAAATCTTCTGAGTGGTCTCTATACTTCCATTCTTGTCTCCTTTCAATCATTCTACAATTACTGCCCCTCCACCCCCAAAACATTATGAAACAAATCTATTCATTACTTTCTCAGTTAAAACTTTTCAGAGGCTTCCCTTTGCTAAGAACTTGGGAGGTAATTAGATCATGAAGGTGAAACTAAGGGATAAAGTTAAACTTTTTTTAGGATGACAGCCAAGATCCTACAGAAAGATTCTGTCTACCTTTCAGGACTTATCTTTTGATGGTCTTTTTCATTCTTTCCTCTAACCTACCACCAATATATATAACTACCTCACACTCCTCTACTCCCCACCCCACCTACCCACTTTAGAGATGCTGAGTTTTATCTAATTACCAAATGGACCATGCTGCATTAACCTCTGCTCTTTGTCTCTTTCACCTTTATTCTTTCTTCTTGTTGTTTCTAATCCTTTTTATTTTTTTAATCACCTTGGTTATTTAAACCTTACTTATTTTGTAGTCTTGCTCAGATCTATTATATCTAGGTTTTGTGATATGAATTCTCCCTTTGTCACATTTACTGACTCTCATGATGGTGGATTGTTTCCTAGTATGTCTCTGTGTAAATGTTTTATTTTTATTTATTTATTTTATTGTGAGATCATCTTCAGTTGGGGTCGATTTTTTTTCTCCATGGGAGTAGTGCCCAAGGGAGTAGAAATACCAGTTTTGCCAGTTTGCTGATAGTTTCATGGGTCCTAGACTAGCTTTATGTTAATACCTTAATTTGAGATTTTGATACCATGGGGAAAATATAAATTGGACCCTCATATGTATGTGTGCCTTATGTTTGGACTTTTCAAATTTTTTCCCACCCCAAGTTCCAGGAAGATAGTAAGCTTCTTTTGTTACTTCTCTAGGCCTTTGGGTAGAGCATTTATATTTCCCCTTTCATAGAAGGGCTGGGTGAAGGGCAGAGGTCTGAGTTCTAGCTCGCTTCCCCACATAGCTACGTCTTTTTACTTTTCCTACCTGGATTTTGAAATGACTTCCACTCCTGAGGGCTGACAACTTCAAGGGAGGCTGCTACATCAGCTTGATTTACCAGTCTGCGTTTTATTTCCCTCTTTATTTCTTGAACTTAGTGATTTGTTTCCTTTCTTTTCTTCGAGCTTGGTTAGTTTTTCTTGTGCTGTTTTATGTAGCATGTCTGTCATTTTTGTCCACTAGGTTGCTAGAGGGCCTCTGCCTTACTTTTTACTCACTGAGATTGTCTCATGTCCTCCTCTACAGGTAATGTTCTGTCTTCAAGCCAACCCTGACCCCAGAGGAAACTCGCTAATCTTTCGGTACTTAGCTCAAGCATCCCATCCTTCATGGAGCTTTTCCTAATTTTTCTTCATCTTTCTCTCACTCATACCTCCACTGCACACTGTTCATTCTTCTACTGTAAGGCCTATGACTTTGATGTGCTTGATAACGTACATGACTCTCTCTCCCTGAAGATTGTATTTTATTTATCTTTGTGTTCTCAAGGTCCTGCACTATCTATATGTATACATTGTTTTGTAATATATATCTTTGCAGTTACAGAATTCCTCCTGCATTGAATACTTTTATTCTGCCTTCAAGAGTCAACTCAAACGTCCCTTTTCTATAATGTCTTTGTCAACACCCCCTCTGCTCCAGCCTCCATATATATACATGTCTATATGCATGTATATATAATGAATAAATGAAAGAACACATAAAATGAGTGAATAAATAAAGAATAACAGAACTTAATAATCTGTCTTTGCCTTTATGTCAGGTTTTCACAGTAGGTTATATTTATAAAGACATGTACTTTTAAATTTAAGAGGGAAAGTAAAAATACCCAAATAGCAGAGAAAAAAAGGGAAGAAAATCAAATATAAACAAACTATTTTATTCTGATAAGAAGTGAAATGCGAGATGCACAATGAAAATAATAGTAGCAATTACAGGTGATGCTCACCATGTGCCAGGCACATTGAATTAACACATTCAATTTTTAAATCAATCTTTTGAGGTAGATACTTTTACAGACAATGAGTCACCAAAAGGCTAACTTGATCAAGCTCACAAATGGCAGAGCTAGGATCTGAGCTCAAGTCCTCGGGTTCCAGAGGCCATGCATGTAACCAAACTCTTAGTCTGTCAACACTAATGAAAGAGACATATCGAAGCTTCTGGATCTATGATTTTTCTAAGCAATTATTCATAAGTCCGAAATAAAGAATTTTTATCTAATGACTGCTCAGGATCCTCTTAAAACCCTGCTACATGGGAGGTGTATAACCTCATGCAGTAAATCATGTCTATATTTAATTAAACATCCTAAAAATCCTTCCACAATTGAACCTAGATCTCGAATGTTGCTGTTTCCTTGTTGTTTTCATTCCTTATTCATAGTTAAATAATAACAATAATAAAAAGAACAAATATAGCAACCTTCTCTTGTCTTCCTAGAACAAAAACTGAGGGTTTAATATATCCTTTTGCTTTGGAATTCAGAAAGCACCTACCAATATTTTGGATATACTGATACAAATTCATCATGGCCCTTACTCACTCTTCTTATCACTGACTAAGATGTTAAGAATTAAGACATTCTGCAGCAAAGCAATGCTTTCCATTGACCCAGTCATTCTGACTTTTATACTGCCTACGCGTCGTTACCACAATGCTTATTCTTGTGGATGCAGATACCCGGTGATTCCTACACTGCTAATATGATCTCATCTTTTAGCTAAATGCCTTTAATGGAATTTTGTGAAGAAGTGATAACCTCTGAGTCAAAGCATGGGTGAGCGGATCTCAAACCACAAGACTCACTGACTCTAAGCAAAATAGGGATAAACTTTTAGAGCAGTAGAAGTTTCTTACTTAGGATTATTTTTAAAATACGCTAAAGAAAGATAAGCAACTTGAGCACTTACTAAAGATACCAAGTGTGCTTGGGGCTGAGATATGTGGGGTTATGGGCAGCTGAACAAACAAAACGACTATTTCTGTAGAGACCTGAGGGTTTGGCACTTAGGGTTTGATGATGCAACTTACTATTAAAGAAATGCAGGAGAATTATCCTATCTGAAGTCCAGAAGAGGTTCTTCTCTTCAAGAGAAAATTATTTTAAAATATTTGAATGTCCCTCAAGTAGAATATACCTATTATAAAATTATCTAACAATTTACATTGTCGCCAATATGGCACACTCTAAAAGCCTTAAGGAGGTCAGAAGAAACTAGACTTAATTGGTATAGTAGAAGGAACTTCACTTTTCTTTTGCTGCAATAAACTGGCTCTATTACACTGACAGTGATTTTCAGAAAATGGATGGTTATGGAGATGAGATTACTTGTGAAGGATAATGTGAATTATTTGAGCGAAAAAGTTTTTCTTTTCTTTTCAGGACTGAACTATTGTATTTAGACTAATGTTCAAATACATGGTAGAAGTTATTAAAAGTATTAGAAATTAAATGGTTGGCATTTAATTAATGATTGGCAACCTTGCTTAGGGTGTTCTAGCCATGCATAGAATTGGACTAAGATTTTTCAGGTATCACGAAAGAAATGATACTGAAAAATCGTATGTGATAAAGAGTTCAGATGATTTGAGTTCGTGTCTGAACAAGTATCAGGCAAAAGATTTATAGTTTTAGAAATGAATCTCCCTGATAAAAAATATATGAGTTGTTTATAACTTCCTGGCACTTTCTGATAAAGTTTCCATTGTTGCTTTTCTCAGAGACCTGGGAAGTCCCTTCTGATTATACTTGAGTTCTGTGGACAGCGTTCCCCGTACAGAGATTGGACAATCTCTTTTCTAACTGAAAGAGAAAAACTGGAGCAGAAAGGGCAACTGGACACAGGGGCCCCGAAGAAAAGATTTTCTCACCCAGTGCTCTTCATGCCTGAACTTCCATTAGTTATAAATCTTTAGTCGAGGAATCAGATACCTGTCAAGAGAACTCGGAAAGAAAAACACATTCTTCAACTTTGCAGGGATGTGTTTTAGGGTCAGATGATATGAGAGGGGATCGTGGTGTCAGGATAGTTGACTCGAGTTAATTAAAGAGCCTAAGATGATAAAACAAAAACAAGTGGCTTATTTGTAAGTATAACAAATGACATACAGAAAAACAGTAGGGAACTCAGAGAAAAAGCAGAGAGAGTTCTGGTGGGTCACGTCCGGAGAATATTAAACCTAACATGACAGACTGCAATTAAAACACAATTGCTTATCTTGTACTCTGATATTTTTCAGTTCCAAGTGAAATTGATGGGTAAGGATATTTTTTTCCTTTAAAAAAAATTAATCGTGCTCATTTTTTGGCATATAGTTAAATAAGGGTTAAAGAGCAGCAGTGAAAGAATACATTAATCCTGCAGCTTAAAAAATAATCTTTGAGTAATTCTTTAAAGTAAAAATTTTTTTCATTGTTATTTGCATTGAAGTGATAGACAAAATAAACTTAGATGAAACTGAGGAAATAACTGAATTTTCGACTGGTTTCCTAATTCCCAAAGACATTATTTTCTGTAAAAAGTCCTTTTTAAAGAAAAACATATTAAACACATTTAAAAATAGATCTGATGTGTTTTAAAAACAATATATTTCAGTTTTAGATTGTAGTTTTTAAACACCCACTCTGAAGATAGGAATTTTATCATATAACGTTTCTTTTCCCTCCCCTCTGTTATAGGATTAGGAAACCACAACTGTATCTGGCCTGCTGCCTTTTTTTGTAAATAAAGTTTTATTGTAACTTGCCCAATTTCTCCTGCTCATTTGTTTAAATATTGCTTATCCTTGCTTTTGAGCTACAGCAGTGAAATGGTGTAGTTTTGATGGGAAAAATATGGCCCCATTTTTGTAAATAAAGTTTTTGTATAACACAGCTTTTGTTTATGTATGGCTTATTTCTGCTTCTGAGTTATAGCAGTGAAATTATTAAGTAGTCTTGACAGGGACCATATGGCTCACAAAGCCTGACATATTTACTATCTGGCTCTTTTTGGGCAAAATTTTTGTCTTTATGTTTTATACCGTCAAGATTTATAGTACTTATAATCTGTTTTGTAACCATAATTCCTGCACTTTTTGGTATCGTATTTAAATGGATGCAGTCCTCACCACTAGCCCTCTTTATCATGACTTCTTCAGTCCTGAGTCCTTTATTTTGATTCTTTTCTAGATTTCATCAAGCAGTTTCTTCAACAAAGGTTTATAAGAGCTGAATTCCTTTTTTTATATTAAAAAATGTGTGCTTATTATAAATTACTTTAAAACATCTTAGGCAGCTATTATATTCTTTCTTAAAGAACTATATCGATCAGTGTTATTTGATAGAAAATATAATTTCGAGATGTGTGAATTTAAATTTTCTAGTAGCCACATTAAAAATAATGTGTATATGTGGTAGCTGAAGGAAACTGGACTTTGAGTGATAAACACATAATAGAATATACAGATTCAAATTATAATGTACATCTGAAAATTATATAATTGTATTAACCAATGTTACCCCAATAAACTTAATTAATTTTAATGATATATTTTATTTAACCCAATATGTCAAAATATAATTTTAACATGTAGTCAATATAAAACATTATTAACAGGACTTTTAAATTCTTTTTTAAATAGTAAATATTCAAAATCCAGCATGTATTTTACACTTACAGTACATCTAAATTTGAACAAGCTACCTTTCAAGTGCTCAAAGACCTTATGTAGCTAGTGGCTATCATATTGGATGCACACTGCAGGCAATTCTTATTTATGGTTGAGTATGAAATGTAGTTATGCAGAAGTCTGAGATCTGTCTGTTCTCCACCCCCTTGGAAGTGATTAGCTTCTTCTGAAGTCTAAATAATTATTTCTTCGTTCCTGAAATTTATTAACTTAACAGAGTCATATATCAATGTAAAGAATTCTATACCTAATTTTCATGTTCATTCACTGTGCAGATGTAGTTCTTCATTTCACAGATATTGCCTTGTAATATAACTTTATAACACTTTTATTCTTCCACTTGTTATTTTTCTTCTAAGGCACCAATTATACATTTGTTGGGGGCCTATTTTGGTCCTCTATATTAGTAGTTTCTCTCTGACTCTTTAAGCACCCCATGTTCCTTTGCATTACTATGAAAATCATAATCTTTTTCTAAATATAAGTTAGTCTATTTTGTTTCTTGCTCTTTCAGTCTTACTTGTTTCTTATTCTTAATTTACTTATTTTTAATGACATTATTTTGGCCTTCATTTTATTTTCTGAGAATGGTATTTCCCCTTTTCATATTATAGTGTTCTTTATAGTCTAATCTGTGCATTTACTTTTTCAAATTCAAGTGATTGGTGTTAGCTTGTTCTGTTACTCAAAGCTCTTTTGAAAATTTTCCTTCTGTTTCTTGTTTGCTTTGTTTTTCTTAGGTTAGGTTCTTTATTGTTTACATATTATATTTTCTTTCTTCTTATACTTGTTTGAATTTCCATGTCATTTATTATTTTTAAAAATCTCATTTGCTCTTATTGCTGGCCATGGTTCTTTACTCCTCTATCCAGCAGCTTCTTTGCTTTTTTTTTTTTTTAAGATACCGATACTATTGGACTTTAGGTGACTCTTTCTAGGGAGCTAAGGAAGGCACTGAGATCTATGCTCACCTACTTGAAACCTTGAATTTTTGCACTGTTTGTCGATTTTGATAGTGAAAGAAGGCAAAGAAACTTAAGTAGAGTCTGAATTGTCACTCTCACCAGTACTCAAAGCTGGACTAGATTCTGTGTCTACACAGGCTTCTTTGTTGTTCTATCCATCACTACCACAAACGGTTTGTGTTTAGTTCACTATCCTGTAGCCTGAGGGCATGGTGTGTGTGTGTGTGTGTGTGTGTGTGTGTGTGTGTGTGTGTGTGTGTGGCTGGCCTCTGCTTTTACTTTTGAGTCTATAATGTCAGGCACCTAGTTGGAGCATCTCAGGGACTTGATTTCCTTGACAGAGAATCAATCATATTGTTCATATCTTCTGCTTTTCTTCAGGGCCTATTTTTTACCCTTCCCAGTCAGAAGAGGGAGAAGATAAGAATATATATATCATATTTATTTTTTTAAGATGAGTGTGTGAGAGTATGTTAGTAAGAATTCTCAGGATTTTTTTAATGGACCAGTGCAGCTTCTTAGAAGGTAAGATGAAATTAGAAGCTGTGCCATGCCCTACTGTGGTATGCCATCTTCTGCCTCTTTTATTTCTATTTATTAACATTAATACCACTGGGTTGTGTTCATTACTTTGTTTGTAATCTGTTGGTAAACTTTATCTTTTGCAATTTCAGAACTACTTAATATTTCTTGTTAGATTGTTACAGGAAGTGATACCCGACAGAGGAAATTGGACGCTTACACAGCTTTGTTAGAGGAAAGAGAATTTATTAGCTGGTGGAGCACGTGGGGTTTAACAGTACCAAAGCATGAGTTCCCCTTGGTTAGATTTCTTACAGTTTATATACCTTTGCAGTATCCATGCAAGGGGTGCATGATTCCTTTGTCTGAGGTTTTATGTGCACCTCATGACTCAGGATGAGGAGGGGGAGTTACAGGTAGGGGCTGCACGGGGGAAGAAATTCCAAGACCACTGGTCCTCTCTATTTATAGATATAGATCATTTATCTTGTAGGTGTTGCAAGAGTTTCCAGAAGGCTATTTAGAGATCTATAGGGTGTGGTTAATCTATAATCAGCTGAGTTGGTCATTTCTGCAAGCCCTTCTCTTTGCATTTTTCAGATGTCTTCTCTCCTCTCTTAGATATTAGGTGAAAAGTATTATATGACAGCTCTATTCCTCCACCTTAAATGCAAAAACCATACTGATAAAGTTTTGCCCATTATTTCATAATATAAGTATCCTATAATATAAGTTAAAAACTATTTTATAGATGAGGAAACAGGAATGAAATATCCTTGAGTATGTCTTTTTATTTTAGTATTTAGCATATGGTAAAATTGACTTTTATCTTTTGGTTAAAGTGTTGTGAGTTTTAATACATGTAACTATTACCAGAACAAAGATACAGAATAATTCTCTTACCCCGCTACAATTTCTTAGTGGTATCCCCGTGTAATCACATCATCCCTCTACAGCTAATCTCAGACAACCTCTGATCTATTCTCTGTGATTATAGCTTGTCTTCTTGATAAATGGAATTTTTTAGTATCTAATCTTTCGACTTAATATACTTTCTCTGAGATTCATCCAAGTTGCTGCGTGTATTATTAGTTTGTTCCTTTTCATTGCTAAGTAGTATTTCTTTCTATGAATAAACCACAGTTTCGTTTGCCCGTTGAAAAAACATTTGGATGCCTTTCAGTTTGGGGTAAGTGTGATTGCAGCATTTATAAACATTCATGTAAAGGTTTTTTGTATGAACGTAAGTTTTCATGTCTCTGGGATAAATACCTAGGAATGGGATTTCCACGTTATCATATAATAAGACTATGTTTAATTCTATAATAACATGCCAAAGTGTTTTATAGTGTCTGTACCATTTCTTCATTTTAATATATGAAATTTATGAAAGTTCCAGGTGCTCTGCTTCCTAGCCAGCACTTAGTATTATCATTATTTTTTTATTTTAGGCATTCTAATAACTATGTAGTATTATCTTGTTCTGGTTTTAATTTACATTTTTCTAAGGGCAAATAATTTTAAACATGTTTTTAATGTGTTTACTTGACATGCTCTTATTCTCTTTGATGAAGTCTCTGTCTTTTTCCCATTTTAAAATTCAGTTGTTTGATTTTCTGCTGTTGGACTTTGAGAGAGCTTTATACATTCTGGATACATGAAGATGTCATCTTCTATGACCCAGGCATGTGTCCTCTCTCTTTATAATCATTGCATATACTACATCCTAGAATATACTCTTAAAGTGTGCTCCTTTTGCAAATCCCAAATTATTTGACAATATTCCTAGGGGTGCGAAGAGGCATATTTCTGAGGGACATGGGAATTTTCTAAGGGGATAAGAATTTTTTGCATTCTCATGACCATTTGCACATGATTTGGTCGTGTGCCTCACTATCTGAGCCCTGTGGTTTCTTTACAGTTTCTGCTGTTATTTTTATGGTTGGTTCTTCCTTTGGCTTTCTTATCAGTTAGCTATCTGTACAATTCATCTTTTTCTTCTTTTCATAGAAGAAGCCATAAATAGCACAAATAAACCCTTGGTAGTCTTTGTTATTGTATTTTGTTGTATAAAACTTATGTAAATAATCTTATGACAAGATAGAGGAATGGGGGATGGCTGATGCTACAAAGCGATGTCTTTTCAAGTAGTTGGACAATCACACAAAAGGATATAAATCAAAGAAGGTCAAACTTGCAGGAAGTTTCTCCAGGCATGCCACGGTTCTTTGTTCTTGCACTTTTTTGATGAAAATTTTTATCAGTGACTTGGGCATAAATATAAAAGCCATGTTTATAAAATTTACAAATTTGCAATTTTTAAAGCTGGGGGTAAAAGATGAAAGATTCTAAATGATCTCACCAGGATGGACAACTGACTATAAAATGACATGAAATACCTTAGTTTAAGCTTCAAACAGTCAATTTTATAATGATAAGATATAACATACGTAACCTTTGACAGTGGTCTTTGCTAAAACAAAAATAAACCTTGAAAAATTCAATTAACTGTGAATTTGCTATACAACCAAAATACTACATGGTGGCCCAAAACAGTCTTATACAGCTTATATTGCCCAGAAGGTCTGAGTTCTAATCACCATGTTTTATGCCTCTTTAAACCCTCAGTGTCTTGCACTTAATAGATTCTCAATCATGATTTGTAAATATAACAACTATAATGATGAAGACATAGCTGGAGTATTGTATTAAAATTTGACCATCACATTTTAAAGGTCAGTTGCTAAGATGGAGGGCACACAAATAATGAAGGTCCAATAAAGAAGGTCTTTAGTGCTAGGCGATCCAGTGGAAGAATTAAGAATATACAGAAGAAAAGATTAATGAGAGACAGACTAATTATTTTGGTCCAGCCTTGTTTTATTCTGCCTCAAGAGAAGAATTTGATTTTTGTAACTTAATATGCCGAGTAACTTTCTACAATTACTATTCAGAGTAACTTTAAACTTAATATTCAGAGTAACCTTCTATTATTAATAAAGACAACGATGTGGACTGTTGAATGACCATCTATTAAAGATATTGCAGAGGGAATTTCTTCTGAGATACATGGTGTGGAGATGGCTCGAATGGCCTTTCCAACTCAAAGATTCTGTGTTAAGATTTAGTCTAAGTTTTTGAAAAGCGATAATAAATGTGTAGGATATAGGCATTTTTTTCATTAAAGACAATACTTAACTAAAAGACTTTTTCTTTTCATTGATTTAACTAAGCAACAGGGATTCTACTTCTTATTAGACTACAGTTTTATTTTTTCAATTCATCGCAAGTTAGGGATCAGTAGATATTGGCATTGCCAATATCCTTGATTTTTTTCAAAATGTAGCTATCTCTCTGTTGTTTTTTTAAACCTTAAGGTTTTTTTTGGAATTTAAGAAGTGATTTTGCAGCATTCTTACATATTCAGATCATTGTGATTATTTGCAAAACCAATAATATGTTTCTGTTTCCATGTATTTTATATTTTTCATAATTCAGTGAACACCGATAATTAAAATTTTTTGAAAATTTTAGTTTTTATTACACAGTGACCCAAATACCTCCATAATGAAAAGTTGAGTTGAATCAATTGCCTGCCCTCATAACAGTTCAACATAACACTTATTTCAATTTGCTAACTACACAAATCAGCGCTTCGCTACTCAGCATAATTAGCTCCGTGTCCTTGACATTACCCTTGATCCCTGGGACACAGTGTTTTCCAGTTCTGCTCTGCTTCTCTGACATCTTCACACCTGCCTTTTCCCCATTCTTAATTAATTATGGCCCTTAATATGCAAATGAAGCCCTTGTCAATTTATCTCTTTATTATTTTGTTTCAAGTTCTCACCTACTTCTACACCTTAGTGAACGAGCCCCCCCTTATTCCCCTGCTATCTAGCCAGGCCCTCCCCTCTCCTCCCTCTTTCTTGGGGCTGCGCACTGGAGTTACTAGATCTAACATCCAACTCATTAGCTTTCCTCTCAAAACAATGCCTGAGATCTCTGTTTCTGCCAGTGATGCAACCTTTCAGCAATTAAAGTTCAGAATACATCACAGTCTCTTTTCTACCTGCTTGGGGAGGTGAAGCCTTGTGATTGGTACAACTTCTGGCTCAGGCTATCTAGTTCAAATCCCAGCCCTTCTCTTTTCCAGGTGCACAACTTGAACAAGTTGTGTTGCCTTTTAAAGCCTCATTTTTTGACACCTGTAAAATAGAGATGCCAGTAACAAACTGTGAGTATTGACACCCACGTAGTTGGAGCAAGCGTTATGCCCACACTTCCCAGATGAACTTGTTATTTCAGTTACTCAGACGTGACTCAATGAACTGTGGACATTAATCAAACATTAAATGTGACAGACAGATTACATTTAGTTTTCAAAGGATCCCCTAGCGGTGAATTTTAAATTTATTAATGTGTGCAGTGGAGGTATGTACTAAAACTGTGGAAAAGTTAATGCATTGCATTAGTTTGCCAGGGCTACCGTAACAGGCGGGGTGGTTTAAACAACACAAGTTTGTTCCTTCACAGTTCTGGAGGCTGGAAGTCTGAGGTCAAGGTGTCAGCAACATTACTTTCTCCTAAGGCCTCCCTCCTTGGCTTGTAGATGGCTGTCTCCCCATGTTTTCACATGGTCTTCCCTCTGTGGGTATTTGTGTTATAGTCTCTTATAAGGACACTGGGCATATTGGATTAGAACCTACCCTAACTATCTCACTTTACCTTAACCACCTCTTTAAAGGCCTCCACTCCAAAAACAGTCACATTCTGAGATACCTGGGCTTCAACATACAGAATTTGAAGTGGGGGACACAATTCAGCCCATAGCATATTACTACCTGAGGTTTTAACTGGTGAGAAAAAAGAGATTAGTTTGGAGGTTCTTTCTTAATGTCCAGGTAATTAAGACATGTTTGCTCATCTTTTTATTATTTATTCATAATTTTATTAATTATGATCAGATAATGTGGCCTGTAAAAATCTATAATTTAATAATATCTGTTAATTTTTTTTGGCAAACGAATACACATATATTTTGCTATTTCCCATGAAGTAATCTAAAGTAACCTAGGGAATCTAGGTGGTTTTTAAATCAGTTGCTCTTGTGGTATTACATCATGACTTCTTGAGTGGAGGGAAATGAAACTAGAACTTGCCAATTTGGTTTCTTTGACAACAGTTTTGCTCACCCTTCTTGGGAAGGGTGATTTTGAAACCCAGACTAGAAAAGCGTCTTAGATTATGTGTGAGCCCTATCTTGCAATGTGATCAAGAGTTGGCTGTAAAATTAACTACTCTGGAAAGGACCAAATTTCTGTTTTGTTATCATTCCTATCACCAATATCACTCTGATACATAATACATTTTTGTGTGAAGCTTAAAATGAATCTGCTTAGTATTTCTCTTTTTGTAGGTGGGTTTTAGTTCCTTTAGAATCAGGTTCAGGGTCTTTGGTGGGGACCACAGGTGGGGGGAGTGGGAGGGTGGAATTTGCTCCTAATGTGAGTATGGGCTCAAGTGCCCTCTTGTGTCTGCTTTGACTTTCTTTGCAGAGGGAAAGCCCCAGTTACACAGAATCAGGTTGCCTGTCGAGTTTCACATTCCCTCTCAATTTTCAAACAGGTTTTAGTCTCTATTAGTTAGCCAGATGATAAAATCATTTTCAGAAGGGTTCAGCTGTCTCGACGATACTTTGAAACTGTTGTTTGAGCTCCGTCACAGCTCAGTAAGCCGTGAAAGCTATTCTAAGGTCGTGGTTATTGTGTGGTTTATATAGAGAAACTGGTCGCAGTCTGCCCCAAATAGCAAAAAATGGGCACCGCGAGAGGCCGTCAGAAGTGACTAAACATATCCAGTGAGTGCTAGAGAAGTATTTCCTCTTGAGAAGTTAATTATTTGGTGAAATCCAAATGCAACCAAGTGATAAAGGAAAGAACATCTTCCACAGGAACCTGACAGTAATTGTAGAATGAAGTGAAGTTGCTTTTCTAATAGGTGCAGATGTCTGTTTATGATCTCATGCATTATGTTTTGCTGAATGGGTATTTAGAATCTGATCGGAGGAAATGAAAGTATGACAACTGGCAAGAGTGAGGGAAGTCTACAGAAATTTGCATTTTCTGTATATTTCTAAGATCTTTATGTCAACCTAGTGTTTTAAAACAACTTCCAGTTTATCTACAAGCATTTTAAAGGAGTCCTTTGCTCTATTTCTCATATGAAAACCTAATTTAGCTGCACCTGCCCCAGCTAAGTTCTTTGTTTTCATTATTTGTCAGCGAGTGTTTTCATGAAGCACTTCCCTCATCTTCCTTCCTCTTCTGGGCCCCTTCCACTCCACCCACCTGCCTCCCCAACCAGCAGGCCCCAAGTGGAGTGTGATGCCTTTTACTTATGCTTTATGGAGTTCTCATTAGGGAGGATTCTTATCATCAGCGATATGGTTGACTTGCGTAATTCGCAAATATAAAGTTTCAATGGTTTGGAGTTCACATGTCCTTCCCACTCCCCCACACCCGACATGCAGATAATATCGGTACAACGGTATGTGAAACCCTTATTCTTTTTGGAAACTTTGAGCTGAAAGGTCAATGTCTGGGGCTGAGGACTTATCAATTCCAAAAAAAAAAAGATTCATAAGCTCTTCCTGTTGTATTCACATCTTCTGTCTGCTGACCTGAACTGGACTTTAGGGGTTCCTGCAAAGCCCTTATATTTATTGTAGGACAGGTCAACGTGGAGACTAAGGAGGAGCTCTCACCAAAAGATGGAAAATTCAGCCTCCAGCCCTGCCTTGGTCATGCTGTCACTTGCCATGTGGCCTTGGATGGGTCACTTCATCTCTCTGGGCTCAGTTTCATCATCTGTTAAAGAAGAGAATGAGTCTGATAGCAAAAGCTGGCTCAAATGGCCTTTCCAGCTGTGGCTGCTCCTTGACAGGTCATCCTTGGACCATCCTTGTCTTGCTTCCACTGAGCTATGTCTTCCATGATTTCCTTCTGTTCTTTCTTTTCAGATTCATACATCCCGGACAGTGAATCATCCTCTCAAGTTGGTCTAGCCAAAGGGTGAATCCTCTTTGCTATGAATCTTCTGAAAAATAACTCACTCTAAAGACAGTAGCAGTCATCATCTCTGATTGTGCTAGAAAGCTTATTGTTGGCTATTCTTATGAAGCCTGGGCCCTACCACCAAGCTAAGCTTGCCAAGAATTGGGATGTAGCTCCCACAGCTATGCTTGGGGTCTACTTCCCAGCCCTGTCTGTCCTTTTTGGATTAGCCAGCAGCATTCGAGGAATAAATCCTCTCTACTCAGCCATATTTTTCTGACGTCTAACTCACTTTCTGAATCTCACACTTCTCCTCTCCCTGCTGGTTTTGGCAAGACTGAATTTGTCAGGCCCTGTTAGTCCCTGTGAGCTTCTCCTGGTGGTTAGGACTTTGGTTGCTCTTGGCTTCTTCTCTAGGTATTTGTAAATGCTTTTGATTTATTTGAAAAACATGCTAACTTTGAGTTTTAAAGTATTTGTAATTGCACCCCAAGGCCACCGGCTCAGCAGTAGAGTTGTCAAACAGCCCATAAATAAACAAACTAAAAGGAAGAGGTGGGGCCGAAAAGGCAGTTGCAGACTCGGGGAGCCAAAAGAAGCAGTTTCTGTTTAGTGACTTCTTAATTGCCCTGAGTGTGTGTGTTTATTCCCTGGACTCCAGGAATGGAGGACCAATTAACTCGTTATGGATTCCAAGAAATGGGTTGTAGTGAGGCAAATTTAAACCTATGCTGTGCCCCACTCCTTCTAGGCTGATCTATTTCATAGCCACTCCCAGAATTGTGGGATAGTTAACTATGACTTGCTAGGATAAGTATGTCTTATCTTACAGCAACTCAGCTCTTCTAAGATGACATAATAGTTGTTCTTTCATCCCTGGTACTTTCTGACTACAGATGACATAAGGCTTGAACCAATCCTATCTAATCACCTTTGGCTCATCTTTAAAATAAAATGGGATACCCTCAGAGATGGGATGCTTATCCCAATGCAGTTATTTTACTACTTTGTAGTATCAGATGTATTAGTCAGCTTAACTGCTGTAACAAATAGTCTGGCAATCTCAGAGGCTCACGATAACACATTTTTATTTTCCACTTGCATTACATGGTGGTGGTTGTACATCAGTTGCTACAGTTCTACTTCAAGTGTCCCCTCTTTCCAAGAACCAGCAAAGGAGCAGCACTTAGTGGGGACATACTATTTTTGTGGCAGCGAGAAAAACAGAGAATTGGCTAAAAATGTGATTCTTCAAAGAGTTTGCTTGGAACTAGCACACTGTCACCTCTGCTTACATTTTAAATGGCTCAGACAACTCATAAAGCCAAACCTGATAATGTGAAAGAAGAATATTCCGCCTAGAGAGAGTCATAACATTCACCTGGAAATGGGCTGGGATGTGTAATCACCTTACAATGAAGAGAGCCAAGACAGAGAACAGTACCATAATCCATCATATTGGGCTGACATATTAGACGTATAACTTCATGAGAAAAGCAAGGCTCTGGTCAGAAGACTCTGATCCATAAATCTATCTTTCTTTTCTTTTAATGCTGCCATATAAAAGAGATAGAATATCTCTCTGGTTTTTACCTTTGGGAAGGCCTCTACAAGCACTCTGTTTATGAGTTGAATTCTGGCTTGGTTCTGAATTCCCTGAAGTTCCCTGATTCCTGCCTTAAACCATAACTCCCTTACTGTGAGTTGCTTGCATTTGTTTGACTTCATCTTTTGATTTCATTCGGTGGCTTTGGTGTTTATAAAAGTTTACTTTGCTCTTCTTTTGGCTGACTCTGAAATAGTGCTCTTGCAGCTGCAAAATCATTGTGGTTTGGAGCCAGGCCAAAAGATGCAGAAATCAGTATATGCAGAGACCCGACTGTTTTGGCTCCAAGACAGATTCAAGATGTAGAAGACGACAGAAGAGTAAGATGTAAGAATAAATGCACCAATTTCTCTGATTTTAATTAAAGAATAGATTGGTTGATTAATTAATTTATTGGTAAGGACATTTAGTGCCAGTCTATCTCCCTGATTTTAGAGGTATTATAGAAATTAACATTTTTGCTTACTTTCCACAAGTGAAATTTTGGATTATCTTCATATTTTGTCAATGTTTCTTTTTCATGGAACATATAGCTTAGATGGTGAAACTTTTTTTTTTGACTTTTAGGCTTTTTTGGAAATCTAAAGGAGGATGGGTGCTTCTGACTACTGGCAACAATGAATTCTTAGAATAAAACTTGAAATAGGAGAAAAATGCGATTTCACTATAGATTAATTAGAGAATTTCCATCTCCAGAAGTCAAAATGATTTCCGGTATATGCAAAACATCTTTGTTAATAAAGTAAAATAAACCATCCTGTAACCGTTTTCTTTATTGGCTTGTTTGAAAAATAATAAGTATTATAGTACATAATTTCATCATATTTATATGTGTATTGGCACTAAAACCAGTGATCTTTTATCAGAAATGGAATTGCACAGGAACATCCCCTTAAGCCTTTCCCTTTCATCATCTAGCATTACATTTGTCACCGTTTTCTTGTCTTATCCTCTTCTGGACCTTGAGATTTGAAAGCGCTTGGGCTCCCAGCCATTTTCTATCCTCTTTCTCCACACTTAGTGCCATGCCTGTCATTTGCGTTGAATGCAATGAGTAACTAAACAAATAAATGAACAAAACAGCAGTCTAGTTCCAGAAAAGAACATCTAATGCAGACTGGTTAGTAGAGCGGAGAATGACTGCCCTGGTCCCTCAGCTTCTTTCCTTGGTGTCTCTGCCTTTTCTGCTGAGCTACCTCATGGAACCGCAGCTACGGTGCTGACTCCTGCATTATCTGCTCTCTCTCAAGGCCAGACAATTACAGTATCACCTTTTCTTACTCTACATTGAATGGAACCCAATATTTTCAAGAAGAACTGGATTGAAATACTCAGGAAAAATATAAAAAGAAATGAAAAATAATTCCCATGTCCCTCAGTCGAAAAGATGAAAAATAATAGCTACCATTTATTGACATTTTTCTACATGCCAAACCCTATGAAAAGGCATGAGTACTGGGACTATTCTCATTTTGGAGATGTGGAACTGAGGCCTACAGAGAGTTACTACTTGCCCAACGCCCCTTGATTCCATAGCTCATGCTTTCAAAAGAAGACATTGCTAAGTAAAATGATTCTAGTTTATGCTCCACACCCCCACCCCAAAAGATGGATTTAGCGCAAAATTCCTTTTCTTAAGATTCAATGAGCTGCCTTATAGCCACCTGGGTTTTCAAGTTGCCTGGGTTTTCTGCCCATGTGTCTGACAATTGCTCTTCCATTGTCTACAACTGCTTTGTTTCAAAATGAACATAATTCTTCTTCCTTATAATTTTTTTCCAGTGCCCCCATCCACATACCTCGTACCCCTCCCCAACAAAGGCTTTTCTAGAAAGGATGTCAGGCAGGTAGGTGACGTTTTTACCTTTAACTGCAGGACAGTGGTTATTGACATAAGAACCAAATCTTAATTCCCAATATTTTCCACTTTCTCTGTTTCTCTATGAATTATTAAGTTTCTTAATACCTTTCTTCTGTGATACCAGCCAAAGGGGTAGTTTCTTCAACTCAGGGTTATACAATATAAACATATTGACAATAACATACTTATAATGAGGATGTTTTTCTCTAAAAATAACTATGCTAAACATACTATATAATTATGATGTACTTATTCTTCAGTGTTTATATCTTCTTCTAAAAAAATACACTATGCATTAGAAGATGTCAATATCTATGCAAAGCAAGGATATTTATCTTAAGTGCTGCAATTATATCAATTATATCACGAAACCATCCACTGTGGCTCTCTGTCAAAACGTGCTATATTTCCTTAGACATGCAGAAGATGATGAATTCTCAAGATAACTGGCTAAGGTGACATATTTGATATAATTCCCAAATAACTCACATAGTCAGAGAGATTCTCATTCAGTAACCCATCCTTGAACAAGAGGCACTGGGGGTTTTGCTCAGACATTCCATGTCCAGGTGAGTTGCTGATCGTTTAGCTAGCCAAATCAAATGCATCCTCTTCTCATGTGTGGAGCATTCATTAAAAAATATCTGTTGAAAGCGTTCTCTGTGCCGGACACATTTCCATGTGTTGGAGACTCCCAGTGAATAAAGCTAACAGGTACCCCCACCCTTGGGGAGCTTATACTCTCGCATTAGGCATCAAAACAACACATTTTAAGAAACAAGCTTGGTAATTTTTAAGGCTTCAATAGTTCAAAAGTATCAGGGTGTTGATTTATATATTAAACATCTTTTAAGAGGTCTTTGGCACTTATCTAAACCAGTTGATGTTATTAATCTACTGCAATTGTGACAAATGATTTCTCGCTATTTGTCTTTCAGTCCCCATTCTATAATGTATTTGTAAAGTCAGGAAACACAGGATAAACTTTAACTAAAACAATATGTTAGTTATATTTTCAAATAATAGGCTCAAGATGCTTCTGATGAGGTGGATTTGCTCTAGATTTAAAGCAGCGGGCCTAATTGCTAATCTGGAAAAAATATATATAACCTCTAATAAAACACTACTGGCTGCTCCAAAATTCTGGAAGTGCAGGGAAAATAATATAATTATTATACTTTTTAAAGGGTCTGAAAGTTGAAGTAATAGAGACTGGGCGTGTTGTTTGACAATATAACTGACACGTTGCTGAGAATGAGTTTATTTTATGATTCCAGAGTTCATGGGATCCCCTGTATTTTATTTTTATGCCTACTGCAATAAGGAAGTAGACACTTCCTGATAGTCCAAATATTTCCCTTCCTTAATAGCGTTTTTATTCTTTCTACATAGTGAAACAGAGGCTAAGAGGGGATGCTATTAATAAAAATGTGGAATGGATTGCTGGTTTTCTTCTAAAACATCATGGACCTCAGTTTAGACAATGGACGTTTGTTTTAATGGAAAAAGATTGGAAATCTATCTTCTGACACGGGCCAAACTACTTTCTTTAGTGTATTGCATGAAATAAGGAGTTGGAGGGTAGATACGTTCTAAATCCCTCCTTGCTCTAACATTATGTGGTTCCACTCCGAATTTGTCCTTTTGAACTTGGGAAGGTGGAGGGATCCCATTTCTTCCCACTTTTTCGGGGTTTATCATCTCTTTTGGGGTTTGGGTTCATCATTTATGGCAACGGTTTTTTCATGTTTTATTAATAGGAAATTAGAAAGTCAGGTGACTACTCTCTTAATTAGCAGTCATATGAAAGAGCAAGAAATGTATGAATTGTGGGGGGAGGGGGGCAGACAAGGGCGGTATCCCATTACTGGTTATTTAGGATTTTGTGGCTTGTAATTATTATTGAATACTTAAGTACTCAAAAAAAAATGTAAGTACTTTTGAGAAGGATGGTTTCTATAACTTACGACTACATTGAGTTCTTATATTTTCATGGCTGAAAATATAAATCAATTTTGCTAAAGGTGGTACATTACAGATCGGGCCTAGGATATTCCAAATATTTTAACACATTGTTCCTCAGGAACCTTCACGTGGGTGTTTTGTACATTGAAAGAAGCTAAACTAGCAGTTGGTTCCCAAAAGAAGTCTGTGGCCAGTCTGTGTACAAACCAGAGCATATGGCAAAGGGTGCTGTTTTTAAACTCTATCCGGCACGAAAGCTGTAAAATATTATTTTCGCAGCCAAATAATTAAAATAGTAATGGTTTCTTTACTCTTCCCAAGTGTGGTTGGGAAATACGCTAAACTAAAACACAGGCAACCGAGTTTCTGTCTCTGATCTGCCAACTACCAGGGTAGGTCGGTTTCTCCATGTGCTCATCTTGGCAAATGTCTCCTCAGGCCCTTTTCCAAAGAGACAGGAAGCAATGATGACAGAGCGAGGCAAGCCCAGGCCTCACATGAGCCTCCTCTGTAATTTCGGAGAGTTCTGGAACCTGGACCATCAGCCCTAATTACCTCTGTCGGGAACCCTGTGTGCATTAGGCCACATTTCTCAACAGCTTGCCCGAGCCATGCCCCTAAAAACAGCTCAGACCTGCTCCACATGGGCGTTAATGCTGGCAGCTGAAGAGGGTGAACTCACTTTAGACATATGCTTCTGTGAACAACTGAAAGATCTGCTGTTAATAGCATAGACCTGACCCAACCGTGTTGTAGCTGCAGATTGTCTCTCTTGAGCGATGCTAGAGAAGCTACCCACTTTCACCTTATGGCAGATCTTGGTCAGATAAATTTCAGTGAACTTGTAGCTCTCTGCCCACTCTACAAACTCAGCCACCGAAACCACAACCACCTCCACCACCATGACAACAAAATGAATTTCGGTGGTTTGAAGTCATTCCTAAGCTGTTTCTCAGAGCCATCAAGCTAACTGGAACAAACAAACCAAGCTTCTTGTGCCATCTGCACCAATATTTGAGTTGTGAAGTAGAGGCGTATGTATTCTTTCCACTCTTCAAATACCAAACTGTGAGGACCATTATAAAATGATGGACTTTATAGATGAGAAAGCCAAGGTTAAAATCGATTGCCCATATGCAGATGATGTATTACGGAATTGCATACTTGAAACCTATATAATTTTAATAACTAGTATCTCCCCAATAAATTTAATTAAAAAATCGGTTGCCTGAAGTTAAAGCTTATAGAGATAGAGCCGACGCCTGAATCCTTTGCTCTTTCATTTCATACAGCAGCAGTCAAATCTTAACAAGTACAAAAAAATATTTTTACAAATGTTTTATTTTCAACCTAGGAATTTTAGCTTTTTTGGTAGATATCAATTAAGTTTTATGATAAGAATACTATTATTAAAGGTTATATTATGTTACTACATCTGAGTGATTGCATATTATAAAGATTTAATGATGTTGTGATTTGCAAATGACTTTGAGAAATGTTCCATGAATATGCCTAAAATTTATCATTTTTAACTAATTCAAATTTTGTATTCATGAGAAATGGTTTCAGAAAGGGAAAGTGTACCACACATTTTTTATTTGATATTTTTTAATAATTATGAAGAAACAAACTGATGAGAATACACACACTATACTCTTTAATGCATTTCAGCAAATTAATGCATTAATTTGAACTAACCATGTGCAAGCTATTTTGTTAGCTAAAAGATATCTGTTCATTACGATGTTTGGTTTTAGGAGAAAAAATTATTTCATGGGTTTATCAAAAGGCATTATCTTTTTTCTCCCCACCCCCCAGTTTTATTAAGCAATAACTGACATGCATCACTGTACAAGTTTAAGGTACACAGCAGGACGGTTTGATTGACATGTATTGTGAAGTGCTTACCACAATAGGTTTAGTTAGTATCCATCACTTCATATAGATATGATAAAAATAAAAGAAAAATAATTCTTGTTGCGATGAGAACTCTTAGGATTTACTCTCTTTACAACTTTCCTATATATCATACAACCATGTCAGCTATAGTCACCGTGTTGTACATTACATCCCTAGTACTTAATGTCATTTGAACCTGGGTTTGTTAAAGTATTTATGGAATGATGCCCACTGGGAATCATGGGATGTGATGGCCATCTGGGACCTGTCGATTTTCTGAATGAAGCTACTGAGGCCAAGTGAAGTTGCATCTTGCTCAAAGCTTCTGAGAGTGAGCAGTGTCTGAAATCTGCTTTTTCAGGATTTAAGCCATTTGCTGGTTTCAGCAAACCCCAGGTTTTTTTTTCTAAAGAAAAGAAATTCCTCCACCTGGCAGCTTTGCAAAATTTATTCAGGAATATTAATTTGAGTTTGGGTACTCTCAAGGCTATGTTTCTACAGAAAAGGACTGGAATGTGCTTCTGAAGAATACTTTTCCCATCAAGAAATGGCACTAAACATATACAGAAGGCAAATAAGCACATGAAAAGATATGCAAGTTCAAAAGTCATCAGACAAATGCAAATTAAAACAACAATGAAATACCTCTGAACACCTACGAGAATGGCCAGAGCATGACAGCACCAAATGCTGGTGAGGATGTAGAGCAAAAGGAATTCTCATTCATGGCTAATGAGGATGCACAACAGCAAAGCCACTTTGGAAGACAGTTTGGTGGTTTCTGATGAAACTAAACGTACTCTTATTACGCATGTGTGCTCCTTGGTATTTACCCAAAGGAGTTGAAAACTTATGACCACACAGAAACCTGCACACAGGTATAGCCCAACAACAGATTATTATTCAGCACTAAAAGAAAAAGCTATCAAACCAGGAAAACCCAGGGAATAAACTTAAATGCATAGTACTAATGAAAAGAAGCCAATCTGAAAAGGCTACAGACTGTATGATTCCAACTGTGACAATCTGGAAAAAGGCAAAACTAGGGCGACAATGAGAAGACCCACGGTTGGCAGAGATAAAAGGAGAGGAGGGAGGGAGAGGAGGGGTGCAGATAATTTTTAGGATAGTGAAACTACTCTGTCCAATACTATAAAGGTGAATATATGTCATCATCATGCATTTGTCCAAACCCGTAGAATATACAGCACCAAGAGTGAACCTAATGTAAACTCCAGACTTTAGGTGATTATGAGTCCATGTGGGTTAATGGATTGTGACAAACGCATTTGTGGGCGGTGGGTGGGGGGGTGGGGAGTGTTGATATGGGGGAACCTATGCATGAGTCGGGGCAGCAGGTATATGGGAAATACCTGCGCCTTCCTCTCAATTTTGCTGTGAACCTAAAATTGCTCTAAAAATAATAGGTATTAAAATAAAATTTTAAGAAGTAGAACTGGAAACTATAGTTATATTTATATTTTACATTTAAAATCATATTTTAAATTGATTGTACAAGGTGATTAGTGGGACACATTTTTTTCATCTGTCTTAAGATTGTCCACATGAAGATTTCTTATATTTCAAAATTCTTATAATAAAGAAGGTGAAGAGATGGAGGCAGTGAACTTGTTTTGACCTCTGATAAGAAGTTTTACCATTTTCCAACAGAAAATCTTTGGCTTATGCCCTCCATCACAATTCCTTATAACTCCACACTTCTTGAGTTAATTACAAATAAAATTTGTCCAATGTTATCTCATGCAGCAGCCAATTAGCCATTTCTCCTTTACTGTATAATGATTCTTGTTCACATAAGGAAAATAGTCAGCAAAAGCAGAATACATATTATTGAATGATTATTTTTTTCCCAATGGAATTTTTGTCTTTTGGTCACATGAACTTCTAATTGGGGTAGTCAGCAAATTTCCTGTAACTTACCTTTCTTAGATTAACAGACATTAAGATCCCTATTAACATTGTTTATTTTCAGTTTATTCACTATTAGATACTGTAACACTGAATCTTTAGTCACAAGAGGAAGAGCTTATTTCCTCATTTTCCTCATAGTTCCCAAAGTGCTTTTTTTGGATGATTTCATTTCTTCTTCCAAGAAGAAAATTGACTAACCTTCCCTTAAAAGCTATATCGTAAGGCAAGTGTGTCGATGTTTTGTTTAGTCACAAATGAGAAACAGGAATTTCACAATATGGCTTTCTTTCCATGTAGAGAGATACGTGGGTGGATTCAGCATTACTAAAGAAAGGACAAACATTCCTTTGTCCTGCTCCAGATTCTAGAAGTCTGGGGTTCCATCCAAGCTCTTGAAATGATACCATTTATATCTGTCTCTCTTCTGGTAAAAAGGCTATCTGTAGAGATTTTTAGAACTCAACTTTCTACTAAGCTTGACTTCGGGCTAGAATTTCTGTTTATTTTCATGTTTAAGATCAACATTTCTAAGCTTTCAGATTTTTCTTATAATCTGATTCTTTGTCCAATGAAGAGCAAAACTAAAAAATTAGACAGGGGCTTAAAAAAGTGCTAATGATGTGTGTGTACATTTTAAAAAATGTGTGGTGATGACAATGTCTATTTTTCTATAGTTTTTATGTAATATCTTATTATATTTGGTGTTCTCAGTTATTTTTAACTTTAAACATTCAAAATTCATCCAGAAAATACTTAAATGTCTTAATGTTGAGATTCTGAATAAGAATTTATTTAAAAATAAATTCTTAAAAAGCTTAAAACCATCACTTTAGAATACTGCCTTTTTCTGTTATAAAAGTGCCATATTTTCATTAAACATATTTAGGAAATGTACGAACTAAAATGTGCCAATAGTCCCACCTATACAAAGCCAGTGGTGATGTCTGATTTTTCTCTCTTTTCTTTCTTTTTTAAAGTCTGTCTCCCCTGTATATGTTTTCTAAAATGTTATTATTTTTTTAAATTTATTTTTTATAGTGACATTGGTTAATGAAATCCAGTGTTTCAGGTGTACAATTTAACAGTAAGGCACATATATGTATTGCATTGTGTGTTCACCGCCCATAGTTAGATTTCTTTCTGTCTCCACATATTTGACCTATTTTGCCCCATCTACCTCCCCGCTCCCCTTCACCCTACCCTCTGGTAACCACTAGTCCATTGTCCATGTCCATGAGTCTCTGTTTGTTTGTCCTGTTCTATATTTTTATAATCCCATTACACATGCAATGTTGCCATGCCCTAATATTATATCATATGTATTTTCTCTAGTGTTATTACATTTCTGGTAAAAAATATTTAACATAGTTTTGCCAAAATAACCTTTTAAATTTTGCTATTACAAGAGTTATATAAGGTGAGCATATGAAGTCTCCTACTCTCTGCTCCCCACAACAACCCTTCCCTGCCTCCTATCACTCCGTACGGAGAACCACTTTGAAGGTCTCAGGTATCTGTCCAGAAATTTGCAGTCACAGAAAAGTGTATTCATATATAATGTAACATTTTCTGCATTACATATCATCTAAGTATGTGTGCACACTTACACTGAGAGAATCATTTATAATTTAACTTAATATTAAGTATCTTAGAAATTTCTTTTTCTGATCAGTGCATATACATTTTCTGCATTCGTTTTTTAAAAAGTTTAATAGCATTCTATCGTATCGTGTACATTAATTCAGTGGTGAACATGTACATGATTTCTGTTTTCTTGCAATTATAAAATATGGACATTAAGGTAGCTGCAAACTCCGTGATGCCCCTGTGTGGATTAGAAAAAGTCAGTCTTCTATGAAAAACTTCTGTGGGCCTCTCTGGTTCCACTCTCCACCATTCTCTGCCTTGCTCTGTTTCCTGAGAAGCTAATCTCCATATGTGGCATATTAATGTACTCTCTTGCTGGACTAGCTTTTGGTTGGTTCAGCCAATGGAAGCTGCAGCAGAAAATTGGAAGGAGGAAGTAAGAAGAGGTATTTATTCCCCTGCCTCTCTTCTTGCCTCCTTGTTGAAGGCTGACTTCCTCTTTCAAACTCTTTCTCTCTCTCTCTCCCTCAAGCTCTTACCTCTCTCCTCTAACATCTACTCCCTTTCTTGCCTTTCCAGTCCTAGAACACTGTATTTGCCCTCTCTAGTTTCTCCGCATCATGCCCTACCTTTGTGAACAGTCTTTGCATGAACCTCTGTTCAAATTACCCAATTTGAGTGCACTATCAATTTCCTGCTGCGACAGATATAGCTGCATACCAGGGTGTTTGGTTTATTGACTGGAGCAAGTGATTCCCACCCCCATCCCACCCCAGACAACCGGCAATGTAGTCAAGGTGCCCAGTGCAGGCCACGACCTGGACAGTATGTGTGGCAGCCTTGGTTGCAGTGAAATGATTTATTGTGTGTGTGTGTGTGTGTGTGTGTGTGTGTGATTTTTGTGTGCTTTCATGAATGCCATAGGATAAATTATTAGCAGTGGAGTTGTTGGGTCAAAGGTTATGCATACTTTTTAACTTTGAAAGAATTTGCCAACTGTAGGTTATAAAACTTTAAAATTTTTGCCATTTATATAAGTAAAAGTGGTATCTCATTTTTTCTCTTTGACACTACGTTTTTAAATTATGATTTCAGCTAGACATTTTCTCATACATATCTTGTATGTTTACATATTTTAGTTGATTTTTCTATTTATTTTTATTTAAAACTACTATTTTTATATTAAAGAACTAAGCTCTTTGTCCTATGTGTAGCAAACACTTTTTTCCAATTTTTCATTCCATATAGATGTTCAAAAACTTTTATATAGGCAAGTGATATAAAATTTTTTCATAGCTTCTGGGTTTTATGTCAGGTTTAGAAATGCTTTTCTCATTCCAAGATAAAACTTGTATTAAAAAAATCCTATGTCTACCTCTAGTATTTACTACTCTTTTACATGTACAATTTTGATCGATCAGGAATTAATTTTTATATGATAGAGGGAGATGTCTAGATTTTCTTTTCCAGATGGATAGCTAATTATTTGGAGGTATGATTTGGAGATGATTTGATTTGGTGACATTATAATCAATAGAGCTCTTCATCATTAATATGGAATGCCATTTTTATTATATACAAAATACTCGAAGGAATTTGGGTCTATTTTTATATTCTTCATGTCCTTGCATTGGTTCGTCTCTCTATTTGTGGTAGGAAGATTTGTTAAGGTGGACCCTGTTGATCCTGATATTCATGCCCTCTGTAATCCCCTCCCTTTGAGTCTGCACAGGACCTAGTGACTTGCTTCTAATGAATAGGATACTGCAAAGTGTTGGGGTGTCACACCAGAAATTAGCTTAAAAACATATGGCTTCCATTTTACTAGTACTCATTCTCTCTCTCTCTCTCTCTCTCTCTCTCTCTCTCTCTCTCTCTCTCTCTCTCTCTCTCTCCCTCTCTTTCTCCTTCTCTCTCTCCTTCACTTTGCTTGTTTTGATGAAGCTACCTGCCGTGTTATGAGCTGTCCTAAAGAGAGAGCTTGTAGCAAGGAAATGAGGGAGATGTCTAGCCAAGAGCCGGTGAGGATCTACATCCTTCCAACAACCAAAGAGTGAGCTTGGAAGTGGGTCCTTCCTTAATTGAGACCTGAGATGACTAGCCTTAGCAGATACACTTCTTTGATTGTAGCCTGGTGAGACATCCAGAGTCAGAGAACTATGTCCAGATGGCTGACTCACATGAGATAAAAAGCCGGAGCTGTTTAGGCTGATACAACGGATAACTAATGTACTAGGCCTGCCACAAAATATTTTCATTCCTGTAGTTTTATATGTTTTAATATTTGATAAAGGAAGTCCAGATTTTTTGGGGGGGGCTATTCTGGTATATTTAATCTTCCAGATAAACTTAATATAGTTTTGTCAAATATATCCCAAAGTCTTGTTCCTTTTTTAGTTGATTTTTTTTTGAAGGTTGAATTGATAATTTTAAAGCTTTGAGTTTTTCTTTGTAGGAATATTTACTCAACTCTCCTTTTCTGTATCCTCAGTAAAGTTGTAATATTTTATTCATATTTGTTCTGCGCATTCACTGTTAAGATAATTCCTAATTATCTGTTTTTGTTTTGCCATTGTAAGATTTTGTTTAATTATTTTTTTCTTACGATTTACATACAGGAAAACTATTCATTTTTATAAATGGCATTTTTTAACCAGACACTTTAATCTTTTTATTCAATCGTATAATCTCCAGATAATGAGGATTATGCATGTGGTTCTTTCCAGTAAATAGACTCCTTATTTATTTTTCTTTTTCGCTTGCATTGAATTTTTTTTTGTCCAGAACAATGAATTACAGTAGTATTATAGCACCTTCGTTTTGTGTGTGAAATTTAAATGGAAAGTTGAAAGTTTTACCATTACATTTGATTCTGGCTTTTAATGTGATTAAATACAATAATTGATCTACTTTGCTTTTTATCAGAAATAGATGTTGGATTTTATGTCATTTCTTTTCAGCATTTATAAGATGTTTATCTGATTTTCTCATGCAACCTATTAATACTACAAGTTATACTAATAGATTCTTTAACATTCAACAATACTGTTGATGATGATATAATATTCCAACATGTGAAAACATTGTAGCTTGCACTTCTATGCTAGCCAGTTTTTGCTTTTATAAATACCATTAACAAACATCATTACATATATAACTTTGTCCTCTGTTAATCATGATAATGGCCAACACAGAGAAATTTCTATCTCTCAGATGCTCATATCTTCATATTTACTATCACATTTAAAAAATTAGAACAACCTTATGAAATAGGTATTATTTTTATGCCCATATTACAGATGAGGGACCGAAGGAACAGAAAGGTTAAATAAGCTGCCTAACCAGAGGCTCTCAGCCTAAGAGATAGAGCCAAGATGCAAACCAGACAGACAAGGCCTAGTAATCAACCAGGCAATGGCCGCCATCACAGTCAGAGTGTAAAACATTCCCGTCACACCAAAAAGTGTGCTCCAGCCTCTGTGCAGTCAATCGCCTATCCTGTATGGCCCCAAGCAACCACTGATGTTCCCTTATCACTATAGATCATTTTTTCCTGTCCTCAAATTTCATATAAATAGAATCACATAGTATGCATATTTTTATGTCCAGCTTCTTTTGCTCATCACAATGTTTTTTGAATTTATTCACGATGTTGCTTATATCACTAGTTTATTCCTTTTTGTTGTTATATAGTATCCTACTGTGTGGATTTATCACTATTTGTTTATCCACTCACCTCTTCATGGACATTTAGATGGTTTCTAGTTTTTAGTATACATGGAAGTTCTCCACTTACAAGGGGAAAAAATCATATGCTGAGGTTGCTGAAATCTATGGTAAGAACAAATCTTCCATCTGTAAAATTCCCCAATTTATAAATTAAACATCATAGGTTTGTATGTATAGGAAAAAACAGTATATGTAGGGTTTAATGCTATCCATGCTTTCAGGCATCCACTGGGTGTCCTGGAACATATTCCCATCGGATAAGGGGGGACCACTATAATTTATGACCACCTGGGCATTAGGCTCTTTACCTCTAATATTTAATCTTCACAATAGATATATAAAGAAGTTCTATCACCGACATTTTTTAGAGGAGAATGCTGATGTTTAGAAGGTTGGATAACTTGCAGTTAATACGTTGCAAAGTCAGGACTGCAAGATTTCTGTCTGATTATGGATCCCGTTGTCCCTGTACCACTCACTGCCTCTATTCAAGGACATCAGTGTTCTTGCATATGGGTTATAGTTTTTAATACCTCAGTGAATTTTAGTGAAAGTTGCTTTTTAAAATACCTCGTTACTTAGTTAGCAACATGGACAAAAATCAGAGTTCCTGAGATTTTCCAAAGGAAGTGACCTTCGTAAAATATTTCCTATGTGTCACATTTCTTAGGTTGAAATTCTTTTAAATTTCTCCTTAATATTTATGATGTCTATAAAGTTTAAGGAAGTGCCCCTTTTTTTTGCCCCAAGGACTTTAGACTGTGATGTAGTAGAAAAAGTATAGACTTTGAAATCAGACTGAGGCTCCAAACCTGACTTTGATACTAAAAGAAATGAGTATTTGGGGGAAGTTCCTAAAGAGTTCACTTAACCGTCAAATAGCAATCATCCCATCTCTTTCATGGGTTATGATAATCAAAACAGTACGGTAACATGTGAGGAACCTCTGTCTCAGATCCAAGTGCACCGGAGATAGACAGTAAATGTTGGTTCTTCTACTTCATTTCTTTTGCAGCCAAGATTATTATTTCACTAACACAGAGACATCCAGGTGGTGGAACCGAGTCTGGACCACATAGGGAAGATGCTAAGAGCTAGTCCCTTTTTGAGGTAATTTGACCATTTATACATAAAGTGATGCTGTGCGGTAGTATTCACCAATGTGGGATACCCCAAGTCAACATGATTTAGTAGGTATTTAAAATACATTTCCAAAAGTTTAGGAGAGAAAGGGCATGAAGAGACAAGGATGATAGAGGATGGGGCCAATCTAGGACTCATGAGTGATTGCAGGAATCCTGTTTTCCTGCAGTCACTCACAGGAATGAGCCAAGGGAAGGTTGAAGAAAATTTATGTATTAGGAGGAGTTGGAATTTGGGTGCAGCCTCCTGGCACGTGTTTATCCTGTACTTCCAATTTCTGGAGGCTATGCCGGCGTGATTTTGCCTGTTGCATACCTCGAATCAATCATCTCTCTTTTTTAAATTGTGCAACCCTTTCTTCTTTGTCTGTGTTAGGATTTCCTTTGCTTTATCACTGAGGAAAAACTAATCCTTTGAGATTTCCTCTAGGACATGATTATTTTCCGTAACTACCAATGAATTCTTGAGGATTTTGCCCTGATTTAGACTCTATTTTTTTCATTCTTAGACACAGTTCCTTTGTTTTGGGCTGTTTTTCTCTTGGGTGCTTTTGAATAATTATTTTTTTAAAAAATATCTGCAGTATTTATATGTGTGTATTGTATGTATTGTTTATCATAAATATAGTGTTTGTGCTTCATTATTTTTCGTGCATCCTGGCTTTATATTGCAAGATGATTATCTGCCACTTCTTGCTACCTCCACCACTGTCAGCTCTGTTCGGATCATTAAAATTTCTTGCTCAAATGACCAGATCGGTCTCCTGGACTTATTCTCCCTGACTGTCACTTGCCAGTCTTCTAACATACTAAAGCCAGAGCAACGTTTTTCCAAGGAGAAAATCTGATCATATTTGCTTAGTATCTTTCAAGGACATTCTCTGAGTAGGGTAGCATGATTCGGCCCCTGCCTGTCCCTTCAGCCCCTCTCATGCTCTCTCTCTCTCTTTTTTTTTTAAATTTAGTTTTATTATTAGTTTCAAGTATCATGCACTGTTACTTCTCCTCTATGTCTCAGTCACACTGCCAACTTAACAGTTACCAAGACATCTTTTCTCTCTCTTGTCCTGCCCCCTGTACCTCTTATTTTCTCTACCCTGAGAAGCTCATCCTCACCCCATAGCTACTTTTTGCCTGCTTCATCCCCACTAATTCTTTAGGACCTAACTTAGACATCCCCCCTCTCTGATGTCCCCCGTCTCTGGGGGCCTTCTCTGATGTCCTTCCAACTAGGTTGTGTGCTCTTTCATCACTACTGCTGGCTGTGCCTATCATGACACCATGCTCTTTTCACATTACTGGGTGGCCCCATCAAGGTAAGGCCCTGCCTTTTGAGCTGGACATCCAAGAAATACTTGTTAAACGAGTGATAAGTGAATGAAGGCATTCACTGCCTTAAGGCAGTGTGGTCTAGTGGGTAAGGAATCTGGAGTCAGATATGTCTGGGTCCAAGGAATCTGGAGTCAGATATGTCTGGGTCCTGGGATCTGTGTCTGGTCACACACCCTAACTAGGTGGGTGACCTCTAACAAGTTATTACACCTCAGTTTCTTTCTTAATCGGTAAAACAGAGATAATAAACATCTGGTCAGATTATTGTAATGATTAAATGTTAATAGATGGAAACAGAATGATAATTGCACAAGATACAGTTTTACTTCATGTTAGCGATAATAATAATAATAATAATTAGTATTAGTATTATTGCTTAACCCTTCATCTGGCAACTTAGCAGCCAAAGCGTAAGGCACAGCATCTGGCATGGTCTATTAAGAATTATATACTCAGCTCTATAGGAGGACTGATTTATAAAATGGTATATTTCTATAATAATGCTGCAAATGATTTTAGCTATAATATATAACATAAGTATCCTATAATTTAATATTATGATTATGAAGAAAATATATTTTGTGAAAGTTTTAATAATACTGGTTAAATGTGTATTAGGAAAAGAGGATCTATTGTAGGCTAAATTTTCAGGAACACAGTCTTGTTGACAGAAATATGTATTAGAAGTTCTTTTCTAAAAACTATATTTGAGATACTATTCAGAAATTGGCTAGAGGAAAGGGCAGAATTTTTCGAACAGAAAACATTGATGAAGATTTTGAAGAAAGCAGTATAGGAGCTCATAAATTAGAGAAAGATCATGTTTTACTCGAATCAAGAGTGATAGTGTGATTAATATTTCTCATTTTATTGGATGTAGAAATGAGAGATGAATCGGTGGGGCGGAGAGAGAGAGAGAGAGAGAGAAAGAGAGAGAGAGAGAGAGAGAGAAAGAGAGAGAGAGAGAGAGAGACACGTGAGAGAGACTCGGAAGAAATATTTTTCATCATAAATTGTAAGGTTTAGCTATAACCACACTTTTTAAGGAGATCAAACATTGGTTGAAAGTGCTTTCAAAGTCTTTGGACACGAAGATGCTACGGAGTCAAATAAGCTCTGGGAAACTCAATCTAAATTTAGAGATTTATCATGAATCTGAAATACTATTGTCTCACAGCATCCATAAGGGAATGTTTCCAGGACCTCCATATAGATACCAAACTCTGCAGATGCTCAAGTCTCTTACGTGCAATAGCGTTGTATTTGTGTATAACCTATGTACATCTTTCTGTATACTTTAAATCATTCTAGATTACTTATAACACCTAATTCAACATAAATGCTGTGTAAATAGTTGTTTTGTTATATTGTTTAGGGAATAATGATGTGAGGAAAAAGTCTGTACATGTTTAATACAAACACGACCATCATAAGCCTAACTGCATAGTACACATCAGCAACAACGCAACTTTTTTTTCATATATTTTTGATCTGCAGTTGGTTGAATCCATAAATACTGAGGACCTATTGGACTTCAATCAGAGGAAAAACCAGAATAAATTAAGCAGTGATTCAGAAATGTTAGTAGTTAGTGGCTGAGATAACCATACCTAGGTAATAATGTAAATATTGGATGTTTGAGTATAATCTCTAAAATTTATATTTTTCGTTATTTTGGGAGAAACAGTAACTAAATGAAAATTATATTCTAGTATGTTTTCTTTGATTCAGTTACCTCTGTCTATAGGAAACAGCCCTTTGGATAGGGAGGCTGTGTCCAAGGTAACATGAGCTACATGAATGAACCAGTATGAGAACCTGCCCTTGTCTGAGGCCGTGCGGTACAGTGGTCAGATACCCTGGGTCTTCGTCCTGCTGTAAGGCAGTAATTTAAAGCACACTTCCAGCTTCCCTAATGTGATATGTATAAAACTAAGCCTATACACATACTCCATTATATATACATGTCATAATTGTGACAGATCTCTTCATACTTAGTGGAAATTGAAAGCACATTTAGGTATAGGGCTCATTTTAGAATTGTGTAATGTGTTACAAGTATTGCGTAGTTTCACAGCAGGCAGGATGATGGACCCTGGACCTTGCCATGTTAAGGAGCCTGGAAAAAGCTTTACCTTACTTTGTATCCCACTCTTCTTTCCATCTCCTAGAGACTAAGTCCTACAAGAGGAACTAAGTTGCATTACAGTTAAATGAGGTGCTACATAAAGAGCACATAGCCCAGAGCCTGGCACATAGGAAATGATCAATGGACAGTTTTTGCTCTGACTGCTCTCACTGGTGGTAGAGGTGTTTTCTTTGTAATATGTCGAATGCTTTGCTTGGTCATTTATAATTATCATCACATCTACACCTCAAAAGAACCATGAGAACTAAGTGACATCATCCCCATTTCTGGATGATGAAACTGGGGCTTAGAAAAGTTCAGGAATCTGTTCTTGAGAGTGGGGGTCAGAGGCAACATTTAAGCCAGGTTGGTCCAAGAGTGGAGCCCTTCCCGCCACACCTCACTGCTGCTCTCATGCTCATTTGTGTACTTTCAAAGGAGGCCAAGCAGAGTTTAGTACGAGGGGGCCATAGAAAAATACTCTTCTGTTCATCTTCCAGTTTTCAGGTTTTGTATTTGAATAACTTGATTAGTAAGCTAGAATTCATATTATTTATACTATGTATAAATATGTGTATGTCTCTCTCTGTGTGTAGTATTTATATATGTCTTTGTCTCAACCAAAGGCAAGTACTATATACTCTCATTAAAGCAAATTCCCATATATCAAATTATATCTTGCCTGGAATTTCATTACAAAATTGGAAATTCTGTTCCTTAAGTATTCTGACCACAAGACTGAACATATATATATCACATTTAAACAGCAACAAAAGTATAAACAACTTATCAAGGGGTAAATTTAATAAATTTTGATTAACATGTTGAAAGTTTATTGATGTAAACCCTAGATTTTTCTGATTAGAAACGAAGCTTAAAAGTCTAGAGCCGTTTTCAAGCCTGACTGCCCTTAAGAATTGACTTGGGGAGATTTGAGGAGATAAAAACAACAGCAACAAAAGTCACTCTGTGCCTGGGACTCTCCTCCAAAGTTTGTGTTTTAACCAGTCAGAGAATTGATATTGGTTGAAAGCTCTCAGGGTGAGCCGAATGGGCTGTCAAGGCTGAGATCAGTGCTTTTTCCTTTTCTGAAGGAAAAGGACAGCACGTAATCGAATAGGACGATTTCTTGCTGAAAGAAATTAAGTACCTGGGGCTTAAAAAAAAAAAAAATCAATTCCCCATCTGTCCAGCATCCATTAAAGAATCTTGCTTTGATCTTTTACCCTCCCTAGAGGCTACATCCTTCCCTCAAAGCTACCTGTCTCTAAAGAGCAGAGGCTGCTCAGGTTTCCACTTCCTCACTTCTCACCCATCTCAAGTCAGCCTTCATGACCCCCACCTCCTGAAACTGATCTCACTGAGCCTGAATCGGTAATTCATTTAATATCTATTAATGTATAATATATGATCAATATACAATATATTATATGACAATATAATCAATACATAATGTATAAGAATATAAAAGTATATTGAAGACTCCTGGGGGCCATAAGCAGTGCTAAGTAATGCCTTACTCTTTAAGAACCGATACAACTTTAGAGCTGAATAAAGACTTGGAGATTACCTTGTCCTGCAGTTCAATCAGTGGTAAAAACATTAGGGTTAATGAGCTCACAATATATTATGTTTATTCATATGCCAGGTACCTTTCTAAGTATGTCACATGTAGTAACTTAGTCCTCACAACAGTACTGTGAGTGGTTATTATTACTCTCATTTTATGGAGGAGGACATAGAAACAGAAGATATTACATCACTTACCAGTGTCACACAGCTAGGGAATATATGTACAAGCCATGCTCTCAATGACCAGTTGTCTACCTAATATATACATGGTGTATATCTGGTAACCTACATGGCACTTATACCATTTCCTTGTGCAAACGCACTATTTAACTAGTAGGTCTTTAGAAGTAATGGCTTATTACAGTGTAGACATTGGAGATACAGAAATGAATAAGGGACAAAATCCTTGCCCTCACAGACTCTGGTAGAGAGACATATGCCTGCACACAAATAAGAGCTAAGACCATTCAAGTAGGGAATTATGACAGGGTAAAGTCATGGGGGTGACTGTGGGGAGGGTACATTCTACTTCACATAGAACAAGCTGCTCAAAGGATGGTCAGCTGCTTGGGAGCATTGGTGTCATTTGAGAGTTTGTTAGAAATGCAGAATCTCAGGAACCACCCAGACGTACCCCAGAATCAGAATCTACACTTTGACCAGCTCCCTAGGTGATTTATGTGCTCATAAAATTTGAGAAGTACTGAACAGAGAACAGTGAATCCTGTTGCTAGTGACCAGGATTCTTCTTTCTCTCCCCACCCCCATGCTCAGCGTGTGTATGTAAGTGGAAAATACAGACTTTACATTTTGAAATATCAGACTGTAATGTAAGAATATTCCTCCTTTTATTTGTGGTGTATTCTCAGAAACCTCGTAATTTAAAAGCAGTATTTTGTCGCAGGACTAATGACATAATTGGAGGTTATATTGCTGATTCAACATGAAATGATTCATAGCTCTGACTAAAAACATTATAAAAGAAAACCTGTACATAAAATTTTTATATTCTCTTTAAAAATATGCAATTGAATGCTTCAACTCCAATAAAATGAATAAAAATATACTGTAAAGTTAATTACATAAAGAATTTCAATTTGCTGCAAAACATATATTGTATATGAATCTATGACTCCAACGTAAATTCACTCTAAATCGGTATGCCAATTACACACATTATTTAAACATTAAACTAAATGATTGTGTTTCCATTTTGAAGGAAAGTTTCATAATTGTCCAGATCACTTTAAAAGACAAACCAATTTTATTTACACTTAATACAACCTTTTCCTCTGTGGAAAGTTCCCTATAACAAGTAACATTCAGAATCATCCCATTTACCTTAGATTTTTAAGAAATAACTGCTCAGAATACAGAGGTACTATTGCAGTAAAGGTTTGTAGCATGTTTCTTACCAAAATCATTAAGAAAACTGAAAACTACCCAACCTTACTTTGCATGTGCTCATCCTTCTCAGTTTCTCCAGAGCTCTTGTACAGAAAAGGTCAAATGGAAATCACTGGGTAAAAGGAAGTACTAAGGTACTCAAGTCCTTTGAAAGCCAGTTCAGCAGTTATCAGTGATCATCCCAGTGTGTCCAGGACTTTCCAGGGTTTAGCACCGAACGTCTCAAATGCCAAAACCCCTTTTAGTCCCTGGAAAACTGGAATGGTTGGTCATCTAGGCCACTAAAGCTTAAAGCTTAAAACAAACAAACAAAAAACACCCCAAACGAGTTTCAACTAAACTTTCACAGAATTCTGAGCAAAATATTGAACTTCGTTTTGCTACTTTCAATGAAGACCCTAAAAGATAGTTAAAATTAAATAGTGTCAAATAGTATCAAATGTTAATTTAACTGTATCAAATGAATAGAACAGATATTTAAGGAAAAGAAAATATAGAAATTGCCATACCCTTCTTCTTCCCTTTCTCAATATTGTGGTGATGTAAGCTTATTTGAGAGGAAGAGAAGGAAAGAAAGCCGAAGAAAATAGAGATTATTTTCATTATTCACCAGGCCACCAGAGTTCCAAAATGAAGGTAAATTAAGAAAATATCAGAGGTTCTATTTTTATTTACTTAATTTTCCTAAAACTGAAAAATATAAACTAAGCTTTACATATATAATAAACATATATAATAAAGTCTTGAATATCTGTTGAATGTTTTATGTGTTGCTAGTGGGAATATTAATAGATGTTATCGCTTTGGAAAATAGATTGGCATTATATCTTAATATTCATATACCAGGTGGCAAGAGTTTCCCTTGAATTCCTACTCTTAGGAATGATGGGCAGTGTAAGGATGCCCACGTAAAAATGCTCCTAGCAGTTAAAGCCTGGAAAGAACCCAGATGCCCGTGAAAGGGGCAGTGGATTAAAGAACTATTGTTAACAATTGGTAACAGCAGTCTTAACTAATAAAGTACCGCAACACCCACAACTGGATAAACCTTATAAATACAATTTGAAGTTGAAAATACTAAGTGCCAAGAGATTATCTTCAACATGCTACCCTTAAAAAAAAAAAGTAAAAACAAATAAAAAGTATATGTTTTAGAAATACATGCAGATAAAAAAATTTTAACAATGTTTTTCGAACTTAATATAATTTTTTAAACTGACGATTTCCTTATGTAGTCCTTCGTAAGTGTTAGGTTTCCATTGAGGTTCATGGTCGCCAGCCTCCATGGTGGTCCCTCACGATCCTCAACTCTTCGTGTGCGTGCTCTCTTGTAGTCCTCTTCCACTATGATTAGGTGGAGTTGTGTAACCCATAGGATATTGCAAAATAATCATGTGTGACTTTAGAGGTTAGATCATAAAAACAACGTGGCTTCTGCCTTGCTTTCTCTTGGATGGCTTCCTTTCGGCGGAAACAATCACTATGTCATGTCATAAGGATATTCAAGCAGCTCAGAAGAGGAACATGCGAAGCCTTTTGCCAACAAATAGCAGGAGGTGAGTGAGTCATCTGGGAAAAGATCTAAAGCTACTACATCCAGGCCTTTAGGTGACTGTGGCCATGGACAACATCTGGACTACAACCTCACGAGAGACCCTCAGCCAGAACCACCCAACTAACTGCCCCCAAATGCCCGAGCTACAACTGTGAGATGATAAATGTTTATTGTTATTTTGAACTGCTACAATTTACGATGATTTGTTATATAGCAACATATACCTAATACAAGGGATTATTGTTCTTTTAAAGCCATGCTTCTGCTGGTTATTTATTTTTTTTATAATGAGCACCTCGATGTTCACATTTTAATAATAAATTGTTTTAAAATAACAGCAAGTGCTGTTATGTTTCACTGTTTATACAATACAAATGTTCAAATATCTCAATACAGAGTTTAAATTTTAAAAAATATCTTTTTAATGTTAATCATTTTTAATATAAAATAAAAGTGGTTTTTTTTTTGCATAGTAGAGAATATATCTGGAGTTTGGTAATTAATGCTAGGCTAGTGAGTGAACAACTTTATTATGGAAATAAATGAATCATAAAAGATGAATCTACTTCCTAAAATTGAAAGTATCTTTTTATCCCTCCTATTTATTTGTATTTTTCTCAATGGAATGCTTCTATTTTTTAAAAAAGATATATCTTTATGTTGAAAATTATAATTAGCTAACAGTCATTATAGAATTTCTAAACACTGAGGTTGTTAATATAACTTTAAGAAAATTCATTTGTTAAATCACTTTAATAAATGATGTGGACCAGCTGAATATCTATATGGGGAAAAAAATTAACCTTGACCTCTATCTCATGCTAACCATAAAAATCTACTTAAGACAGATTTTGAAGATTTTGTTGCTATTCACATGTATTTGTATTTCTAGGAGAGGACTCAAAAATCTAACCATAGAAAGAAAAAGTGATAAATGGGACTTCAGAACAATATACCAATAAAAAAAAAATAAATAAAAAGGCAATCCCCAGAGGGAGGAAGAGGGGGGAAAAAAATTTAAATAATTTCTTCAATTAAAATAAGTAAATTAATAAATTAATTAATTTTAAAAAAAGGCAATCCACAGACTAGACTAGGATCAAATGTTCTCTCTCGCTCGCTCTTACTTTCACTGTGCTTGTGTGCTTCTTGTATCCAGAATACATAAAGAACTCCTACAAATCAATAATGAAAGTATAAATAATCAACAAACAGTGGGCAAAGACTTGAATAGATACGACGCAAAATAAAATAATAGAATGACTATTAGGCACAACAAAAGGTGCAAAGATGCTAAACGTTATTAATCATCAGTGAAATGGAAATATATCTTAATGAGATACAATTTCATACTCACTAGAATGACCCATGTTTAAAAGATCAACAATATCAAGTATGGGGGAGGGGCGGAATGTGAAGCAAATGGAATGTCCATACATTGCTGATGGAAGCGTAAAATGCTACAAAACTTTGGAAGTTATAAATAACACCTATTCTATGCCTAACAATTTCACTTTTAGGGAAATAAGAGGGATAAAAATATCTAACTATAAAAAACGTGTACAAGAATATTTATAGCAGCTTTATCTGCAATAGCCCCAAACTTAAACAACTTGAATAGTCATGCAAACGTATACTATTCAGCAAAAAAGTGAATGAACTACTGATACATACAATAACATGGACAAATCTGCTTTCCGATTCATTCATATAAGGCTTAAAAACAGGCTAAACTAAGCTGTGTAGAAATCAGATCAGTGGTTGCTTGAAGGATGGGGAGGTGACTGCAAAGAAGTATGAGGGATTTCTCTGATGTGTAGAAATATTCTAGATCATGATTAGAGTTACACAGGTGTATACATTTGTTGAAAATCATAGAACTGTACACCTAAAATCTGTGCAGTGAATTGTGCATAAATTTTCCCTCCATAAAGTTGGTTAAAGAAAACCAAACCCAATTATGACACCTTCTCCTATGCTTGAGGTTTGTTGAGTTTCTTGGAAATCTATATCTATGATTTTAATCAAATTTAGAAAATTTTTCATTCATTATATCTTTACATATGCTTTCTGTCACTTCCCATCCTTTGGGATCTCCATTAACATGTATGTTAGGCTGCTGAGATCGTTAACTGATCCTCTGTTCATTTTTTTCTCAGTTGTTTATTATATTTCATTTTGAATAGTTTCTACTTCTGTGTCTTCAAATTAACAAATCCTTTTCTCTACAGTGTGTTATATCTTGTTAATCCCATCCAACTGATGAAATTTTCATTTAAAATATTGTATTTTTTCCCCCAGAAGTTGAATTTGGGTCTTTTTAATGTATCTCACACCTCTACTTAAAATGTTCAATCTTTCCTCTACCTTCTTGGATATATGGAATATAGTTACAATAACAGTTTTAAGGTCCTTGTCCACTAATTCTATCATTTGCATATCTATCACTTATTGATCTGTTTCCACTGATTAGTTTTTCTTTTTATTATAAATTGTCATATTTTCCTGCTTCTTTGTATACTTGGTAATATTTGATTGGATGCCATTTATTGTAAATTTGACCTTGTTAAGATGCTGGATATTTTTTTATTCTCATACACATCCTTGAGTTTTATTGGAATGAAGTTTTGAAAGCTGTCTGATTCTTTCAAGGCTCGTTTTTAAGCTTTGTTAAGTGAGACCAGAGCAGCCTTTAGTTTAGAACTAAATTTGCCTCACTACTGTGACAATAATCTGAGTACTCTACTCAGTGCTTCAGAAATTAAGAGATTTTTCCACTCTGGTTTGTAGAAACCCGAACTAATCCCAGCCCTGCATGAGCTCCACTATTTTTTTCCTTTGCTCCTTTTAGGTGTTTTTTTTTTTTTTCCTCCCCATCCTACAGCATTTTCCTCACAGGCATACACTGACCATTACCAAGCTGAGGACTTGAGGGACCTCTCTGCAGACTGCTCAGTTTCTCTCTCTGTGTTGTTCCCTTTCTCCAGCCTTCTGCTCTGTGAATCCCAGCTGCCTTGGTTTCTCCAGGCTACCAGCTCCAGCTCCATCACCTCAGCTCAGGTTGACCACTGGGCTCCAGTCTGGGGCACTCATCAAATTCATTGTGTGTGTGTCCCCTCTCTCAAGGAGCACTGTCCTATGTTGTCATAGTCCAATGTCAAAAAACAATTGTTTCATAGTGTTTTCTTATTTTTTTCGGTTGTTTGTGGTGGTAGGGTGAATACTGTCCCTTTTACTACATCTTAGTCATAAGCAGAAAGCCAGATGTCTTCTCCTGCAAACACTCCCCCTCCACCCCCACCTTTCTGCTTTCATTTAAAAATGTGTAGAGTAATTTTTCTCATCCTTTTGCCATTGGCAGTCTCATAAATCTTACATATTTCTATTTATGAATAAGCAGTAAACAGGCCACACCTGTGTGACTTTCTTCCCTGGGGAACCAAAGGAAGCATACCTTACATATCTAGTATTCTTATCATTGAATTCTATCTGTATGACTGATTCTATTTCTTGAAAGAAAGTTTAGCTGTAGCCTTTTTGTTTCTTTTCTTTTTTCTTTTTTAATGCCTTTTCAGCTGCTCCCAATACTATCTGATCAAAATACTGAACTTACTCTGATGGCTGTTAAGCATCAGTGGCCAATCAGAGCTGGATCTGAGTCCTGGTTCAACTATCAAATAGCAGAAACATTCCTTGAGCTCCTACTACCTGGCTAGGCGCTGTGTTAAGAGCTTTTATGTGGGCTATTTTACTTAATTTTCATAATGGCCCTACCTAATAACAACGTTAGTTATTACTATTCTATGTTGTAATATGCATCAGAAGACAGACTCTCTGAGTCGAACCCTGGCATTATCCCTTACTAGCTTTGTATTATTGGGGAAGCCTTGGATCCTCCATCTGTGAAGTGAAAATAATATTATCACCCTCATAGGGCTGCTGAGAGGACTATAAGAGGAAAATATATGAGATGTTTAGCACAGTGATTGGTGCATGTAAGCGCTTGATAAAAGGTGAATAGATGCATTATTTCTATGTGAAACACTGAGAATAAAAGGGATGTGACTTTCAAACATTCAGAGACATTTTGGGAACTTGATAAAGTAGCCATGAAAATGTACCTCTCAGACCTCCTACTATAAGGGGTAATTGTAATGGACTAAGAACCCTAGCTGCTAAGTTTTAAAATGTAATGACACCTTCGTTCTGGGCCAATCCTCCCATAGGCTGCTCCCTGCTGGTGATGGAATACAGGGGGGGCCATACTAAGGCAGACTTGTTTCTAGAACTATATACCAGTGTCGGCATAGGCTCAAGGACTTCCTGATGGTTTTGCTGAACCTTCATTAGACTGTATCCATTTCTAGGGCACTTTCATGCATCCTTTTCTCTTCCTCCCTCCTTTGCTTGAGTTCAGACTTGCCATGGAGCCCATGACTCTGCCCGTCTTTTCTGGCTCCCTCCCTACTTCCCTTTATACAGATCTTCTTCTTAATCTAATATTTGAGCCTGTTTAATCCTGTCTTGGTGTCTGCATTTTGGAGGACCTGGACTAACACACTTGAGCTCTTGTTTGGTTTACTCTGGTGATTATGCTTATCACAAGTTGCAAAGAGTTTTTCCTGGCCCTGATCTCAGAGAAATGATGATCACCATTGTTCTTCTTAGATGTTTCTCTCCAGTCTTCCAATGGCTCCTTTTGACTTCTTTCATCTAATTTCTCGCCATATTTTAACATGGGGAGCTCCCACTTCCCTAATTTTTCCTCCTGCCAGTTATATTAGTAGACCGTTCTTCATCTGCCCCATTTTCTCTCTCTCCTTCTGCAAACCTTGAATTGCCATCCCTCAGCAGAATGATCTCTGGGGTCTGCTTCATACACTTTTGCACTTTCTCAGCTTTCAACTGTAGTCTACTATTGAGAATTTGCATGCAGATATCATTTATACCAGCGGTTTCCAACCTTTTTGGCACCAGGGACCAGTGCCCCAATGAGAATCTAATGCCTGATGATCTGAGGTGGAGCTGAGGCGGTGATGCTTTGCTAGCTCATCCTCCCCTCACCTCCTGCTCTGCGGCCCGGTTCCTAATAGGCCACAGCTGGTATCGGTCTGCAGCCCGGGAATTGGGGACCTCTGTTTTATACAACTAAGTTACTCATAATGAAATTTTACTTTTTGCATGTGATTTATTCTTATAATTCTACATTTTATATTAGCTTCCTTGAATTTAAATACTTATTCAGTGTAATATTAAACAAATAATTACTTTTCTGACCCTCAAATTCTTCACCATAAAACAGAGATGGTAGTTTGTACATATAAGTGTCCCCTGCTTTTCAAATGTTCGTATTACGCTACTTTGCTTTTATTAAAGACTTGCATTAGTCCCTGTTTTCCTAACCAAAAGAAATCCAAAGAGGACTTTTGCTTTCATGATAAAGGGTGAAAAGTGAAAATAGCGTTCAGAGTTTGTTTTGCAGCAAAGTTACTGAGGTGATGCACACCCCGAGCAGGGCGATTGGCCCCATCAAGCCCCTTTATTGGGAACTACACTCAGCATCTCTGCATCAAGCCGCTATCACTGAACTATGTCTGTGAGCATCTGTGTTATATCTTGAATTATTTTGTGCATCCCTTAGCAAGAGGTATTCTAAAGTAATTGCTTCTTCGCTTTATGCTATTTTGGCTCATGGAGGGTTTCATAAAAACACTCTACTTTTGGATACAGGGGGAAACCTGTACCCATTTTGGTTGCTGTGAAGATTAAATGCAGTAACATATCAATGGACTCTAGCCCTATAACCAGCATTCAGCAATTATTGGTTTGTTTTTCTACCTAAGCAACTCAAATTCTAAGATGGTTCTTGTATTAAGAAATGAAATCCTATTTACACTGAAAACAGTCACCAATGGGAAGCAGACACATAAGAGCTGGCACAGCTAAATAGCAAGATCCAAACTCAAAGGCTGCCCTAATTACCAAGCACTTACCATAGAATAAGACAAAAGGTATCTTTACCTCTTTCTTAAGTCAGGTTTCCCAGAAGCAGACCCTGAGACAAGGATTCACGTGTAGGTAATTTATTTATTATTATTTTCTCTCAAGGGAAATCGGAAAGGAAATGAAGGAAGGAAGGTAGGGAAGGGTGAAATAGGAGAGGGGAGGAAACCCAACAAGGGCACAATCTCAGTCAAAAGCCTTGTAGAAGGTAGGTGCAGCCCATCTCATAGGAGAACTTGGAAAATAAGACAGCGGAGTAGCAGTGACCTGAGGCAAGGGAGCTCAGCTTTCACACTGCTGTGCCCACGGCCAACCTTAACCGGGGGAGGTCAATTCCCAGGCATTTGTGGATCGCCATGTGTGATAAAGGTCGGGGGAGTAGCTTCAGTAGACTGAGGGGAATCTTTGATGCTGGTCATTAGTAGCAAAAGCACACGGGAGCTAGAGAGGTATGCGTTAATGGTAAAAGGGGCCCCAATGTCCTGGGCAGACCGCGAACATTGTCCACTGTACCCCTCGCCTACTCCCTGTGAAGTTGCCCCTCTGGTTTCGTTTTCACTTTAGAAGATGCTCATCTCGAAGCACACACACGTCCTCTATTCGAAAAAGTAGAATCGAACTAGCTGATAACAGATCGAATGTAAAGTTTCACACTAATAAATGTAAAACTACAAAAACTCCTCAGTGTCATTGTCTTCTTACTTCTTCATATTATCTATTCCCTTCTCAGAATCAGCAGATTGGGGGTGGGCAGGACCTGATCTTTGCTTTTAATTTGTATGTCTAAAATATTCTTGGCTTCCATAATAATAAAGCTAATACTTATGTAATTTGTACTATGTGGTCTCTGTACATAAACTGACTTAATATTTACAACCGCTATACTGGTAAGAGTACTAATGTAACCTCCGTTTACGGTAGAAGAAACAAGCACAAGTGGTGAAGTAGTACAGCTGCGATTCAAACAGTCTAGTTCTAGAGTCCATCCACTTTCTCAATCTGAATTGGACTATGTACTTAAGACTAATACATTCTTAGTTCCTGAATGTGGTGATTCAGATAGCAGGAGGCCCAACTTAGCTTCCCCCAGCTCCTATTTTGTTCCTGGCTGGCTCTATATTCCTTTACATCAGGACTGCACAGAGGCCAGAATTTTGCCATTTTGACCCTCATGGGTAATACTGATATAAGAATATCCCCTATAAATCATGCCGTAATAGAATTGATAAAAATTTTTTACGGAAATGATCACAAATCATACTTCAAAAACGACATAACTGCATATTATATAACATGATGCTTTTAAAACATACATATAAATCAACGTAAGAGGATAATATTGAAATCCATGGATTCAAGTTTATTTTCCTGTATTTATTTATTGGATCTTCAGGGAAACTTTCAGGCAGAGAACAGGGCTCTTGGTCAAGGGCCCCAGAGAGCTACATGGCAATCTTTGCTTGCTTTTGGCTTGAAAAGTCGGCTTCCTCATTTTAAAAATGGGATTATTTCTATTTCATCTAACTTAGAGGAATGGTGTATCAAATGAAACAAAATCTATAAAATTGGTTTATAAATGATCAAGTATTAAATATACACAAATAGCATATTAAATGATGGATGGACGTGTCTGAATCTTTCCTGCTTTTTGTACTTTTATAACATTTGCTGCCACCTATTTTTGTTCTAATCATGATGAATCTATAACTTCTTAAGGTATCATTTTCAATATCATACTTAAAGACGGATTTTTTAAATAAAGATATTACTGAGTAGATAGCACTCATTTTCAAGCGTCAGCTCTTGGTAATAATTCTGCATTAGCCTGTCAGCATCCTGCTATTTAGCATTCGATGTCTTTCTACCTTCTTCCCCAGCCCCATCATACTTCTTTAAGGCTGTCATAATGGGCATGGCTCCCAGGCATAGCTTTCTGTTTTAGACACTTCCTTCTACTTTCCTTTCAAAATGCGTTTGAACCCCATTTGCCATGAGTATTTTGAATAAAGCTTAATTCTCACTAGAGTGATTGTGATTGTCCTCGAATGTGCTATAATATGTTTGACCTTTGACATCATTTCTATTTTAACAGAGAACTTCAGAACATGCAAAACTTTCACATCCACATATTAATCTCTAAAGGATTTCAGGCACCAAGTAGAGAATTAAGAAAGGCAGAACTTGATCAGTCTGGATATGGTAACCAGAACTTTTTAAATGGATTTTTGACAATTAAAATGATAGAAGTATCTATGATTATTTTTTGTTCCTTTCTATGGTATATCATATGGTGCTTACAAATGGTTTTATACTTCTCATTGCTAAGGATAAAGAAGTGAATTATATTATAGCTTGTTTTTGAAAACCCAAAGGGCACACGTAGTTAATTAGTGATATGCCGTCAGTATCCTCTCCTTGTTTATCATAAAGGTTATAAAAACTACTTCTAATAGTATTTCTTCTGGAAATCTATTTTTAGCCAGGGGGCAATTTTCTAGTATTCTAATCAATTTAAATTGATGCTTTTAGAAATTTAAGCTTGATATAAATTCTAAAGCCTCCTTCTACTTAGATAAAAATTCGTGAATTATTAATATAAAAAGATATTTCCTTTTTACTAAATGGAATTTAACATATTCTCATTCCTATAACTTCATTGCATAGATGTGGATTTCTTTATTTTGGCTGCTTTAAGTGGATCTGCCTCTTTCAATTCATCTAATCTTTTAATTATGATGCAGATTTTTGACTATTCAGTTATAAAATGCATAATAAAAGAAGAAGAGTTTAACTTATCAGAATAATTCCCTATAATTTCTTATGCTCTCCCAATGTTGTTGCAGAGTTTAAACCCTTGAAATTGTTTTGAAAGATTTAAACTTCCTTTTTTCCCCTCTTTGGCAACTGTTCCATGTTTCAAAAGAACCATTTCCTGGAATTTTATCAGAGTATTTTTACTGGCTTATCTGCATCTCTGTTTTCTTATTTGCGACCTAGTTATATTTGAGAGGAGATGGCAATCCTGAAGTCAATAATAGTATCCTTCATAATTGTATAATAAGATATATTTTTGCCCCTCTCCTACTCTCAACGCAATTATACCGCCGTTCACTGGTATTCGTTTGTCAGCTTCTGGGGTCATGGGTATAGGTTGCATATTTTCACAACTCTTTTGTTCCCACATAACTTAGGATGTATGACTTCAGGGTTCTCAGCATGCTGAGAACGCTGAACACAATGATACAGGGGGCCTGTCAAAGCCCTAAGATTAAGATAGGTTATCAATTAAGACTGCATTTAGCTTCGTGTAATAAGAACTCAACTCTAGAAGGTTAACTGAATAGGTTTTTCTCTCTGTGGTATGAAAGGAGAGTGAACCCCACAATCAGGGCCAGTCAGCTGCTCAAGGAAGCCATCCAGGACCTGAGCTTCCTTCTAGTTTCTTGGGCTGCTATCTTTAGCCTGCACTTTGCATCCATGGTTAAAAGAGAAGAGCTCCAGTCATTCAAGGTAAGGAGGGCAGAAGGCAAAAGTGCATGGCAGCTGATTTGGTCTTTTGTTATCAGTAAAGTAAGAGCTTTTCTGGAAGTTCTATCACGTGCATATTTGCTTATGTCTGGTTGACAAGAACTAGGTCACATGGCTAAGGAAGTCTGGGAGGTGTTTTTAAGCACATTCAATCAGGCTAATGTGAAAAAGAAAGAAGGAAGGATGGATATTAGGTAGGCAACTAGCAACACCTGCTAAAAAGGGATTTAGAGAAAGAGAAGTGAATGAGGAATAAAGGGTCTCTGATCTAAAGGTCAGTCCTGAAGCCACTGCTGATGAATACAAAGAGTGAAGAAAGTACCACCTGGACAAAGCAGCCTTGGTCTTGACCTTGTTAACTCACCATGATTCTGAACTTTCAGATGCAGAAACTGAACTGTCAACACATCATTGGTGACACCCAAAACTGCAGAGGCAGGAAGAAAATGGCAAGATAATTTATTAGTTTACAACGAGAATGTTGCCGACAAGTGTGCCCTGCGTTGATGCTCACTAACCAAACAATCTCTCCCTGTAGGCAAATGCATACACGAAGCCAGGGCAAAAAGGTATGTGAATAGGGTGACTCTGATGGCTAATCTAGTAGAACCAAGCCACAGGTAGCCTGTGGCTCTCATCCTTCCCATGTTCTGCAGGTAGTAGTACGAGGAATAAAATACTGTGTCCTTGACCAACGCATGCTCACCTCTAGGCAGTGCAAGGGATGTGTTACCTGTTTGCCCCCCTGGTTGATGAACTCTTCTTTTTGACAGTCCCATGCTTTCCTTATATATGTTAATATATTCACCCTGGTTACCCCCAAGGCTCCATCTGGTAAATCAGTCAGGGAACTGACATGAAACATTTGGGAACTATACCGAATATCACTTGTAAAATTCTTAATCCTTTAGCAGGAAATGATAAGGGACATCTCTTGTAGAGTTCTTAATCTTTTTAGTAAACCTAGTTAAGTTTTCTTCCCTCCTTTCTTGGAAAAAAGGTCCTCTTCCTCAAATCCCGATAATTACCCTGAAACTGATGACTCAGATCCTCTGGCTATTGATAAGGGTCATCAGCCCATTGTTAGCAGAAATGGCTTTAGGCCAGATAGGGCCCTTAGAGTCTCAGAGGGGAAGGGACTTTAGGCCAAAGGTCTTTTTTTACTCTTTAAGAAATATATTAACCAAGCCTGTTTCCCTTTACTCGTTTAATAGGCAAATCAATAATAGAAATGATTTGATATATGAATTTAAATAATCAGTTTGTATCTTCTTTTCCTTGTCTAGGGACCGAGGCAGCACTTTAGCAAGAAACCCAAGACCCCACCCTGACTGAGGCAGAAAGGGAAAGAGCTCCACGAAACTCCAATAGTCAGGGACTATACGACCATTCTCAGCAGGAAGCAGATACAGGAGAAGAGACCTCCCGTCTCTCGACATCCATACTAATAATAAGGGGGTTCATGACTCTCAGAAAAGAGTTAGGCAGGAAAGTTAGTTAGGGGGTTTCGGGTCTGCCTGCAAAGACACTGAGGTCATCTTATCCTGGAAGGGGTCCGCCCTAATCCGCTCACAATTAAGTGAGCCAGAAGGCATTTTCTTAACTCAAAGAAAGAAGTAAGCAGAGAATTAGGTACCAGTTTAAGCCAGTCACTCACACCTGCGCAATGAAGACCCCAACGACCCTCAATTCACCTGAGCCTCATTATACCATCATTATAATATGATGCATTTGCCCAGAAGTTCATTAATATCATTAAAACAGACTGAATTATGGGAACGAACATGCATAGAAAGCGAATGATGAATCACTGGGTCCTGTCAATCTTAGTTGTCAATCAAGGAAGCCCACCCTTCTAAGAAAAGTAAGCACTCGCAGCAAATAGAGATAAAAACCTCAAAGGCTACCAGGCCTTTTTGAGCCACGTTTCTCTTGCTTAGTCTCGCTTTCACGCATGGAAGTATATTTTCCCTTCTAATAAAGCTTTTCTTTTCTGCTATATTTCGATGTCTTGCTCAATTCTTTGTTTGAGACATCAAGACCCTGGACGACGAGCCGGGAGAGGATCCTCACTTTCCAGTAACAGGACCACATACAAAGGTGAAGGCAGCTAATCTGCCAAGGGGCAGTGATGCACCCTGAGGCTGACTAAGGTGGGAAAGTATCATCATCCCTAGAATGATGTTGCTTTGGCTATAGCTCTAGGTGAAGGTTGCCTGACAGGAGCTGGAATTTTTGGTAGAGGAATACAGCCACAGCCAATCTATGACCTGTCAGAGAGAAAGCTGTGTTCCTGATGACACCTCCCATTACCAGAAGTGAGGGAGCATGGGAACCCCTAGATGCTGTGCCTAGAGGCCTCTCTCCTGTGGCACAGAGCAGGGTAGAGAAGGGCTGATGAGGGAATCTGGAGTGGCCAATGATGAAAATCCAGCACCCTCAAATGATGGTTCTATCTCTTTATGGTAGTATCCATATGTCTTCTCTGACTCAACAGGTCTTATTTTGTAGCTTTTAAATCACAGAGGTCAGTCATTCTACTCCATTTCCAAAGTTCTTCCTACACATGGCAGTCCAGTCCAGGGAATGGGCTGTTGTAATGAGGGTCAAAGCCTGTGCTCATTTTCTCTTCTTCTCTAGGATTTCAGTACTTCTTCCCTCACTGCGGTCACTTCAGTCTGAACCCCCAGTTAGCTCATTATTGACTTATCAGCTTTCCTTTCATACGTGGCTGCTAAAAAGCTACAGATAATTCTGTAGCTCCTTTCAGCCAACGGTACATGTTTTGTGATACATGGTTTTAGCTTCTTCTCTGGTTCCGTTGTATTTTCTTTCCATGTCTCTTTTTTCTTTTATTCCTTTTTTTAAATTTATATACATATTTCTTATATTGGAACACGAGGACACCTATGTCTGGGTTTCTCAACCTTAACATTATTGACAATTTGAGCCAGAGAATTCTTTGTTGTGAATGGGGAATAAGGTGTCTTTACTCACCGAATATTTAACCATGGGGATGTCTGTGCATTGTAGAATGTTTAGCAGGATTTCTGGCCTCTACCCACTAGATACCGGTACCCCAGCTCCCTCAATATCTCCTGGGAGGGTAAGTTTGATTTCTGTTCAGAACCACCACTCCAGATGAAGTGTATGCCAGAAGTGAAGTGAACCTATGAGTTATAATATGGTGAGGGTATATCCTCTACCTTATCTCTACTCTTTGAATCAGTTTACTAAATATATATATGTTTGAGAACACTTATTTAAGCAAGCATATTATGGAGTAGAATTTAATACTTGCATGAATTTTAAAGATAAAAGATCAAGAGCTACAGGCTATAATCCTTGATATAAACATCAACAAATACATGTAACAGCTGCGAGGCTGGATTTTTCTATGTCCTTTGCAGACATGTGACTATGGCTGAAGGCTCTGCATGTACTGTTTCTACTCAGCACCAAACACAACTGTCACCTGCTGCACAGGAAGGCGCTTGCAGCAAACATTTAGTAACTTTACCATGGGCTTGAGGAATTGGTTACCTCAAGCTTTGTGCAGTTTTCTGTTATCTTTCTGGCTCCAAATCTACTCCCTTCACTCGCATCTCCTAAATTGGATGCAGAGCAGTCAGGCTACCCCAGAATCCCGAGGGTCCCAATTCTATCCCCAAGCACTTATATCTATATAGATACAGGTATAGATATACATCTAGATACATCTTCATATGTATGTATATATTATATGTGTGTATGTATATCTATGTCTATATAAAGTACGCTTTCCGGCATTAGCTTCTGAGAGAACAATTTCTCTACTTCATTATATAAATATATATATAGCAAAGTGAGGGAAATTTGGGGTACAACTAATCTATAATTGAGGAAAGTCTCAAGTGTCAGATCAAGGAGCTTGACACAGGTTTAAAATTAAATAGTTTTTTCTACATATTTTGTTTTATTTGAACTTCCCTCTAAGCTGTGATCATTGGGGTTCTGGTTCTTCTTACAAAAGACTTAAAAAGACCTCTACACACTCCCTTCCACGCCTGGGATAAAAGTCCAAACTCTTGGCACAGTGCATGAAGCCCTTTCCATTCTGACTTGGTTTTATTTCATTCTGTAGTTTCATTTTTCCTCCTGGCCCTACGACACACCATAAGTTCTAACTCAGTACTTTTAAAGTGTGGTTTCAAGACCACCCGCATCACTATTAAAAGTGCAGTTCCTTGAGTTCCACTCAGCCTATGAAATCAGAATCTTTAAGAGTCTGCATTTTAACAAGTGCCTCAGTCTTATACACACTAAAGTCTGAGTCATTCCTACCTACCTTGATGTTCTCAACACCTTGGTATATGTTGTAAGACTTTTCAAATAACAAAACATACCAGAGTATATGTCACCATTTCCAAGCTAGAAAGTATGACCACCATATTCCTTCCAAATAGCAGGGTCTGGTCTTCCTCTAGAAGAAACAGCAAAGGTGTGAGAGAACATAGAATATAATTCCACTGGCTGAGGGTGGAAGAGCGAAGCCTCAAAAACTCTCATATGTGCATAAGAACCCATCTTTTCATGGTCTATGCCCAACTGTTCTTCTTTTTCACTAAATATTTGCACCCCACCAGGAACTCAGGCAGTATGGAATGCCATCTGCCTTTTACCTTTGGACTTGCAGACTCCTGGACCCTGCCCTTAAAGATTCTGATTTCCTAGGATGAGTGCTCTTTCTTCTCTGGTCTGCTGGACTCATTCTTTCCACAGAAGATCTAATGCAAATATTACCTCCTGCCCTGATTCTAGGCATAGTGAATCACTACCGCTTCCTCGCACTCCTGTAAAATTTCACTTGTCATTTTCTCACATATTTTGGATCTAACTCAAATGTCCCTCAGTCCCATACCCTGTGAGTATGAATGCAGTCACATTCATGACAATACCTGACTGTATCAGCTTGGTAGCCTTTTTTGTTGTTGTTGTTCTGGGAGCTCCAGCGCTATTTTCCTGTGTACAAGAATGGGTCTACACACGCTAGTGCTACTGCTGTTCCGCCACCAATTTCTCTCTCCCCTCTTGTCTCTCATCTCTCCCCCTCCCCGTGAACTCAAAAGCCAACGGCAGAATCCCTTCACACAAATCATCCGGACTCCAGTCCTGTTGGCTGGCATGGTGGTCTCCGTGTGTTCACATCTCCCTCCATATGGATAAGCATAAGCTTTGCCACGTGCGCATCTCTTTTCACAGAGACAGGGCTTTGAAGTCCAGAGGTGCTAAGTGGCTTGGGAACTGGATAAATACCAGAATAAGCACCAGAGGATGAAAGCCCGACTACGGCTTGAGTTGAGACGGCTGACACCGCTGGGCGCTGAACCTGACTCCAAGTTTCCTGGCAGCCACAGTATAAAGGGAACACCTGTTAGCCAACGCCGTTGTTTTCTTTGTTAGACAGAAGTAGGGCTGCCAGATGCTTTCTACAAAATCCTGGACGCACTTGATGCATTCCTATCAGCAAGCTAAAATACCTCCCGAACCTGGGCGCCCAGCTACACCCATGGAGCTTCCAGAAGCAACCCCTGAAGGGTCCTGGGGAGGGACGTGGGGCGGGTGCCCGTCCTCCTTCCAGATGGTCGCCGGCACCCTGGGCTCTCAGTGGCTTTGCTGGATGTGCGTGTCCTAGAACCACTTGGGGCGAGGAGGCAGTCAGCCTTTTCCTTTCCGCCCTTAGTAGGGAAGAAGGTGGTCCTCGGGTGGCTTGAACGTTCAGGCAGCAGGCTGTGATCCCAAGGGGGCGCCAGTCGAGGACCGCATCACTGCCTCGTCGGGTGCCCGTGCGGTGTCTCCCCGCGACCCTCAGCCTGGGTTTCAATCACCAGGATTCCCGCGGGAGCCCGCTGGCGGACTGGATCCTCTCGAGCTCCGGGGCGGAGCCTCCAGTGGGGGCGGGGTTTCGGCGCCCCTGCGAGGGAGGGGCGGGGCCCCGAGAGGAGGGCTCACGGGGCGGGGCCTCGAGGGGGCGGAGCGGGCCCTGGAGAGGGGCGTGACCAAGAGAGGCGGGCGGGGTCTCGGCGCCGGGAGGCGGCCCGGGCCGCGGCGGCGGAGCGGAGGGGCGGGGAGCCGAGGGGCGGGGGGCGGCCGGCCGCGGGGAGGCAGTGAGTCACCTGACCGCTGCCCGCGCCGCCCGCCGGGCTTGCTAGCTGCCGTCAGTCGGGCCGCGCGGCGCCTCGGCTCTGGTGAGTAGTTCGGCCATCCAGCCCGCCCTTCCCCGGGAGGGTCGGGGCGGCGGCGCGCGGTCTGTGCTGCAGGTCTTTGGGGGGCGGCCTGCAGGTTGCTCTGGGGTGGGCGGTGAGGCGGACCCGGGGCGGCTGCTTTCTGGGCAGGGGGCGCTTAGCGGGGCCTGCGGGGGGCGGCTACGGCGCCCTTTCCTAGAAGGCGCCGCGTCCTCCGGAAGGGGCGACTCGCCTGCTGGCCCGGGGTGCGCGGTCAGTTGTTTACGGGCCCGCGCTGTACTTTACCTCCGGGCGGGGCGGGGGGCGGGGATGTGCCGGCGGGCGCGCGGTCTGGGGCGCCGGCTCACCCAGCCCCCGCCTCTCGGTCACCCGGGTCCGAGCCTGGCTCCCCCCCGCCCCCCCGGCCCGCGCGGCGCGCCCGGCTGTGACACATCAGCACCGCCCGCGCGGCCGGGCCCCGGCTCGGTATTGTCCTCCTGCCCCCTCCCGCCTCCCTCCCTCCCTCCGCAGCGGCGGCGGCCACCGAGCTGTTCGCCTCCGGTCCTCCCAGCTTCGCTGTGTGTCGCGTGTAATCAGTCACGTAAGAACGGCCGAGTTCGTGGCCGGATTAACAAGACCACCTTGCGGGGCTGGGTTTAGCCCAGAGCGGTTTGGAGGACCGGAGCGCCCAGGGCTCCCTTTGTTGGAGTTTTGCCCACACGTTGTAATTAAGACTCCCACAATATGGTGAGAGACACCAGCTCGGTGCTGGTCTCGTGTAACACGAGTGCCACTGCTTTCTCATTCTTGCACGGCAGTTTCATGTCATTGAGTAGAATCTTGGGGAGTGCTTTTGTGCTTCAGCCTTCTGCGTTTAACTTGGGCTGATTCAAGGTATAGTGTAGTAGTAACTGTGAAAACGCGTGTGGGAAAAACAAGCTACAATGCTTGGTTGAAGGAACAAAGGCTGTTTTGGAGGGATGCTTATCTTTTTGGAGCATTATATCAGTACTGGGACAGTTACCCATGGAGGATGTCAGTACTAGGAGCTTATTCGCATATTTTAACACTCGTTACATCCCAGAGGGTATGCATTTAAGACAATTCAGAAAAATAAAGGGTGGAAAGAGAGGGCGTGTTAGTGACTGAGCACTTGAGCGCTTCACACGGTCAAGAGGAGAAATGGGAAGAGGTCCGCCTCTTCCTGGTCTTGGGTCATGGTGCAAGGGCTGGGCTGGGCTTGAAGACACTTGCCACTTCTGCCTTTGGGTTAAAGAAGCCTGGGGGGGGGAGGGGGAGACACTCGTGGTGAGTCATCTTGAAGTAGCATGGTCTTGGTTTAGTGATTGCTTTGCGTTGTGTAGTATTTAACCAATGGCTGTGTCCAGTGGTAGTTTATCATGGTTCAATGTGTTGGTTGGATAACAAGGTAGATTGACTCCTTAAAAAAGTTGGGTTGCTGAGTCATTTGTCCCAGCCTGAGAGGTAATTAGAAACAGCTGGTGTGGATACTGTCATCACATGCCTCCACTATAAAAGGCCAAGGAGCACTCAAGAGGGGTTGCTTCAGAGGGCTGAAAGGGATCCAGCTGGGGTTGTCTGTTTTGATCCAGGTAATCCGTTGGTGAAGTGCACAATCACTCTTAGGAAGTGGCCAAGTAGAGCTGAGGTGGTGTTTAAACACAGAGCAGCCTCGTGACCTACTGCCTGAGAATGAATTTGTGCTGGAGGGAGCTAAAACTGAGGAAGAAATTTATAGCTAGTGGTAGGTAACCTAATAGTATTTTAACAAAAATATTTCTCATACGTACATAGTTTTTTGTTTCCCTTTTGTGGTTTTGTTGTTGTGTGGCTTATGCATCTCACAAAGTGAACTTAATTTGTTCTTCATAAAGATTTCTTTAGGAGAACACAGAAGGAGACTTCCCCTTGGTTTTTAGCACATATACTAGTAGTTTCTGGTGGCAGAGGCAATGGTATGGATAGTGTGAATGGGATTAACAGGTCTCATTGTGTAGAGTATAGAAAGAGCTGTCTAATGAAAAGCAAACGTTTTCCTGTCTCAATCTCTTAGTTACGGTGCTAGTGTCTTTACATCTTAGATTGTTACTTCTTGCTTTAAAAATGACCCAGGCTTACCAATTCCCAGAGCTTACAACATTCAGGAATGAGGAATGTGGAGGAGGGAATCCGGCCCTTACCTGTGGTTAAAAGATTACTTCTTACTGATGGTTTATTTAAAACATTTGTCTTTGAAAAAATGGTTAATTTTATTGCTTTGGGACTAGAGGAGACTAGAAATCATGATTTTAAAAAAAGTATTAGGATCTCTAAGCTGGGCTGCAAAATTATTCATTTGGAAAAACATGAAAACTTTGATTTTTAAAATTTTACTTTTCTCTAAAATAAGAAAGACATTAACTTCAAGATACAGATTAATAGTAGTACATGCATATTATATAATGTGGGTGCATGCCCCCCTTTTCTGTTGGAGAACATAAAGAGTTTTTTAATCATTGCCAATAACATTCTTTCAATGACTGGAATACTTAAAAAAACTTACTTCCTCTTAAGACCTATCATTCTTTCAAAATGTTCTTAATATTCATTTAATTTTTATTTCGTATTTAGTTCTGTCCTTTTTATACTATAAAGTTTAGAAGCTTGAGTGTAAATATTTATTACATTGTTGATGTCAGGGAAAGGAAATACAGACAATACAGAGTTGCCCATTATATTTGATACCATGTATTTGAAATAGGAAAGAAGCCAGGTGGTTGGTTTGCTTAATGCATATGCTCTGGAGTGTAATATGTGAAAGGATCCGATGAGAATACCTGACAATTATCTACACATTGGAGAGTAATTTTTATATAACAGATTCTTTAAAATGACTCTGTACTGTTACTCCTTGAAGTCTGCATTTTTTGGGCCAAGTGTACACCCTCTTTATCAAGGATTAATAAGAACACATTTAGCAAATCATTTGAGAAGTGACATTTCCCCCTGTAGGAGAATGTACTACTTTATTTATAAAAGCAACCTTCTAGACATATTGGGAGATGTTTACCATTCAGTTCAGTCTCCTAGTCCAAATGTCTACACTCCTGGACTCTGAGAAGTGATGCTCAGAATAAAGATTGTGAAGCCCTTTTAAATGACCGCTTGTCAGAATTTCTCTTCACAATGCTTATCTCTCCAAGACTTATGTTTTAGGAATCATCTCCTCCTTGTAATTTTCTGACTAATGTTCTGTTAATGGGAAAATTGCTTTAATCCTCAAACTTGCATTTCCTGAGGGTTCTGCTAAATGGAGGCTATATTTTCTGTGGTGGATTGGATGATTTATGAAACTATTTTCTCTTAAAAAATATGCCAAGTAAGGTAATCTACTGGAGCCCAAGATATGGATAATTTGAGCACTATTTGCCCAAATCCAGGACCCTTGGAGAGAGAGAATATTTCAGGACTACAGATGAAATACATACTTACACCACAGTGGAAGCTGGACTCCTAGGTTACTCAGATCATAGCATTAACAGAACTGAAGTTACGAGTTTGACTGTCAATTGACAGAGATACTTTAAGTGAAGTGGTTAAAAGTGAGAGATCTGGAGCCAGACGGTCTAAGGTCAAGTTCTGGCTCCGTTACTAACCTGCTGTGAAGCCTTGGACAAGTTACTTGACTTGTCCAAGTAACTTGTGCCTGTTTCTCATCTGTAAAATGGGGATGATGATAATAGAATCTATACCATAGAGATTGTTTACAGATTAAGTCATTAATATGTGTTAAGTGGTTAGAGCATCAATACATGCTAGGTGTTATTATCTGTTGTTTAAAATCGGGGAAGTGCTTGGTTGCACAGCCACCTTTTGGCAGCCTCCTTGGGCTGAATTGCAGCCATTGATCAGAAGGATGGAGAAGAGCATGTGGGTGTCCAGCAGGTAGCTGCCACCAGAAAGGCAGCTCAAGTGAACATTCTGATGATAAATCAGTAGTAGCACCTCAGACACCCAACTTTGAGGGCCAGGTGGCGTTAACAGTCATAGCAAAATGCTCTAGAGGCAGTCATTACCAGTTAGTTGGAACTGACTTTTGAAGAAATCAAAATGCTTTCCACCTGCATCTAGTCTCTTCTCCCTGTTATACTTGAGGACGTCATGGTCTGGCAAATTGAGTAACTTGCCCACTCCCTCCCTGTTTATTAACATCAGGACATAACTTGTTTCTCGATTCTCATTTCTGAAGAGCTTCTTGGGAACATTTGAAGTGTGAGTTTACCTGCCAATTATTTCTGAGTATTTTTTTTCCTTTAAATGACATGCCTGTGCTAACAGAGAAAAATTATCCATGATAGGCAGTGGATATGTTTATCATATGATTTCTTGCACCTGTTAATAATTGAGAAAGGTTGTATCAAACATGGTGACTGTCCTTTCTACTGGAATGTAAGTTTCTTGGTGACGAAAGGATGTATCTTCTGTCTGTCTTCCATGGAACATTGAATGTGCCTCAGCTGTGCATGTTCGGTAAACTGTCGGTTGCTGCACTGGTGGTATAATAAAGGATTCATTTTAGTTCTGTGGTTTCGAAACTTGGAAATTTTTAAAGGGAAGGAGAGAACATTGTGTTGTATCTGTTAAGCTGTGTTAAATATGTACTGGGTTGAAACTGTTGATTATTTAGAATTCTGCTTTCTGTTTTCATCATTGGTGTAAGTATTGAGGAAGCAGCTGGATTTAAATCTTTAGTTCATCTCCTTAGAAAGAAAATTTGTCTCATGACTTTGAATTGAGCAAAGTATAATTTGGATTGTCTAGGTGTGAAACCTCTTACGCATCTAATAATTTTCCTTTAATATCATCGTTCCTCTAGAACATCCTTTGTTTTATACAGGGTCAGGGACAGTTTAGAGAATATTAATAGGATAATAAAAATTGCCCCTAAGCAACAAAGACATAGTGGTTGCCAGTACCTTGGTGGTTAATGATCGTTGCGGGATCACAGTGGGCATGCGGTGAAGTTAGCAGGCTGCTGGTTCCTCTCTCAGTGCTGGCACAGTTTAGAAAATGTTACCTTAATGCAGCTGAAATTGTGTGTAAATTATGTTCTTTTAAAAATTCAAATTATTTTCTTAATGCCTTAGGAAACTCGTTATTCAAAAGGATATTTTTGTAATAAAATATTCACAGCTATCTGGTAAAGTTATCTTCACCTTTTTTTTTTTTTCATTTATTAGATTAGATCAGAGTTATAGTTGACAGCTGCACACCATTCCCCATCCCCTATTAAAGTGGAATTACACTAAAAAGTGGTCTGTGTAGAGGGGTCGTTTTTTCAGTTCCTTTTTAGCTTGGACATTGGCAGTATCTCACCTCCAAGATTATTGATTATAGTAAGAGAGATGTCTTGTACCCCTCTCCTGCCTTTTTCCCCCGCTGATTTCTTCTTTTTACTTGTCTGCTTCCAGGATTCCCAGTGGGGATTTTTTTTTTTCTTTTGGCTTAAGGAGTTGAATGAACTCTTCTGTCTCTGTTGAAATGGGGAGACTCATCCACTCCACTGTCTGTTTACTGTTATCTTCATATCCTTATTCTTTATTCAGTGCCTTATTCCTCCTCTAAAGAATGCCAGCATCTTCCGGAAGTCAGCAAAATCAATGAAGGGAGTTACTCATCCATCAGAGAATTTGTTATAAAATATGTGGCTATAAAAGATTTATTAGTCTTTTAATAAATTTATTAGGTTGTAATTATTAGGTTGTCATTCTGTGGTAAGTGGTTTTTGGTAAGATCAGTAATTTCATTAGTGTGTATCTTGCCCTTAAGTCTTATTTTTAAAAATGTAACGTGGCTATCCAAGCTTGGCCCAAGACACTTTTAATTTTCAAGGTATCTAATATCTCTTTATTTACTCTTTTTTGAGAAGTATTTCGAGCATGGCTCAGGGTTCTCCTCTAGATAGAATTTATCACTTAAATTAGAAGAAAAAAACCATTGGCCCTTTTAATCATTTTTTCCACATTAGTCAAAGACTTTTGAAGTAGAAAATCGCCCAACCGAATAAGGTTACATACCTTCATTCCTGCCTGTCAACCAGAGAAATCAAAGGAAATGCCAGATAGGGATGAGTCTCTAGCTGTCAACTTTGCCTACTTAATTGGCTCTTTGTGGTAAAGGACTGTTACAAGTACTATTAAAATTCTAGATATATTTACATTGTAGAAAATGTGTTTGCCTCTAAGGGCATGCCTGTTGTCATTGGCCTAGTTTATTGTTCGTTCTGGACCCCGGGGGTGGAGGAAGCTAGGGTACCTCTTCCTTTCTGGAGCAGGTTGGCAGCAGAGGAGCCCAGGTACTGGCAACATCTCTGCCATTGCTCCTCAGACTCCGTGTGGTATGTCCTCCCCCTCTTGAGTTGACTTTAAGCAGCTCTTTAATCCCTGAAAAGTAAAGAATAAGTGTGTTTTTAAGTTTCAAAGCATTTTAGTCTCTTACTGTGCCTGCTGCCCCTCTCCCCAAACTTACACACAAACACAGATTTAACTTTTGGTGTGTGTAGAGAGTTGGGTTGCTAACTTCAACATTCTTGGTATGCTTACATCTTTGGTATTAGGTTTACGTTTGATTTATGAAACAAATATTTATCCCTTCATACGCCAGGAACTTTTGTAGATATTGGCAATACTGAGCTTTTCAGAAATTACAGTCTCGCAGACAAGCAAACCATTGCTATAGCTTGTGTTAATTGCTATACTAGCAAGATTGTCAAGTGTGCCTTGGAACCATAGAATATGAGAAGCCTAAATTTTGGGAAATCAGGAAAGCATTAGGCATATCAGTGATAAATGAGTAGTTTAGTGGGGGGAGCAGCTTGTTTTGACTGCTCTTTTGAGAGGCTTAGCAATAAAGAAGAGTAGAGAAAGATAGATTTTAGTAGGGGGAGTTTGGGTTTGCAGGTTGTGTGTCTGTGTATGTATACATTTAAAAATACGGTCATTGGGAAAAGGTTGAAGATTTAGGACATGTCTTTTTTTGCCTTAATGGTTGCAGGATGGCTGCCACTTATTCAAGTGTCATAAGTAAATAGGACTCAGTCTCTTGGAAGAAGACAATTTTTTTCTGGGATATCTCTTTATCAGGGATAAAAACCTCTTTCCCCACTGCCTCAAGTGGATGCCATCTCTGTCATCTCCTCTCTATTCATGAGCCAACACTGCACAAAGGCCCATGTCTAAATCAGCCAATGTCACGGGAAATGGGACCACTGCGATTGGCTTAAATGGATCGTGTTTCATCTTGAGTTGGAACTGGAGCTGCTTCCCTAGAAACGTGTGGCCTCCGACAGGGAGTAGATCTGTGAGTACAGTCAAGGTTCGGTTAGAAAATGAGGGGATGAAGGCACTGGGCAGTCGCTGCGTCATCTTTGCCTGCCGCTTCTGCCACCAGTCTGCACAGACACAAACTTCTGAGTAGAAAAAGAGAATGCAGTTGTCTTTGGAATTTTTTGGTGATTTCTTTCCCCTTTTATCTCATTATATTTACTATTATACCAAGTATTACTTTCACAATCAGATCAATCAAATAAATGTTTTATTTAAAAATTATTTAAAAATTGAGAACGCCATTCTAATCCCCTGAAATACATATAGAAGAAATATATTTCTTTCAGTCTTCTAAACAGTGCTCAAGTTCTTTGTCCTTCTCTTTAACACTTTCAGGGAAAAGAGAATATATCATTATATCTTGTGGCTTCTGATTGTATATATACCAGAGAACTGCTCTCTTTTAATCTGCCGGGCGTGCCCACCTGTTATATCTGTGACTCCTACTGACTGACAAGGCTGGCCTGGCTCCAACAGAGTGGTCGTTTCTTTGCCTGGATGGGCGGGCATTCTTTGGAACCCAAACTCTTATATCAGGGAAAGAAATGGAAATATCATTTCCTCTCTACACACACCCCACTCCTAGTAGGAAAAGCTGTCCTGTGGTTAGCTTCTTTGCCATTCTTTTCAGATTTCAAGAATAATGCCACTTTAAGTTTATACATTGTTCTTGTAGCACTCCTAAACTTTTAGAGCACTTTGATATGTTCAGAGCACTTTCATGTGTCATTCTTGTTCCTTTTTCTAAATCTCAGGTTTTGGTGCTTTGTGTGCTATATGAAAGGCAAACAAATGATGTAAATACATAAACACTTTGTTGTACATTTACAAAATAGAAATTCATTGCTAATGGATTTTATACTATTTGATAATAACTATAAGGCTATGATAGAGTGGGCTTCTGAAATGGTATTACGTTTTTGTATAGAATTTAGAAAAGTTAGAATACTGCCAAAATAATTTTGTCTCAAATAAAAAAAAACAATATCTTTTACCCACTCGGTTGTTCCTCAGATAATATTTAAACAGAAATATTTCAGCTTTTTCTTTCTACAGGCCTCAAATGATTACTTATTTGACTTAATCTTATAATTATTATATTTTGGAAAGTAGCTATTGAGGGCTTAGGTGGAAAGCCTACAGCTTGGAAATCCCCATTTTAGAGATGGTAACTTGACTCCCAAGTTAACATAAATAATAAGAAATTGATTTAAACATTTTAGTTTTAGCTGTGTACATTGAGATACTACTGTATGTAGCACTATGGGAGCTGCCAGGGATTAGTGGATTAGGTTATTTTTAAATAAATCATTTTAATTTAATACCTCTACTTAAAAAGTTTCAAATCTGTGATTCAGGCAATGTTTTAATTTAATTATTCCACTGAAACCGCTGCTTTATTTAATGAAAATTGTTGCTTAAGATTATTTTTACTCTTCATCTTATAGTTTTTTTTTGACTCAAATTTATAATGAGTTGGAACAAGATGGTGTTTAAGGAATGGTTAGAAATTTGAAGGGCACGTTTTTGGTTATTGTTTTGTCTTGCTTTTTTTTCAGTTACTTTGCATACTATGTGTGTTAACTCTTAGACCTACAGAGGTTACTCTGACCTTGATCTTATTTTAGGGCTTTCACTTACTCTAGGCACATAATTAGATTATGGTTATAATTATTACAGTTTGAAAACAAAACATGAAGAATCTTTAATATTTCAATTTGAATATAGGAGATGGACACTTAATACTTTGTATTGAAAGTAACCTTTAGCGAATATCTCCTAGCAGTCCTAGAATTTTCCATGTATGGTATAGCTATTGACTTTAAGGTCAGCATAGTTTAGTGTCAGATTCCTTTTAGTGATATGTGAAATTTTTAAAATATAATCTAAGAAGTATTAATAAGAAATTAACCAAATATTGAGTAATAAATATTTGCTATTCCTTTAATGCCCTTTTAATCTGTTTACCATTGTTCTCATCACACACAGTGTACTTCTATTACTTATTGTTCTACCTCTCTTCACTTTTACCTTCCCCTGCCCCGCCCCCTCCGCCCCCCTAAACACACACATGTACCCACGCCACTTAGGTCATGTGGTATAAATTGAAATGTAATATTTGGACCTGGGGGCCAGAAGAGCTTTTCAACCTTTAAGTTACTGACCCTCTCAAGGACTTCAGTTTCTTCATCCATAACAGAAGTGGGGGAAGTGGGTCATCCTGGAAGAATGTGCTCTTTTAATTAGAAATCTTTAGCCCTGTGAAATCAGCAGTTATCTTGAGCAGATTTGTACAGTTTTATATTTTCTTTTTACCTCGTTGAGATCTTTTATTAGGCTTACCAAATTTTTATATTTAAAGGTTCAGGAATCTCTTCATTTTGTAACTTAATTCTTGGGTTAGTAAAACCTTTTAAAATGCAGTTTTCTTTTGGTCACTTGCATCGTAATGGCAATAATAATAATGATGATTAAGTATTAGCAATCCTGTGCCAAGCACTGTGCTATGAAATGCACCAAACCGTTCAGTCCTTACAGTCAAGGTTGATGTCGTTTTCCTTATGGGGAATCTGACGAGTGTCGTACAGAAGGTCACACAGTTGTTAGTTTCCACAGTCTTCATTATAGCTGAGTACGCCTGTTCTTTTCAGTATTATCCTGTCAAGTAGTGTTACAACAACCTAAAACTGATTTTCTTTTGCATTTCATAATTCTGTGTATTAGTTTAGCCCGTTATCCTTTTCAAAGGGTTTTGTGAAACCAGTAGGGCAAGAGCTGCCCACTGAAGGCTCACGAACGCACCCTGCCTGGTCCACACGGCTAGACCTGACCTGACGGTCTTCCCCATTCTCTTCCTTTAACAGGGTTCTTTTTTCCCACATCAGATCATTTTATTTTAGATTTCTGTGCAATTTAATTTTGTTCTTTTGTGATTACTGTGAAGATAGCAGTGGAGGGTACTATGTTTCAGAGTTGCCCATGAATTTTGTACATAGTGACATTCCTCCACTGATGACTGGAGGAATTATCCATGATTAAGGGGGAAAAGTAATGGACATGTTTTGGGAGGCTTCAAGACAAGCGAAATAAATGTGAACTGCAATTTTAATGAAAGCGAATTTTTGTTTATAGTTATTGTCTATTTTAACATTTTTCTGATTATAAAGTAATATGTGTTTATGGTTTAATAATTTAAATGCAGAAACAAAGATTACCTAGATGTAAACATTGTTAATATTTTGATATGCCTCCTAACTAGAGGTGAAGGAGCCAAGGTTTCTGGACATGTTAAATGTGAGATGCCTTTTAGAAATACGTGTAGTAATTCGAGTATGCAGTTGGATGCATGAATATGAAGTTCAGACAATAGTCACAATTAGACCAGATGTAAATATGAGAGTGTACAGCAGGTCTGCGAGCGATCATGTGCTTGCTGTGGATCTGGGCGAGTTCAGAGGAGAAATCTAAAGATTAAGGAAGATTTCCAGTGTTTAGAGGTTTGGAAGAGGTGGAGGATCCACCAAAGAAAATTGATAAGTAGCTGCCAGTAAGATGGGAAATCAGAGGTTTATAGTATCCTGGAAGCCAAGTGAAGAAAGGATTTCAGGGAAGGAATGGTTGACCTGCTGAGTGTTGCCGGGATGCTGTATGGGAAGACTGAAAATTGGCGTTTTTGACCACATGGAGGTCACTGGTCGTCACAAAGTGGTTTTCATGGAGTGGAGGGGAGAAAGCCTGATTTGGGTGGGCTCAAATGAAATTGGGAAGAGATGGCATGACTATACATGGCTTTTGTTGGGAGTTCAATAAAGGAGAGCAGAGAATTGCACTTTAGATAGGAGGGTGGAGGGAGGGTCAAGCAATTTTAAGAGAAGAGCCATTGCAGTAAGTTTTGTGCGATAATGGGAATGCTGTGTAATTTTTTTCCCTCATTTTTTTCTTGAGACTTTGCAGAAGTTTGTCCATTTTATTGATCTTCTCTAAGAATCAGCTTGTGGTTTAATTCATCAGTTCTACCAAAAGCAAAGGCAAAAAACTTCATTACTAAGGTGCTTTTTTTTTTTTTTTTTTGGTGGAAGAACAACAGATTTCATCAGGTTCTATAAGACAGAGAACCAGTGCTCTAGTGATTTGGCAGTTCAGCAGCTCGTTTCTTCAGAAGATACCCTTAAATTTTTAAAGAATCTGTTTGAATTGATATCACTGTCAATATAAAATATTAAGTAGTGTGTATAACATTGTTCTCAAACAAGAAGAAATCTTACTGTATTTTTCCTACCCTCCCCATTTCCTAATTTTGTCAAAATCTAAGATTTTAGTTAAAGGTTGATTTTTCTCTTTATCAAAATTTTTTCTATTTATAGAATCTTCAAAAAGTTGCATTAAGAGTCAACTAAATTATCAACAATTTAGACTTAACTGAGTTTTACTTTTTTTGTTTACTATCCATTTAAACATCTTTTTAGTTAAAGTAATACATGTTCTTGGTTTAAAAAAAATAGGGATATTTATCATAAAGCAACCTTATTTGTTACATCCCATCCCACCTCTAATTCTGTTTTATGGTTAATACTTATCTTTATCCATTTCTGCTATTTATCTTTTTGGTAGTTACCTCTGTGTTTCTAAGATGTTTATACCTCAGTTTATTTATGAATGTAAGACATCTGTTGATTTACTGTTACCATGGATGTTGATTTTGTTTACTTCTACCATCTCCCAACCTACATTTATAATCATTTTATTTCTGTTCTTGGTTACCTCTGCACCTCCAATTTTTTAAAAATTTGGTCTCATTAATCTAAGTATCTTTTCACTCTGCATGAGTCATATAGAAATACTACCTTTCCTTTCAGTTATCTCTGATTCCATCTTTCAGCCTGTCAGTTTTATTTTGTCAGGTTTAATAATATTTACATTTCATTCTATAACTGTAATTAAGTCTTACATTATTTGTCTGTTCTCAAAACCAGTGAACAGTGTTCATGTTGTAATATCTGTGCAGTATCGGGCACTGGAAAGCTAAGTAAGTGTGAATCATTCTTCTCTCCCTACGGTTTTACTTTTGCCCTGTGCCACTCAAAAAACCTTTCTAGCGACAAATTCAAATAAGAGCTAACAATTACTGAGTACTCATTACATGCCAGGCTCTGTTCTGAGAACACCAAGTACATTATTTAATTTGGTCCTCCCAACAAGAAGTGCTATCCTTGTCCCTACTTTTCAAAAAAAATAAATCAATAAATAAATCGTCAGAGAGATGGAAGATATAAACTAACTTACTCAACTGGTCAACTGGCAGGGGTCATCAAGGTATCAAAGGCTATTCTGTGCTATCCACACAGTGATCTCTAGAGCAGCTAGCTAACTGCTGTGTTTGTGAGGTTTGCTATAGTCTTTCAGTCCTTAGGTGTGCTCCCTGGTAGCCACTCTCTGTCTTTATCTCCAGCCCCTAACTGTGTGATCTTAGGTCTTCAGGGGCAAATACTCAGAAAGTGGCTTAGGAATGAGGGTAGCCTCGGAGGAGGCTGGGTGAGTTTTGGAATTTCACTCTTGGGGGGAACTTTTGGGAATTTTCACTCCTTGCTTTTTTTTTCCCCTCTGAGTTTCTTGTGGGAGCCCTACGTTAACTGGGTAGTAACCACTGCACCTTCTTTTCTGCCCATCAGTTGCGCATCTTCAAAAAATCTAGTTTCAGCACTTCCTTATAAGGGAATGAGGCAAGGATGCCTCTCTCGCCACTTTCACTATTCAGTCATTGCCAAAAGGGAAACAAGAAATACATGTCAAGATGAGAAAGGTGTAAAACTCACTATTTGCAAATGACATAATTGTGCCCAAAGAAAATGCTGAGGAGTCTATAAAACAACTATCAGAACTAACGAGTGAGTTAAGGCTGCAGAATTCAAGGTTCATATTTAAAAAATCAATTTAATGTTTACATAATAGCAGCAGAAAACCAGAAAATGAGGTTTAACAAACAAGTTAGTTTATAGTAACTATAAAAAAAGACCTAAACATAAAATACTTAGGAATAAGCTAAACAAAAGATATGCAAAACCTCTTTACTAAAAATATCAGAATAATCCTGAGAGAAATTAAAGAAGACCTGCGTGGGGAGATATGCTATGTTCATGCATCTAGGGACTCAATTTGTTAGATGTTGGTTCTCCCCAGATTCTTACAGTAGATTCATTGCAATCCTAATCAAAATTCTACCAGCTCCCAGGGTTGGGGAGCACGGCATAGGGAATGCAGTTCGCTTTAATGTATTGACTAGGTGGAGAGCCAGAGGAGAGAAAGAACAATTAGGGGGATCATTTTATAAACCATATAAATGTCTAATCTATGTACTGTATACTTGAAACTAATAAAATAAAATAAAAATTCTACTGGCTCTTACAACTCAGGAATAAGAAGAAAACAGCCCAGTTAAAAATGAGTAGAAGAATCGAACAGACATTTCACAACAGAAGATCTATAAATGGCCAATGGCATATATAAAGATGCTTAACATCATTAGCCATCAGGAAACAAATTAAAACCACAGTGAGAAATCACCGTGCATTTGTTAGGGAAGCCAAAGATTAAAAATACCAAGGGTTGGTGAAAATGTGGAACAACTGAAATTGTCTACACTGTTGATAACAATGTAAAATGTACAGTTGCTTTGGAAAACTGTTTAGCATTTTCCGAGTAGTTAAACATAAATCTACCACATCACTTAGCTCTTCTACACCTTATTTACCCAATGGAAATGAAGTATATGTCCATGCAGATGGTCACTGAAGCTTTATTACAGTAATCTTGAACTGGAAACAATGCAATTGCCCATCTTTATTACAATAGTCCGTCAACAGTTAAATGGATAAACAAATGGTGCTATATCCATATAATGGATATTATTCAGCAATAAAAAAAAACCAAACTACTGATGTACACAATATGATTCTCATTAAGCTGAGTGAAAGAAACCAAAATCAAGAGTACAATGTGTAATTTCATTTATATTAAAATCATGGAAAACGCATGTTAATCTAAAGTGACAAGGCAGATTATTGGTTATCTGGAGGGAGGGGATCAGGGAAGGAGAGACCTCAAGGGACATGTGGAATTTTGAGGAATGACAGAAATTTCTATATCTTGATTGTGGTGGTGGTTTTATGCACAGATTACAAGTGTCAAAACTCACTGAACTGTACACTGTAAATAGTGCAGTTTGTTCTATATAATCATACCTCAAAGTTGATAGATAAAATAGTGACCGACAAATACATGATAAAAATGTGTTCCGTAAATTAGTTTTATTTATACGGGACAATTCTAGTAGCTCATTTTCATAACAGTCATATTTCACTGAGATATGACAATCCTTTTAAGGATCAAGTAAGTAGCTGCCACTTGTGTTAAGCAAATAAAAGACTTCAGTATTTCCTAAGTTCTTTGTAGTAAGAAAGTATAATAGTGGAATTAGTTTTTCTTGTTTTGGTTATGGAGTTTGGATTGCCTATGTTCCTTCTATTTCCTTCCAAGCTATTTAAACTTATTACCAAAAATTATCAAAGTTGGATTTGTTGACTTGGAAAGTAAAACATTTACCTTTTGTTTCTGACCTGTTAGTAGGTAAATCTGTAAACATCTTCAAACTTCTCGAACCATTCAGACTGCTCCCCTCTAAGTATAACTTCAGCTTTATAATCTCAGAAATGGAATTATGCCAAGTAAATATAACAAAGCTCTATGATTAAATATGTACATTTTAAATTAGGGAAAATAAATGGGAAAAAAAATCCTAACTTTCTCTATGCATGTAACCTCACCTAATTAATAATCATGAGCTGCAAAAATTGCCTCCATTTTAAAAACAGTAGGGCATGTGTAGTTAGTTTTAACATGGATTGCCAGTGTCTTTGTAAAAGTCCTTCACAGCATTGTCATTGTTGGTGCTGCTGTAAGCTTTTCTGTTACTTAATTCAAACTTTTGTTTTTCATTTGCATTCAGCTTTTTTTGATATATTCATCTTTGTACCTTGTCCACAGTCATACTTATGATTTTTTCATAAGGCTGAGAGAAATGGATTTAGAAAATGGGATGATCAGATATGGTGTTTAAACAAGTGTAATATTTAAGATCTGCAAAAGGTTAAAGAAAATAGAAAACATTGGTCACTGAGTTCTTTTTCCTGGCTCTTTCTAGAAGTTGAGTCAGGTCTTGGAATGTTGGGGAGAAATTCTTCAATGAAATTCTTTCCTATGGGCATCTCCACCTTAAATTAAAAAAAAAAATATATATATATGTGTGTGTGTGTGTGTGTATATATTTATATATTTTTTTATATATATATTTTAATAAAGGCCCTTAAAGGAGAGACAAAGCGCTGAAGGTGTACACACATGATCCTGTTGGGTCTTTGCCATTCACTTGAAAACAAGATAACAGTCACCTAATTTCCAAAGAGCACTGGCAGCCTGGATATCGCCAGCGTATTGTAACAGTATCTGGCTTAGGGGATTTTGAAATTTAGGAGAGAGCCAAGGAGGATGGCATAGTAAGAGAAACTTGCCCGTCGTCTGAACCATTGGAGACCCTGCCCTGAAACCGAATGAGGCAAAATTAATTGACAGGGCACCGGAGGGGGTTGGCAGGCAGAAGCTGTAAGGTGGAAAGAGTAAAAATCCAAATGGCTGCTCAGAAGGAGGGGAAGGCAGATTCTAAGGACTTGACCAGGCTGCAGATGAAGGGCACTGCTTTTTGTAAAGGCCAAAGACAGTTACATATTGCACCATTTCTGTTATCCAAGGTCACTAATCACTTATGCCCCATCCCCCGCCCCCCGCCGTAAACCCTGGGGAAAAGAACTATTTGGGGAATCATTGTTCTCTTTAATCGAATATTATGGTTAAGTGGGAATTGATCAGAAAGTAGTTTTTATTTGAAGACTTACTGCAACTATCTTTAGAAATGTCCATGTTCCTGTGCAAATTGATTATAACCATCATTGTCTCTCTCACTGTGAGGTGTCGTTTTTACTTTGAACATCTCTAGTTTTGTTATTCTTGAATGTAGAGACTGTTATTTGTGTTTTCACGGCACCTCCTCTGTTGCTTGGCACGGATATCACTTGTCGCAAGAACATTTGTCATTGTTCGGTGACCGTCAAACATGTTTGGATGATAGTCTTTCTTTTAAATGAATCTTTGGTGTTAGATGATTTCGTGTGCCCTTCTACACTGAGAATTAAAAAACAACAAAATCCGATGAGACTTGAGGTCAGTAAGATCCTAGCTTTTTGGACATGTGGAATTTCATCCCCAGACACGACATCGTCTGAATTTCTGCTATGAAGCGCCGCAGACCTGGCTGCATGATCAGATATATACCTTAGATTTTTACAAATTTGTTTTAAAGTAAATTATCCTTAAATTCATTAACATGATAAAGCCACAGATTCTCGTTTCATTTTCTTTATGATTTTGAAGGCAAAAACATCAAGTGGTAATGTATTAAAACTTAAATTGTGTATGTTGACCAGAAAGCACAAGTTATTTCCAAATCGAGGTGCAGGAAGCTTTAAAATGCATGTTCACCCTTTATCAGCATTACTGAGTGAGTCAGCAATTTGCTAAGGTCAGCAAACCTTTATTTTGAATTTTAGCAATAGTGTATATTTCCAAGAACATAGAAAAATTCAGGTATAACATAGGAATCTAAATTTGATGTTAATCAATTAACAGGATTTTAGATCCGGAAGGTTCCTTGGAGATGTTAAATCTTTTTAGGTTTGAGAAATGTTGGAAAATGACAGATGTTAGAAGGATGTGTGTCATACCTAACTTAGTCATTACTGGGTACAAATGGGTTATTGACCACTTGGATGGTTTGCAGAATTAGGAAAATTGATTTTCAGATGAACTTTCTGTAGTGCCCCATGCCATTGAGGCCAGGGTCGAAGTGGCTTCATTCGTTCGTCATTTGTAGTATCTGTGCCCGTAGTGGCTAAGCTTTGCTCTTTGGTCATTTGTCTTGCGGGTATATTTTGAGCTCCCAGAGGGATGAGCTAGGACTCCCATTCACTCCTCAGGGCTCTTGCAGAGCTGTCCAGGAACTTTTCTCCAAGAGCTTGCCTCGGTGGCATTATTGTTCCCATATGTATTAGAATAGCTAGCTGACTGTGCTGTGTTTGGAAGAAAATGTAGATGATCTAGGTTTTGGATTTGTACTAAAAATGGCCAAGTCATTCGTTCAGAAGCAAGTACCTGCAATGGACCAGATACTTTGTTATATGCTTGAGGGCAGAAAATAAGTTAGGCGATAAGGTTTTGACATTTAATTTGAGACCTAAAAGGTCAGGAGTTAGACAGCTGAAGAGCAGGAGAAGTCCAGGGAGTGGACACAGCATGTGTAAAGGCCCAGAGGTCGGAAGGATTTTGGTGTCTGTGGGGCAGGAAGGTATGATGGCGAGGCTGGAAAATAGCACGAGAGGGGAGACAAAGTCTTGAGGTAAAGCTGGTTTAATAGAAAACCTGGACACACAGATCTGGAGGACATGCTAAGAATTTAGAATTGATCATAAGGATTTTGGAAGAGATCATAAAATTTAGGCAAAGGAGAAACCACTTTAACATGGGAGAATCAATTAGAGGGGATCAAGAGGGCTTAAGGGAAATGAAACTTTGTTGTTATTAGTAGCAGCTGATATTTATCTGTGTGCTATGGGCTAGATAATATGCTAAGCCCTTTACCCTCACTGTCTCATGTGAACCTCACATGAGGATGCTGTTGTAATCCCAATTCCCAGCAAAGGCAGGAAGGATCAGCAGCTTGTCCAGGCTCATGCAGTTAGTAAGTGTCAGAGCTGGGGTTTGAACCCAGGCAGTGTATGATTCTAGACCAGTGCTGTTAGCCACTTGGCTTGTGCTTTCAGTGGGTGAGGTGATGGTCTATTAGTGGTTCTTGAAATTGAGTGGATCACACTGGAAATTTTTTTTTTTAATAGAACAGTAGAAATTGGAGTACTTTGTACTAGAACAGATAAAACATTGACATGTGAAAGTTTGTTTCACTTTTTATTTTATATAACTGTATCGTACATAGGCGAGATTTTATTTTATTTTATATAACTATATCGTACATGGGTAAGCCATTGCAAAAAGTAAACGTTTATCTCTGCAAGAGCCAGTGGTATCTTGGACTAGAATTGTGACAGTGCGTGTGGACAGAACTGGGTTTCAGTGCGAAGAGGCAGAGGCACCAGGGATCGATCAGAGATTGGATAGAGGCTCCGAATGTGGGGCGCTTTCTTGGATGAGTCTCTGGTTTCCGCTGGGAGCAGGATCAGTCATGGGGTGCCTGTGCTCAGCCTTTTTTTAGAGGGATCCTCCTGGTGGCTCTCATACTACCTGATTCTCTAGCTTCTCTCAGCTGCGGCCGATGTACTTGGGGTTTGCTTATCATCTAAATCTGTATCTTACAGCAAATCTGTAAGCTGCTGTGGACTTAGGAGGTGATTTGTCACCCAGATGGCCTAAACGGGTGGGTCGAGCCAAGAATAAATTCTCTGTCTGGAAATTGAGGTGAGTAGTGAGCCAGCTGGAGGCAGCAGGCGACACAGGCACACGTGGGTGAACAGTGGCTCTAGAGCGAACGTATGGGAATTGTTTTTGCTGTAGTCCCCTTGGAGTCCAAAGAACCTTTAGATTCCAGTGTTGAAGGGTCGGCAGCCCTCTTTCTGAAGTGCAGGTCCAGTTCATTTGTTCCTGGCTATCTGTGAGGCCCTGACCTTACTCTCACGTATGACCTTTGCATGATAACCGGCTCCCCTCATTGCTGCGCTGTCTCCATACTATGCACTCAGCAGATACTAACTGGAAACAGAACATGGTGTCATGGTGTTTGGTACGAATCCTGTCTGACTGGTTTTTTGACGCTTCTTACTGAGCCCCAATTTCCTCATCTGTAAAGTTGGGATGATATAAGAGCACCCGTGTCGTAGGGTTAGTGCGAGGAGTAGGTGAGAACTCAGAATTCAGAGTTCAGTGAGTATTTGTGGTTAGTAGTCGGTATTTTTAGGACAGTTTCTGGAGAGACTGAAACGTTTATGAACAAAGACGGTGGGAAGGAGCCAGCATAGACAGAGAAGCTGTACAGAAGTAAGAGTGAGTGTTGAGAAAAGCATTAGATTTCAGAGAAACAAGGATGGTGTGAGATCAAGAGCAAACATTAGTGGATTGTTTCAAAAAGAGAGGAACCTGTGGAGGTGGTAGGAGGGGCGCGCTCTCTGAGATTGGGTCCCAGTTATGGTGGTCTACTGGGAGAGATGCTTACTGGGGAGGAAGGCGGCGACTTGGAAGGCTGTGGTGAATGAGAGACAGGGACATACCAAATAATTGATAAATAGTGCTGAGACTTGGAGACTGTACTATTAATTTATAATGACACCAGTCTGCATGTTTTGATAGTTTTTCCTGGCTGTGCTGTGTTCAGCAGAATAAGAAGATGTAAAAGTAAGATTAGTGTAGTTTTAAGCGTTTGCAGGGCAGATGCCAGGAAAGAATAAGGAGGTTGGGGACTTGGGAGCAGGGACATAGTAAGGCAAGTGGTCACCTGCCGAGTCCTGCTTGGCTGGTGGTGGTGACAGTCTTAGAGAAAGTGGAGGGCAGTGGTCTGTGGGGTACCCCACACACAAGGTACGTAATTTCTTTGAATGATGGTTCTTCCCTACTATTCTTAACACTAATTCCTTGCATTGATAACTGAAATGTTAAGACCAGTTGTTAAAGGGAATTACCTACTTTTGCTTCTGTTCATACCCTAGAAATTGAGTTAGTTCTAGGACATCATTTTGAAGTTGCCATGATTTCATGTGGCATGCTGAATCGGTAAATGACGGGGCAGAGTTTAACCGTGTGAGAGATTCAGTTTTTATTGACGGATTACGATGAACTTAGCATTTCAGCTCTATTGAACACTTTAAAAATAAACACCCAAATAGAATGGAATTTATGTCTTTCATGTGTTTGTGACTAAAACAGCTTGTCTTTGAGGTGGTATTCACCCATGATATGGGCCTTGTCTGCCTGAAATTTTCAGTAGTCCTTATTTCTCCTTTCATTTTGTTTGGAATATAGTAAATCTGAAAACAGTAACATTTATTTATTCAGTCACTGAAGATTTGAGGACCTTTATGCTTCAGGCAGTGAGTAAGATGTCAGAAGAACAAAAGTAAATGACACAGGCACTATACCTGTGAGCTCGTCAGCTTCCATCAACATGGTCACTGTGTCTAAGTGGGGTGCACTAAGCTTGGAGGTGCTCACATAGGCCATTGAGATCTGGAAGGAAATATTAGAACTTGTCACCTCTTACTTTCAGCCTCTGGTGTTTTAAGACATACGTAGTGCATATCTGAAATATATAGACGAACATGCATATATTAGACTATTGCAAGTAGTGTGTATATGATCAAAAAATGTTTGGAGGCTACCATAGGGTCGTATTTAAAAAAATATACATCTTTGATAACTTTCTCTTAGTTTTAACGTTTTGAGAAAACCAAGAGGTTTTTTTGCGTGATAACCCATGTTCTTAATGATGAAGTAGTTGTACTTGTTGCCTATACTTTGTAAGACTTGTTATAGAAAAAGACTCATTTCTAAGACTCGGCCTGACACATGTCAGTCTTTTCTTATAGAAGTCATTTTCTTCTTTGTGTTGGAGGAAATTTACCTTTCGTAGAACGCGTCCCTTGTTCTGAAGCGCCAAGACCTCCCACCAGCTGTGAGATGTCAGGCTATGGGGCACGGAGAATTGATGGACCACCATGTGCTTGTTCCACTGTTTGGTCCCGTCCCAAACTGTAATCTCCGATGACCGCCCCCCCCAACCCATTAATGTCTTAAAGCAACAGGAATGGGGTGACACCCAGAAATTTCTTGGCCCATGTTTGCTCATTGCAGGTGTTTTCAAGATGAAAAACATCTCACTTTCAGAGAGCCACGTAATCCTTGGTTCAAAAACTTCTTTCCTCCCCTACTCCGAGAACCTTTTTCCTAAAATAGTTAGAAAAACTGATATCGAGACCCGTTTTTAAATGAGGTATGTTGAAGAAAATGCTTCTAAGTTTGCTAACAGTTCTTTCAATTTTTGTTTTAGTGATGAGTGTTTGAATTTATATTTGACACTGTCATTTTAAAAATCATTTTAAACAAGATCTTAAGTAAATGCAATCTCGCATGGTTCTTTGCAGGTTTGATGGCAATTAGAAGCATGCTTTCACTGAACTTCCCAGCACCATTTGTTATGCAGAATGTCTCTGAGTGAGAACGCGGTTTTTGCCTATGAATCTTCTGTGCACAGCACCAATGTGCTGCTCAGCCTCGACGACCAGCGGAAGAAGGACGTGCTGTGCGATGTCACCGTCCTCGTGGAGGGCCAGCCATTCCGCGCCCACCGGTCTGTGCTGGCGGCATGCAGCAGCTACTTCCACTCGAGAATCTTAGACCAGGCTGATGAGGAGCTTAACATTACTCTCCCAGAAGAGGTGAGTGACGAGCACATGCCTCTGGAAATCGCCCTGATTTTAATTTAATTTAACTTGATTAAATCTCTTACAGTTTATTAATTTAAAAATAAAACAGTCTGCTTGTCATTGAGGCTCAGGAGCAGTTCCCAGGTTCTGCAACAACGCATTTCTTTACCTTTTTTCATAAAATTATGACATTTTACATGTAAAATTAATTATTTTGGGTGTTAGTTAAAAGTATTTATTGAGCGGTTAAATAACTTGACCCACTGTTACGACATTTCAAGAGCCGCTCAGAGAGGTCACCCTACCTGCCATTCTCTCCCTTTGGCCTTTTTCCTGTCATGGGAAACTGTGGCTGGGTTTCGCTTGTAAACCATCGGATAGATCATCCACTTTTCTGAGACGTGCCCTCATGGAGAGTCGATGCTCCATAAGTGTTCTCCTCTCCTCTGTCTTTTTTCTTGAGATCGTGTCTGCACATCGGCAGAAAAAAGACAATTTATTTATAGAGCCCCGTTTTTACACATCTTATTCCACCAGCCTGGTTTGGAGCTCAAACACCTAAACTAACCCTTATTAGAACAGCTTGCTTTAGTTAGTTAGTAACTACAGCTAGACGAACCTTGAGCCCTGTGACACTGGAACACAAATTAGAATCTGTTAACAGGAATTTGGAGCAAGTATGTAGAACTTTTGTGTACAGTAGGCTCGTGTGGGCTGCCCTGTGACAGGTACTGAGGCTACGTTAGCCATGCATACTTCCATGAAATCATATCTGCCGTTTGGGGAGTCAACAGGTTGTAGGTTCTGTGGCAGAGGTTGGAGCAAGTAATGCAAAACCAAGAAAATGACACAGAAGGCCAACTATAGGTCAGCCATTGTTTCTAAAATGTAGCTGTGCATGTCATAGTGGTCGCATACTTCATATGGTCTATATTTTCAAATTACGTAATGAAATTTTCCAAGTAGAGCAAAGTTTTATTCATGAGTTTGGGAGGAAAGGTGTATGCATGCATGCATGTATGTGTGTGTATGTATGTATGTATGCATTCATTCTAATTTGAGTGTAAATTTTATGTTTTCACATATTTAAAGTGTTTCATCATAGTGACATTAAAAATATCATACAGCTAACTCACTGTCTTAAAAGCCTTTCTTTGATTATTTTAACTTATTTTTTAATTAAAATCTTACTGAGATCATTATACATTCACAAACAATGCAGAGAGATCTCTTGCACACTTTGCCCAGCTTCTTACAGTTGTAATATTTTGCAAAGTTATAGTATAATATCACAATCAGGATACTGAAGTTAATACAATACACCGTCTTACTCACTTTTCCCTGGTTTAACTTGTGCTAAGTTGTATGTATGTATGTGAAGTTCTATACAGTTTCATCTTCCGTGTGGGTCCACGTATGCCCCACCACGTCAAGATACTGAATAGTTGTTTTTTTGTAACCACACCCACTTCCTTCCCACCCTCCATCTCTAACTTAGACCCTGGCAACCACTAATCTTTGCTCCTTTTCTAAAGTTTTGTCGTTTCAAAAATGTTGTATAGTTGTAATCATACAGTATGTGACCTTTTGAGATTGGCTTTTTTCCATTGACGCTGACCTTATTTCCCTTAAGATTCATCTAGGTTGTGTATGTCAGTAGTTTGGTCCTTTTTATTGCCAAGCAGTATTCTATAGTATGAATGTACCAGTATTTATTAAATTCTTCACCTATTGAAGGAAATCAGGCTAATTCCAGTTTTTGGTTATTACAGATAAAGTTGCTATAAATATTTGTGTACAGGTTTTTGTATGAACATAAGTTTTTATTTCTCTGGGATAAAGAACAAGATTGTAATTGCTGGGACCTATGGTAGTTGCATGTTTAGTTTTATAAGAAACTACCAAACTGTTTTTCAAAGTGGCTGTACCATTTTACATTTCTATTGGCAATGTATGATGGACCCATTTTCTCTGCATCTTCACCAGTATTTGGTGTTGTCACTATTTTTTATTTTAACCCATTTAAAAGCTAGTTAAGTATTCACAGCTTAGAATGTTTTTAAGAAGATCACAAAAACTATATCTTCATCACTCTTACAGGAACTTAGTGTTTTAAAATTAATTTTGTATTTTTAATGCAGAACAAGGCTTTCTCTGCACTTCAGTAGGTTCCATTTGCCCCCACTTTGCAGGGGCAGGTAGGTTCATTGTAAATGTACAAGTTTCTGCTTAAAGTTTTCTGAATTTACGAACCTTTGCCGAAACAGTGCTAGGCATGATTTTTAGAATTTCACTTTGATCACTTTTTAAATCTAAATCTTTAAATATTTTATAAGAAAATTTTGAGCATGAGAGAAAGGTAACAGTTACCATTTACTGTGCATTTACCATCAATCAAGACTACTTTAAGTACTTTAGATGTATTTTATCCTTAAAATGTTAACTTTTGTAGTTGTTAGCAGTTTGAAATATAGTGGCCTCATGGAGCTAGGCTGACAACAGACACCTGGCACTTGACTATGTGTGTGTTGCAAGTTGTGTCCATCCTACTTTCTTTCATAGGTTATTTCAGGTAATGTGAAAAAATTGTGATAATGTTTATGTCTTCATTTACCTCATGTGAGTAAACCATGATCCGTGTGTCAGTAAGAGAGATGGGGTCCCAACGAATAGTGTGTGATAAACATGCTTTTCCGGACTCCCTTAGCTTTATATTTCTCAGAAGATTTTTTTCTACCCATTTCAAATGCTGATTTTATAATTATCACAAATAAGTTATTCATCTCTATGCCCCTTCTACTTCTCTTACATTTATCTACTGGACAGCTTTGAAGTGATGCATTTGTTTTTATTTTGTATATTAACAGGTGACAGTTAAAGGATTTGAACCTTTAATTCAGTTTGCCTACACTGCCAAACTGTTTTTAAATAAAGACAACGTGGATGAAGTGTGCAAGTGTGTGGAATTTTTAGGTGTGCATGATATCGAAGAATCCTGCTTTCAGTTTCTCAAATTTAAGTTTTTGGACTCCACCGCAGACCAGCAAGAATGCCCAAGAAAAAAATGCTTCCCATCACACTGTCAGAATACAGACCTTAAATTTTCACTTTTGGACCAGAGGGATTTAGAAATTGATGAAGTGGAGAAATTTTTGGAAAATAAAAATGTTCAGACTCCTCAGTGTAAACTCCGTGGGTATCAAGGAAATGCAAAAATATCACCTCCTCTACAAGACAGTGCTAGTCAGACATGTGAGTCCATGTGCTTAGAGAAGGATGCTGCTCTGGCTTTGCCATCTTTATGCCCCAAATACCGAAAATTTCAAAAAGCATTTGGAACTGACAGAGTTCGTACTGTGGAATCTGGTGTCAAAGACGTTCACACTTCTGTTCACCCAAATGAGACATCCGAAAATGAATGTCTGGGAGGAAGCCAGGACTGTGCAGATTTGCAGGTGGTTTTAAAATGTGAGGACAGTAAATTAGCAGTGGAACATGAAGAAGCCAAGAAAGATCTTGCTTCTCAGTGCCCATCAGAAAAAGCAGAAGTGACCCCTTTCCCCCATAATTCTTCTACAGACCCTCCTGGGCTCTACTCTCTGTCTCTTATACACACTTACGACCAGTATGGTGACTTGAATTTTGCTGGTATGCAAAACACAGCAGGGTTAACAGAAAAGCCTTTGTCAGGTCCAGATATCGGAGAAGAGAAAACATTTGGTGAAAGTCAAGATTTACATTTGAAATCCGACCCTGGCCCCAGAGAAGATAGTAACCTTGCCTGTAGTGATCGGAGTAGTGTGGAACGAGAAGTGGCAGAGCACCTAGCAAAAGGCTTCTGGAGTGACATTTGCAGCACGGACTCTCCTTGCCAAATGCAGTTGTCACCTGCCGTGGCCAAAGATGGTTCGGAACAAATCTATTCACAGAAACGGTCCGAGTGTCCCTGGTTAGGTATCAGGATTAGCGAAAGCCCAGAACCGGGTCAGAGGACTTTTGCAACATTGAGTTCTGTCAACTGCCCTTTCATAAGCACTCTGAGTACCGAAGCCTGTTCAAGCAGTTTGGAAATTGGAAACGATGATTATGTTTCAGAACCCCAGCAGGAACCTTGTCCCTATGCTTGTGTGATTAGCTTGGGGGACGACTCTGAGACGGATACCGAAGGAGACAGTGAACCGTGTTCAGCCAGAGAACAAGAATGTGAGGTGAGAGGAACGTGAGTGTGTCGTTAAGTCATTGCTTTACCACCGTTAATGGAGATTTGCTCTGTGTCAGCTCCATTTGCACCAGTAAGGAAATGAGCAGGCTCAGGGAGGGAGGAGGAAACCCATACACAGTTGTAAAACCATGTGACCCATTCTAGAAGTGTGATGAAGTTAGGAACGTCCGTGTTCATATATTTCAAGCAGGTTCGTTTATGTTAACCATGGCGTGGATTCACACATTGGCTGTTTAACTGTTTATAGCAAATGCCATACCCCAGGAGGAAGAGGAAAAATGATTCTGTAATCATTACATGGTAATTCCTGGAAAAATGTAGCATATATTCAGTCCTTTTCATTTTCACAAGGATCTCTAGACCTAGGACTACTCACTTGGTAGTGACTTAGCAATGACTAGTTGCAGGAATGTGGCTTTAAATGCAGAATTTTCTTTACGTTAGGTTTTCGTAGCCATTATTTTTTTCTTATTTTTCTTTAGCCCTTTCATCTATTAATTTAATGAATATCTTAATAATTTAGCATGTGTTACATGTAATTGGGATGATATTAATCATACTAAGCTTGATCCGTGTACTTTGTGTACAAATGTTTGTATTCGATAGCTGTTTTTTTTTTTTTTTGTAAAAACATTACTGTGATTCTAGTAATAATAAGGGCTTGTGAGTTCTTTATCATTTTCTTTGGTTTTACACTTGTTGGATGACACAGGTTTGACAGAGTATAAGAGTTTTTTTTCTCCTTAGCTTTGGAAGGAGCTTTAAGAAGTAATATGCGTGCATGAGTTACAACTATAGATTTCTGTATGACATTTATAAATCCATTGTTTGAAACTATGGAAAGAATGTTAAAAATAAAATATTTAAGAAATTTTAAAACATTTTAATTTTTATAACAAACTAGGTTGCCAAAGAAACTGACCAGTGTTTTATTTGCATTTTTGATCATTAATATAAATTGTCCCAAGTTTAGTCATTTAAAAAAAATCTTTTTCCAAATTTATATATGTTGAAAATGAATTTAAAATATTTATAAAGTTTTTCCAATTATTTCTACATTGGTAAGTGAAATGTGTAGCTTTTGAAATGAGTTAGGTGAAACTACCATTTCCTGACAGAAAAATAAAATTTTTGAAGTCCTCTAGAAATACTAGTGTAATTATACCAGTATTAAATCAGAGCCACACAGTAATATAAATCAAGGAATAACATGGATTTTTTTTTTTTTTTTCGGTTTGGTTAAAAACACTTTAGAAAGAGGCATAAAGATATCTGTGGGGTATTAACATGCCCTAGTAAAATCTGTTTTTTCATATTAAATACATTAATACTTGTATTACTGTGTTTGATTTGCTGATAAAATACCCGCTTCTCAATTTATTTGTCTTCTGAACCCTCTTTAAAAGAGAACTAGAAATCTCAAATTATCAGTCTTTATTATAAGGGATTGTATAGAAATTGAGAATAAAGGTCTTTTTTTTAAGTCTAAACGAAGTTCTCTGGAAAACAAAGTTGTGTATCTGCCTCATCCTGGGTTTAAGTGTAATTACAAAATGCAGCAACAATTACTAATGTTTATTTCACATTCTAGGTAAAGCTGCCATTTAATGCACAACGAATAATTTCACTCTCTCGAAATGATTTTCAATCCTTGTTGAAAATGCACAAACTAACTCCCGAACAACTGGATTGTATCCATGATATTCGGAGAAGAAGTAAAAACAGAATTGCTGCACAGCGCTGTCGCAAGAGAAAGCTTGACTGTATACAGAATCTTGAATCAGAAATCGAGAAACTGGTAAGTATACAAGTTTCTTACTATTTAAATTCCACCACATTCATTCGTTCTTTTTGTGTGCGTGTGTGTAGAGGAAGTAGCTATTTCAATTTTTTTCCTAAGTCAGATTATAATGATCATATAATAATAATATGTAAATTAAAGATTATTTCTGGATGCTTTTATTTTTTAATGATTTACAAATGAAGGATAATTTTACTATCTACCTAATTCTTAGTAGCTGAGTAAGGATTAAAGAAATTATAAAGCACTTCAATTGTGCTGAGTTTAGCGTGTATAAAAGTTAATGGTTCAGTTATTAGTTAACATAAACTGTAGACTTGAATAACTTGTTTAGGTTTATACCACCCCAAAAAAACCAAACCAACTTGGGTCTGTCTTCTAAGGGAAAAAATTTACATGCTGATATGAATGGAAAATTTTCAGATCTAATGGGACTAAGTGGGAAGAATGCTTACTTTATTGAATCTTACTTTCTATTCTAGCATCAAAACACATATTAACTGAAATACGGATTAATTTCCACCCACGTTTCTCTGTTTTCCCTAGTGATTGGTAGAAGGAAGCAGTGTATGAAAAAACAACTGTGAGTGCAGGCCAGCTAAAGCTAAAAACGTGCTTAGAGACAGCAGGGAAACAGTACCTAGAAGTAAAAACATTCCTGGAATATTCAGTTTTGGGTCCTTGTTAATTATTGGTGAGTTTAAAATTGTGATTGTAGCAAACTTTTAAGCCTGGACAGTCTAGCTATGAATAGCAATTAAACAGGAACAATTTAGAAAAAGAAAACTATGCCTTTATGTACCTTCAAAAAAGTGGAAAATTAAAAATGTATTATTTATATATTTTGCATATACTTTAATTATGCAACAAGAGGAATGTATAACTAGAAAAAAGATGAAGTATAGCTGTATAAAAAGATGAAAGAGAAACCAGATGTTTTACAAATAGAGGCATGAGAGATATAGAAAAATCTATGTGCTATTTTTAAATGATTAAAGTGGTTAGGATCAAGGATGGAAAGTTACAAATTCAGTAATATTTACCCAGTATTTTGGGGGTGCGTATTAGTCCACACTTGTAAGCACTAGTATTTCTTATCCAACTTGGAATTAAACACTTGCCTTTAGACAGAGTTGGCATTTTACCTTTTGTTATTATTCTCTACTGTAATACAGAGATGCTTTTTAGGCTGTTGGGTCATATAGAACTATACGAAATTTATGTAAAATCACACTATTAGAGTTCTTAGATCTGCTGCTTATAGTTCTGTCAGCTGATGAGAAGAGAGAAAGAAAACTGGATAAAAATAATATATAACTGTAGATGGAATTTATCCAGTTTTCTTTCTCTCCTAAAAACAATAAGGAAAACAAAACAAAACTTTCACATTGATCAAATTGGGTTCATCGGTAACTTTATTTTATAAATGGGTACTAAGCAGATATTTTGGAGAGTAGCTATTACCTTTTAGAAATATTTTATTTCCTGGCTTATAGGTCTTATTTATATTTTTTCGATTGAGGTCAGACATTGGATTGCTGCACAATTGATGTTTTTACTAAATTTCAAATATTTATGACGAAGGGGGCCTTGCTACTTTCTTTGGACTTTCTGTCTCCTCTGCCTTTGCTTCATCAGAGAGACAGGTGGGAGATACAGCGGTTAAAAGTATGGAATTCTGAATCAGACTCCCATCTGTGGCACTTTGTAACTTTGGGCAGGCTATTTAATTTCTCTTTTCTCAAATTCCTCATCTGTAAAATGGGATAACACTAGTTCTTACTCTATGGAGCGGATGTTCATTTAGGAAGATTAAATGAGTTAATATATCTAAAAGACTTAGGAAACTTCCTGGTACATAGTAAGTACTCAATAAATATTACCTTTTTTATTATTATTATTCTTGTAATACTATTATTTATCAATTTTCAGTTTTCTCTCCTTTAACTGCTTCTTTCTTAATATCTCTACCTAAACTGTGAACTCTGGGTTTGGACCTCACCCTTAAATTGCCTCTCATATGGTCAGTAGAGTAACTGTTGGTTAATTTCCAATTCAGAGGGATATGTGGTTTCCAGGCAGTTTTTATGAAATAATAAAAAAAAAAATTAGAGTAGTCAATATCCTGTTTACCTATTGTATTAATTCGGACTCTTTGGCTGCGAGCAGCAGAAAGCATCTGGATGGATGGATGGATGGATGAATGAATGAATTTGTTGTAAGGATATGTGTGTCTAATATGGAAGCCAAAGAATAGATACAGGCCTCATAAATAGCATAGAACAAGAAAGTGGAAAACTGGCAGGAGCCCAGAAAACCTTCTCTCAGCGCAGCTCTGTGCACTCGCTCGCCCTCCACACCACAGGGTGGCTTTGTGTATGTGGCTGGTGTGACTGCAGCACAGCTCCTAATACTAATAGTTTTACTCTCCTCCAGGGAGTGGTCCAGAGGCAAACAACAGTTTTAAGTCAGTTCAATAAATTAAGTCCAGACGGCTATGGACTAATGCCTATAAATTCAGTTCTAAATTCCCATTTGAGGAGAGCATTGAGTTGGCCTGTTTTGCCTCAGGTGTCCCCTTCTGTGACTAGAGAGCGGGGACGAATAGCAGCATGGCTGCCAAGAGCCCAGCTCTCTGGGCTGGCAGTGCGGACAGCCTGATGGGTCTGTTCACCCAGGTGCGTACCAGTCAGACCTTAGCTCAGTCTCTCCTCTTCCAAAATATCCTCAGATAAAACATATTAGAATTTTTTTAAAAAATTAGAATGACTTGCCTTGTGTTTTAGCTTCTTTGAACTCTCTGCTGAGTCCTTCACACTGCTATCAGTTCTAGTGATTTGTACAGCAAACTCCAGTTGCAAAGTATAGGGGAACATTATAAATTTCAGTCCTGCTACAGATCTCTCTCTCAGATGAAACATAGCAGAAAGTGAGCTACTTATAGCTTAGAAGAAAAAGAAAGCTGGTCCTTTTCCTAGAAGTAAAAGAATTTGATGCTTAGGATATTTATTACATTAAGAAGTTTACTTAGAACTTAGATCCTGGTTATTGGGTGACGTTATGGAAAAGAACCAATTACTTACAGCCAACTTCCATCACAGCTTTGTATTTAGTAGTACAGAGAGTTGGGAATATAGAGGAGTATGATGGATGTTCTGTTTTTTAATTTTTGGGCGCATGGCCAATAGACAAGCAGTATTTCCCAGTCTTTATGGTCTGGATGGGATTTTAGCAAACCTATTTAAGAGAAATTACTTGTTTCATAAATAGCCATTTCTATATAGCCAATAGTAGATTGGATTAACATATAAATAAATTTATAATATATATTGCCCTACTCTGGGAATATTCAGGCAAAGGGCCCCATATTTTAGTAAACCTTGGTCTTTGGCTATTAGCTGTAAACCATTTGCAGTTGGTCCTAAGAGTAATAGCATAATAGACTGGATGGATCAGCACATGAAAAAAACGTTTTGATTACAATAAGAATAACGACTTTAAAATGTCTTCAAGGTAGATTGAGAAGATATTTACCATATATAAAGGACACTTTTATAATCTTAATGTGCTGGGAAAGCCAAAAGGAAATGTTCATATTCAGTAAATTAATGAGTTGTATTTTTCAACAAGAAATTCTGTCAGTCAAAGTAGGATTTTTAAGAAAAGGAAAGGTGTGGTAATGACTTTTAACATTTATTTTGAATTTGATAGTATGTTAGAGGTTAGGCTTTAATTAATTCAGCATTGCTTTCACTATAAAGATTGAATATGCAAATATAAGGCCTTGAACAAAGTTCAAGAATCATTCAACTTCTGTGTGTTTAGAATTTAAAGGATTCTTTACAAGGCCCATGTTTATTCTTCTCTGGAAGATTAATTTATAAATTAGAAAATATATATGTCTCTAATACCACTTAAGCTTCAAACAAAGGAAACCGGAAATGAAGAAAACCTTGCTCTTTAATTTAAAAAAAGTTAAATTACTAAAATATATTTCTATAATAAGGTATCAACTATTGATTGAAAGCAGCTTATAAGTGATCGGGAATCAGAATATTCACAAAACACTGGAACTCAGTGTTCAGACATCATTTTGTTTCATTGTCTCTGTCCATGGTGATGGTACAGTGAAGCGACCTCATCCGTCCTTAGTGTTCTGCATTTTGTGTTGAAGATTGTATTATTTTATTAAAAGTAAGCCTGTTTTAGTCACATTGTGCTGGCTGCTCTACCCATATGCACACTGCCATCTCCAGACACACCCACGTGCCCTTCTGAATCCTGGCCTCTGCTGCTCTGTGATGCCCTTGAGCAGCATATCTTGGAATGTGATCTTTGTACCATTGTCATCAGAGTTGTCTGGGGGTGCCCCCTCAACACACACATTCCTTAGTCCCATCCTGGACTCGTGGGAATATATGTTTTATAAAAGTTCCCAGGGTAAGTCTTTATAATGCACATTAAGTTTTGAGAACCTACTGCACTAGAACACAGAGGAGGCTTCGGGGTCAAGCAGCTGGAAATTCTGCCTGGCCACTTGGTAGACTCGTGGCTGGGGACATTATTTTACTTCTAATACCCACAATCCCTGTTTGATAATATAGGGATAAGAATAGTATCTCCCTTAGGATGGGTGCAAGGATCAGATGCCATCAGGGATGGAAAGCTTTTTGTACTGCTCAGAACATATTCAGGGCTCAATAAATACTAGTAGTTGTATTTTAAATAAAAGTGGTTCTCTCTCCTTTCTATGAACATCTGCTGGCCATTACATATTAAATGTTGTACTGGGTACAGGAAATCAAAGATGAATGAGATATAATCCTTGCCAATAATGCTTATTTCATAGGGAGCCAGGTTTATGTGTTTTTATTTTTTCTTGAGATTCATCTCCCCCTCTCCCCCAATTCTAAATATTTTAAGCTGTCATAAAAGTTAAACGAATAATACAATAAACAATCTCATGTAGATTCAGTAGTTACAGACATATAATTGCAACATATGTCTTCTCTTTCCTTCTGTGGGTCTCTGTCTCTTTCTGGCCAGATTTGTGTCTGGGAATTGCAAAATACCCTTTATAGTGGGAATTGCAAAATAGTAATTTTCCTTATTCTGTCATTCCACTTACACTTCTTTGTATTCCTCTTTAAAAAGAACTTTTCTTCCCTACTCCTTGCCCTCCTTCCCATCTCACTCCTTTAGTGTCACTATGGACTCGTGGGTTAATTTTTTTCTAATTTCTTAGAGTCCATAATAGGTTGACATTTTTTCAAACTTGGCTGGGGAGAGCCCCATCAAGCCAACTCCTATGACCTTTGGACATGACGCCGTTAGTGCTTTTGTGCCATCTAGAACAAGAAGTCACAGGCTCACCTGTACCTCTCTTGTCCCAAGATTTGGAATCACCCCTTTTTCTAAAATTCTGGGGTTTTTTTTTGAGCAGATATATTAGGCTTTAGAAAGCATGCTTGCTGCTGGAATGTTGCTTCTTCTGGGACCTTTCAGTAAACAGCTGGGAAGTAAGAAAGAGTGTGTGTGCGTGTGTGTGCGCACGCATGTGTGTATGCATGTATCAAATCATGAGTGCATTCAGTATGTACATGATGCTTCAATAAAAGTAAAAAGCATATTAGAAATCATGAGGTTTATAAGACATTTCCAACCAAAATTTAGAGTAGAGTTTTTGTATTTGCTTCTTTTTTATGTTTGTATTTTTTCTCTTTCCGTTATAGGGAAAATCTCGGCTCCCAATTACATTAATATATTTATTATTTGCTTTATGCTAGTATATGTAAGTCACAAAATTGTAATGCCAATATTAATATTAACAATAAACCGATTAAGTAAAATTTAAGATTTCTTTGCCTTTTTTGTCCTTAAATATGTATACCATCATGTACTGAAGTTTAAAGTTTAAAAGTTATTTGAAACAGTTCTTTGTCTATGTTAGCAATTCGATATACAGTTAAATTAGTTTCCGTTTATATTTATTACTAGGATTTACTCTTCACATTTTTATTCGTTTCATTTTTGAATATAAAAACATTTGTATGTCAGAAGTTAAAACTATATTTTAAAAAAGCTGTACTCCAAAAGCTTGATCTCATCCTCTCCCTACATTCTATTGATAGCTATTTCCTCTAGGTATCCATTTTTATTAGTCTCTGGATTTTTTTCCTTGTGTTTCTTTTCTAAAAACAGGTTAATATTTCATGTGTATTATTATTATCCTTTCTCGCTACATAGAAGTACTCCTTGTACACTATTCTGTAATTTACTCTTCTCATTTAAGAAGTGGTTTCTCTTCTTACAGCTCTGAAATACTAATTGTGGCTGTAGCACAGTCTATTCAAAAACAGTTTCTTACTGGTGGACATTTGGGATGTTGCAGTAAATAACTGTGTACGTTGTTTTTTGATGTTTGAATTGTATCTTTAGGATAGATTCCTAGAATTGGAATTATTAGGTTTAAGGGTAAATACATAGGTAATTTTGTTACATATTAATAAATTCCACTTGGTATGGGTTGTAGCATTTTACCTTCCCTCCACAGTATTTGTATGTCTGTCTGTGCCCACACCTCAGCAAAGAGTTTGCTGTCAGCTTTTGGTTTTGTTCATTCTGATGGTGAGAACTGGTATCTCATGGTAATTTTTATTTTTATCTCTCTTATGAGTGAAATTTAGCATTTTATTCAAATTTTAAGGGCCATTTGTATATTTCTCTGAGCTGTCTGTGCAGAGGTTTTACACTGTAGGGAACTGTTAGTCACCTTTTCTAGTAGTGAATACGCCTTAACCTAAAATAAATCGACACCATCATATAGCTCTTTTGGTGCCAAATTCTTACACTCTTTATCTTTATTGGGCGAGTTATGTTTTAAATGATTTTTTAAAACTTCTTATATTTGAATGAAAATGTGGATTGGGAAGTAAATTTGTTATGTTGTGAAGAAATGCAGAATAGTACTAGAACATGAGTTTTATTCATTTTTTTTATAGATCTGTGATTAAAGTCACAGCACTTCAGACTTATGGGTTATAAAGTTGCATTGTAAGATAATTAAAATATATTGTAGCAATAGGTAGCAGGATACTGGTTGTGCGTATGTTTGGAAGATGTCTTTAATAATGATAAGAAGTGATGAACTTGAATTACTTTTATTTATTTAACCATCAGTTATTAATCTGAGTGCTATTGAAGTAAATTTGTGCTTTAAATTAGACCAAAATGGAAAAGTCACCAACTTCCTAGAAACATGTTTGTGTAGGAGTTAGCTTAAAGTGTGGAGGACAGATGGGAGCACTTAATTTATGGAGGTAATCATGGTAGAGTTTTAGGGGTGTACCTGTTGGATTTAGTTATAAAGAAGTGAGCCACCTTGTATGGAACATACTTAAAGAGGATAGTAATGTCATCCTTTATTTGGTGGAATAGGAGTAGTAAGAATATTTAAGATCATTCTAATGTTTATCTAAAGATACAGAAGTTAAAAATATTTGTATTCTCCCTAGGATCTGTAGGTTAGTGGGTGCTGATTGCATTAAATGTGTTTCTTCTCTGGACAGGCAGTCCTAGGTGCTGTTCTCACTCTCTAGGCACCTGCAGACTCATTTTGTCAGAAGGCTGCAGCTGACAAACTCTCTGTAAGAAAAAAATGGACTTGTTGAACATCGATCTTAGTTTTATTTATTCATTTATAGATAAACATATAGATATATATTATTGACCTATACTTATTTTTCAAAACAGAACTATTCTGTAAAATTCTAAACAAATTGGAGAACACAATATAAAAATGTAGTACTTTATAGGTATTGTGTATTTTCACAATATTAGATACTCCTGGCCCCCCACCCACCAAATTCTTCACACTTGTAACTAACTCATGCACTAGCCTTCTGAGTCTGGGCATGCTAACTTCAGAGTCCCATCTATAAAATGAGTTTAATATCACTTTAATCAGGAGTCATTGTGTGAATTGTGTATTTGAAACGCAATTGAGATTGTGCCAATCTTGTGCTAAATGTTTTCAAATACACAAAGTAAATACTCAACAAATGTTAATCATTATTAGAAACTTGCAGTGATTTGAGTCGCAGTAGTTATCATCAGATGTATTCTTTTGGTTATATTCTATCTCAAATATCAAGTCAGTCTTTGTTTATCTGCAGTCCACGAATCCAAAAAAGCTCTGAACACCATACAAGTTTGTCATAAACTGTTTTGGCAAAAAAAACCAAAAAAAACAAAAACAAAAAAAACCCCAAAAGACTGGTATGCAAACTGACATTAGGCTATGCAGAGTCTTTGCCCTACTTTGTGCATTATTTGATATTTTCATGTGTTTTTAGAAGTATGGAGATGTTTGATAGTGGGGTGCTGCTCCAAACCCTGCTAGAGGAATTAGGTGTGTATCTCTGTTATCTTTCTAAAATCTGAAAAATTCTGAATCCCAAGATACATCTAGCCTAAGAGTTTTGCATGAGGGATTATGGACTTGAGGTATTTAATATATTTTTGAATTGAATTGAAAGGAAAAATTCCATGCGATTTTATTTAATAAGAAAGTACCGTAGATACTAATGTTTGATCGCCTTAGAAATGTCGATTGAGTTCATAAACAACAGTAGTTGTATTTTCTTTCTTGCCTTCACAGCAAAATGAAAAGGAGAGCTTGTTGAAGGAAAGAGATCACATTTTGTCAACTCTGGGCGAGACAAAGCAGAACCTAACTGGACTTTGCCAGCAAGTCTGTAAAGAAGCAGCTCTAAGTCAAGAACAAATCCAGATACTCGCCAAGTACTCAGCCTCAGATTGCCCACTTTCATTTTTAATTTCTGAAAAAGAAAAAAATACTTCTGAGGGTCCGCTCATGTTACCATCAGTTTTGAGTTTACCCGAGGGGCCTCCGGCTGTGCCACCCATGTGCGAGCAAAGCCCTCGCTGTGCCAGTGTGAAGAGCCGTGAGTTGGGCTGCGTGCAGGGGCCGGAGTCAAGGCGGACTACTGTCACAGCTTCCGAACAAGCTGGACCTGCGGGACAGTGTCGGCAGAGCGCAGGCATCTCAGATTTCTGTCAGCAGATGACAGATAAATGTACTACTGATGAGTAAACTTGCATTCATTTCCTTGAAACCATCTGATTTTCTACTGAAGTTTTGACATTTGTCTTGAAAACCTAACATCGCCATCTGTCTCTGAACAATACTGTTTGTTCCCGCAGTAGTTGGCTGTTAAGGGAATTCCTCCAAAGTCAGCCCTGACTTTTCCCTGACTCCACAAGAGATACAGAGGTGATTTGCCTCCTGGATACCAGAAAAAAAAAAAATCACATGTGAAAATGTAGTAAGCCTTTAAAAACTTATGTTTTAAAGAATAATAACTATTAGTACTAACTCTTCTCCTCTTCCAAAATAAATATGAGAATGAAACATGCAGCCTATCAGACAATAGTTTAATAGCTTGAAATGTCTGCAGCTAGTTCCTACTAAAGAAGTAGCCTGTAAAAGTTTAATAATCTGACCTTTTGCAATATTCTGGTTTATTTAAAAGAAAATTTCTCTCCAAGTAATGCTGATAGAGTTTAGATCTACTCAGAAGTAGGGTGTCAACTCCTGGGAATATTTGTGTAGAACCGCAGTGTGAAAAAGAAAGAAAGCATCTTACCTGAATCCTGGAGCTTTGCTCTTCAGCTCCTACGAAAACCAGGGACTGGTTGGCCTGCACTGTGAGTCCTGGGCTACATTGGAAATATGTAGGAAGCAGGACAGACAGGCGGTTGGCCTAAGGCAGAGGTTTCTGCTCCTTCTCATTGTCGACTTTAGAAATTCTGGTTGAATAAACAGATAGGTGTCATGTTCCCTGTTTTCTTTTTTTTTTTTCTCTTTAGTCTCTACCGTATCTGGGTCCATCATGATCTTTCCATTCCTTGACAGTCTTGTCTCTTTTGAGCGAGCATGTTGGCACAGTTGTCTCAGCCTTCCTGGCATCTTGGAGGGCTTATCAAAATACAAGGCCGTTCGCCTTCCCACCATAGCTCGCCCCTGCAAAAACCACACGTCACAGGGAGAGAAAGTTGCCTGCTTTTGTTAGGAGTGGCAGTTGTTTTTCATCCTGTTGTTGAAATCCTATGGTTTACTCGTAAAAAACATTATTATAGTTAAAAATGTATCTACAGTAACCGTGCGGGTATGTGAAATAGGATATAAAACCATCTTGTTTCACTGTGGGTTTGAATTTGGAAACCAGATTTAATCTTGCTCCCCTCCCCAGATCTGGTGTATGAGGGCACACAAATCATTTTGACTTGGGCATTTAAAAATCCGTCTTTGTATTTATTCAGTTCTGTTTTACAACATAGTTTTTATAATCTGAGTGCTTATCCCATAATGTTTCGTAGTAGTTCTTACTTAGCCAGTCTGGTGTTACAAATGAAAGCTATCGATATTGACCTTCTCAGCAATTAAAAAAACTGCATATATTCTTCACAGAAGCACTTGCAGAACTCAGTTTTAAAGGGCACAAAGGAGTAATATATAGTGTTTGGATTAGAAAGTACTTCATTTCATCAGGATCAGACTCCTAAGGAAAAGACTTCTATAGATCGCATCCTGAATCTAGCGGAGGACCTGTGTAACTAATGTGGGAGACAGCCATCCATTATGGAGGAATGAGTCTGAAGCAAGTAGACCTTTGCTGTGAGAGTATATGGGGACCACATCTAATATTTCAGAGTAATTTGTCAAATGTTACCCTTTTTGATGGGCGGAGGGGTTGTGGAGAGACATTCCTAGTATATTTTCAGTGGCTTATATGTTATTTCTGTTATTGACTCAGTTATTATAAGAGAAAACTAGTCAGGCTTGTTTATTTTCTAAAGGCTTTTATAAATACACTCGAATTTTTCAGGGAGAATGATATTAACTCTATGATAACGCATCCCATACTATAAAAGACTTATGTGTGTAAGTATGTATATACACACACATATATAATCCCATGTAGCTCTTTGGTATTTGTAATATTAAATTTTAAGTCCAAAATATAATATGAAAATGTTCCTGGTTTACAAAATGTAAAATCTTCTACAAACCAATGGAATCCTTGATTTCCTACCTCAGTGTATACTCACCTGTCTGTTGTACCAGTACGTGTCTGTGCAAATGTCAAATGATCTTTTGCTTTAATTGCTACTGTACATAACTGCTTTGAAAGCTTGCTTCCTATTTCATGGTAAAACAATGTTGTCTCCAGAGTTTAAATATGATTTTTAAGACGTTTGGTTGAAATTTCTCTCTACATATGAACAGTTTAGCATTAAGGCTTTATTTTAATGATAGTCTGATCATTAGCCAACTGTAATATTTTGTAAAATATAGCATTTCTTTTACTAGCCAGCATAGAATACAAGTAACTACACTACCTCATACCTCCATGACTTTCAAGTTATAATACAGAGGGACAGAAAGATAAAAAAGGTTTTTTATCTTTGACATTTGGCCATAAGGTGGGAAAATTTTCTGTATATTGCATAGCATTACACATTTATGCCTATTTTAAAGTTGATTTCTAAAGAAGTTTTTTTCTAAGGAAATTTGTTTTAAATTGATTTTGTTTTCAGGGTGCCGAAGACAAATGATAGGATTATGTATATACAGTGTATATCTTTTCCTTCATGCAGAATTTTGGAAAGGTTTTCAGTTTGTAATTACATATTTACATGATCATTGTTCCTTATTTTCTGAATTGGTTTCAATTTTTGATTTTTAAAAAGCTGTTATGTCTAACTCAGTAAAATAACATTACCTTAAAAGTATTTTCATTATTTGAATTCCGCACCCGTGGCCATTAATTTGTTGTTAAATGGTTATATTCAAAGCAAATATGGATATAAATCTTGGTTCTCCATTTGTAAATTTTATAACATAATTTACTGTAGCTTAATACTCAACCAATTTTAAATAAGGGATTAAATATATTTGATGCAGTAGACGATACAGGCTGCATGTGGACACTCAACCACATTAACAACGGGAAAAATAATGAAACAAATGGCAATGTTATAGTGAATTCTCAGGTGAACGTTTTTCAGTTATAAAACATCTATTTTGAATTTGTAAATATTTTAAGTGTTTTATCAAGGCATGTAATAAACTATTCTTTGAAACCTTTTGGAGAAATGAAAATTTAAAGCCCCAAATGGCAATATTAATTGTAAATAAACATCTATTGATTCTTTTTGTATCTTTCTTAATATAATTTCTAACAATGCAATAAAACCACTAAATTTATATATCCATATCTTATTAAAATTATGTTTCATTAAAAGTAAATTTTCACAGTATTTAATTTACATTTTCTTCTTAATGTGCTTATCAAAATGTAGCAAAATTATAAATGTTAGATGTCGGTGACAAATTGACAGTTAAATAAAATTCCCTATAATTGCTTCTAACTGAATAGAGTTGTACATTCCATTTTCTCACCTCTTGTGTGAATTTACTAATCTTAATCTTTCGATCAGTAATCAGTATGACTATGGCATTTGAGGGAATTTTTATTATTAGATTATCATCCCTGAAAAAAAAGTATTCCCAGCACTCAGATATTTAAGGAAGCACAGATTTTAGCCTTGCTTCTGATGTACTAAATTTCAGTCTTAAGATAGAGACGTGGGACTTTTTAAGGGGATACTGTGTCTATCAGTCCCTAGTTTCTAAAGACTTAACCTGCCGAATCAGTGCTACCATGTTACATTCAGTTTCTAACCAGGCCTTTGTAATCCGGCTTTGAGCAGCTGGCGATACAGAACATGGTCTCTGGTCTAGTAATAGTGATTCTCAATTTGGGGTCAAAATTGCGTCCTAGGCAATTTGCAGGTGTGGGATATGGGATATGGCATCTAGCGGGTAGAGGCCACGAAGGCTGCCAAACATCCTACAGTGCACAGGCCAGTGCTCACAACAAAATTATCCACCCAGGATATCAACTGTGCTGAGGTTGAGAAACCTTCACAAGACCAACGATGGAGTCCAGATGATGTGGAAGAAAGTGCTCAGTCATGTGAGACAGTGTGGTAGCTACAGGAGTTCAAAGGAAGCATGAATAAGAAATGTGGAATTTCAGGCTTTGCAAGATTTCAGTATGAGGTTAGTCTCAGGAGAAGAGGCAACGTGGCACCAATAAGCCTGGTATGTTAATGGAATAAAGGGAGGCAGTGTCACAATGGGCGAGGGGATTCAGCCTACTGTAAGCTCCATGAAGATAGGGCCCCATGAGTGTCCTGTTCCTAGCTGTGTCCCCAACATCTTGGGATAGTGCCTTGCAAATACCTTGTCACTGAGGGCCTGAGGTCAGACTTCATGGGTTTCCCTGTGGAAACCAAAATTAGGGCAGGGCGTTCCCTTTCTACATTCCTCCTCTTGAAGTTCTCTTGCAGTGCTGGGCTTAATACTGTACTGCTCAACCAGGGCTGTGGCCAGTCACCTGGAGGAGAGCAGACCTGCTGTCACCTTTATGAGGCCACTCACGTTTATGAGGCCACTTCCCTAATGCCGGCCTCTGCTTTTCGGGGTAACTTCCTGTGCCTGTCAGTAGATCTTTGGTTTCTCAGAGGCTCTGAAATGGATCCAATAATGTACTAGTAAGTCAAAAAGGTACCAAACTGAAAATTAACTCACTATTTTATTTTCCATCCTCAATTCTTTCCTGCTTCATTGTCCAATATGGCATATCAGAGGATCTGTAGTGAGAGTAAATTACAATATAAAAAGGTTGCTATAAGAAAATACATGAAAGATAGTTCGGTAATAAAACGCTAGCAACAAATGATAGTCCAACTTTGACTATAAATCCCTTTCCATTAGTAAACTTGCAGAGAAAAAAACCCATTCAAAAATTAAATCCCTTTGGAAATTAAAATCCAAAGACGAAGTCTATAAGAATTAAATAACAAATTAAGTTGCCCTCATGAGTTTAATGTACACACATGTTAGGAAAAATACATCCAAAATCTATCCGAATTTCTCATTTGGATCAGCCTCAGCCGAAGGAGTTCTTGATTCCTCGGTGGAGCTGAGGTTCTTAAAGAAGCTGTAGCTGGACTTATCTCTCATGGGGTAGTAGTTCCCTCCAGGCCCCAGAAGAAACGAGAGACCAGTCTCTGATGTGCTCACTTTTTATTTTTTATTTTTATGTTTTTATTTATTTTTTATGCCTATAACACTTGGTCTTCCTAGGTGGTCTCCCATCCAAGTACTAACGAGGCCCGACCCTGCTTAGCTTCCGAGATCAGACGAGATTGAGCACGTTCAGGGTGGTCATGGCCAGTGCTCACTTTTTAGAGTGGAGACTTATCACAAAATTATCACAGCCTTGGCCCCACACCTGACCTTGTTTGGAAACAAGCCACTCAGAGGCGCTATAGTGGTTATCTCAGACAAAGCTATGTTCCCGATCTCAGTACCTAGTGCTGCCAAAGACCGGAGGATAAACTCAGTGGTACCTGAAAACAAGAATATCTTGTTTCTGCTCCCCAAGATGCCAGTGTTCTGGAACTCGCAGCCTGTGCTCTTAATATCAACTGGGAGAATTTTGGCTTAATTTTGGCTTTGTGCATTGTTTGCGTCTGGGATCAGAGAGGCCTTCTCATTGCATAACGCCTTCATTTACATTTTCCCCTTCCCAAGAGGGGGTGTTTCTGGCACCCTGGACCCACTGCGTGAGGGCTCCCTCTAGGGATTTCGGGGCCACTCCTGCGTATAGGCATTTTCAGGCCTGAGCTGCAGTGGTGTTCAGGCTGTTCTTTACTATGCAAGGTTCAGGCCTAAGAGAGCTGTCTCCTAGAGATGTTTTTTTTTTTTTTTCTTTACGTGCACTAAAGCAATCCAGAGGCAACTAGAGACAAGTCATATGAATCCAAAGCTAGAACCTCGCCGTTCCCTCCTTGAGCCTAAACTCAGAATGGAAGTTGCGGGTAGTGATGGGGGTAGTGCTGGTGACCCCGCCCTGGCACTACGGGTTAAAAGCTAGAACCTTGCTAGCACTCTGGAATGCTTTGGAACCCTGCTCCCTAGAAAATATCAGGAAAGCAGCACATATTCGTCCTAGTACCACCTAAAGCCCTGCAAAGTGTCCCCTGGAGAGTGGGCAGTGGTGCCCTGAGGCTGCCCTGGGCCTTTGCTTATAAGACTGCTGCGCTGTTGGTGTTAGAGAGGATGCCCACAGGCCTTTGGCCTGCAAGTTAATTTATGCCAAATTGCTCCCATTTTTAAAGGCCTCTTGCAGTCTACTAAGGAAGGGGGGCTTTTGGGGGATGTTTCTGCCAATTGGGTTTATGTTCACAGATAGTACATTTGAGAAAGTAGGGATTGGATGACAGGCATCAAGGGGAAACTGATCTAAGGACCCTCTCCGTCTGATTTCCTTCTCTCACATACCCTGGGTGTCTGCCACAGCTGTTGGGCTCCATAGGTACTGTGCTCTGGGAATACAGCTGTTCCTGGGATAAGTGCTCTAACAGCTGGAGATTGGCTGGTTTTCAACACAGGTGGCACAAATATGATAACCTCGAATGTCTCATTATTAACTCTTGAGTCACCTTAGATGCTTAGCATTGAGTCAGTACAACTTCTGAGTCCCTGAAAGAATGTCTCAGTCTCTGTGAGAGGTGATCTGCAGTTCTCCTGAGGTCCTGGTGACTTTTGCTTAAAAAATGCCCACTCAGGCTTTTCAAAGGCCTAAGGAGGGCAGTTGGGACTCCACAGAAAGTCTGTGGAGTAAAATACCATATGCTAAAATGACCCTTGAGATTCCAAATGCTTACAGCTGGGTTTGAAACCTCTCGCCCAGGCCACTTGCACCACCGAGAAAAAACCCACAGGGCTTAACAACCTCCATACACCACCAACACCCGCGTTCCCCAGCCTCCGCCACACGGTGTGGTGGCCACTATGTCCCAGGTCTCGTGCATGTCTTGCTGCCCAAATTCCATTCGGATTTTGATTTCTCAATGTCTCTAAACACTGTCCCACCCCCAAAACGGTTGGGTTCCCAGAGGAACATTCCATATCCCCTTTTGAGTTATGAACAATTAGAAAAATCAAATAAAGAAATGGTGGATGAAAAACCAAAATAAAACTTCAGTTATGGATGACGGCTAGATGAAGGAGAAGCTCAGAGCGAGAGCCTAGTGGGGCTTGGGCACGAGGCAAGCTTTCCTTATCGGTTGTGCGAGGTTGTTAGCGGGAGCTAACTTTTCTCCACTGCTGGTTTCCGTGGAGAGACTTCTGCAGGCAGCACCTCATCACCCACACTGCCTCAGCTCTTGGCCACATGGGACGTGAAGGAGCAGGGCCAACAGATGCTCTTTGGAGACAGGCATATCGCAAGGGGAAGGATGACCACACCCGAACGGAGAACGACCAGGTAATCTTTCCAAATTTATCAGTCAGCTGGGTCACTCCAGCCTCTCCAGGGACGGAACGAGTCAAGAAGAGGTTAAGCGAAGCTCTTCCTCCAGAGGCCTGAGCATAGGCGGGTAAGGAGATGAATCACGTGGGTGTGGTGAGTCTGGGGGGCTTTGAACAGTTTGTCAGAGAGAACAAGGTATCCAAAGAGAAGCAGCCCCAGTGAAAGCCATGAACTCACCCTCCCACCTCATTCCCCCATTCCCTCATCCCCCCATCCTCCATCCCCACCCCATCCCCCCATCCTCCCACACCGCCCCTAGTGAGAACAGAGGTTCAGGTTTAAAAACAAAGTGTTCCCTGTCCCCACTAAATTAAGGACTTTTTAAAGCAATGCTGCATTATATTTTTAAAAGTTAAAACAACAGCAAAACTAAAGTGTTACCTTCCTGCTTAACCCCAAACACTTCTTCTTCCTCTCCCTCAGCATTATCATCCACACTGTTCTTGAAGTATAAATGAAAAGATAATGGAAAAGATTTTAAAAATCGTTTCATGTAAATGCCGCCATCTTTTCAGCGGACACTTTTTGTCGCCCCTCTCAGCTTACACTCACGGTCAGAAAGCCAGCTTGTTTCCTAGACAGTTAATTTCCTTTTTTCAGAGGACTGGACTAAATCATTTTCTAGATACCATACTGATATGCAGGTTTCTGATGTGATATTAATTTCTTGCAATGGGATGCTGATAGTAATACCCAGAGCACTACTAAATGTGGAAACATCTACTGTGATCTTTCTAAAGTAATACCTTTTCTGACCACCTCAGAAACTTGGAGTCCTTTTGCTTTGGACTGTTAATCTCAAATAAATTTTTTTTTTTTGTAAAATAACTAGACTTATGTTTCGCTTGCTTTGATTTAAATGATAACCTTACATGAACAAAACGACTACTGGTACTTTTAAAATAAATTTTTCTGAAGAATTGTTTTTAAAGGCCATGTTTTGCCATTGGCTGAGCTTTTTATCTGGTTTTTAGAAGACCTCAATACTATGCTCAGCGTCTGATATTTGAGGAACTGTGGAAAATCTAATTTGCCATCAATCTTCCATACTATTTCTAGAACTTTGGGTATCTGCTCAGACAGTCCTGTTTTGGCTACATGGATGAATGAGCAGCCTCTGGGACGGGAACCTAACGTGGGTAGAATCAAAAATGGGGGTTTAAAACTTACAAGAGTGAGGAGTGGAGTGCGTATGAATTAAGGAGACCCCATGGCTAAGATGAGGTAGAGGAACTTGGCTAGAATAAGCCCTTCATGGACTGGCCTTGTGTCCACTAGGGCCTAGGAAAGCAGACAGCTGCAGGCGCACTTTAAATCAGGTAAAGACGAAGTAAGCACTTAAGGGCTAAGGATTTGCACAAATTTAGGCAGTGACTCCAGCCCAAGACCAAGTCCTTGCAGAAAAGGGACTGTGGGGATGAATAGAACATAGACCTAGAGTTAAGATAGACTGAAACCTGGTTTTGAGGCTTAGTCAATGTATAACCATAGGAAATGACTTAATTTCTCCCAGATGTAGTTTCCTTATCTGTCTGTCTTCCATATTTGGGTCTTCTGGCCCTTGGGGTCAAAGTAAGATTGACTCAAACTTTCATTCACACCCTGTGAAAATCAACTCTCCAAATCAACTCTTACATATTTTTTCAAATGCTCTCTTTAAACTGGGGATGGGGATGGATTTCTGGTGTATGAATGTGGGTATTAGTGATAGGACTGGCTTAGAGTCTCATGGTCACCCCATCTTAGGCACCTGCTTCCATCAAACTAGTTCAGCTTATCATTGATTGTCTTGTACTGTGTTTTACACATTGTTGATGAAGCCATTAAAACAATCATTTCCTTTAGTTCCATCAAAATGAATAAATAAATAGGTAAGTACGTAAATAAATAAGTAAGTAGCTCCGGCACCAGACTTTTCTGAGTAGGTTTTATTGAACATTTGGAAAATACTGTTTTTCTATCACAGCAATGCAGACGTTTCAAAGTGAACACTGTTAGATAGCTCTGTCTTAAGATCTTCCCCTCCACTGGGGAATTTTCACAGGCTGCCCAACCTCATGTCTGTCTCAGCCTCATGCCATCCTGCTGGCTCCTGTCTCTTCTCTTCATTCCCTTGATTGTCCTAGGGACTGCACAGTCTTCTCTCTGGCACATGTGGAGCAGCTCAGCCCTCTCTAGTCTGAGCTTCTGAGGATGGCGTTAGACCATCTTCATTTACAAAGCCACACAAGGACTCAGCAGAACAGGGGGAATTTTGTAGAGCAGGATCTGCCCTGTCTGGAAAGCAGCTCATTCATATAGTCATTCATTCATCCGTTCATTCATTTACTCTCTCACTCATTCATTTATTCATTCAAGAGATACCTAGTAAGCCTCAGGAGGAACCACTAAACACTGTTCTGGATTCCACGGATTCATTAGAGAATCTCTGCCCTCACTGAGTTTATGTTGTAATTAAGATAGATAGAGAACAGACAGAATTATAAAGCATATAGTATATTAGGTGGTGAAGAGGGACATGAAAAAAATATGCACAGAAGAAGGATAGGAATGACAGTTTTAGATAAGGTGGCAATGGAAAGTCATCTGAGAAGATGACATTTGAATAAAGAACTTAAGAAGGTGAAGTGAGTTTTAGTTGGTTATAAATTGCACATTATTGTTGGCTTAAATTATAAGTAAAAAGGGAGAAAATTCCAATGTTGTATGTTTGTAGTAGGATTAAACAAAACAAGGTATAGAAAAGTTCCTATAGGTCAGTTAGTACATATCTAGCATGTAATAAGTTTTAGTCTTCTTTTTGTGTAGAATGGTGCCATCCAATATAATACCTATGAGCCACAAGAGGCTATTTTAATTTACATGAATTTAAATAAAAGAATATTAAGAAATGTAGTTTCTCACTAGGCACATTTCAAATTCTCCACCTGTGGCTAGTGGCTGCCATTTTGTACAGTGCAGATATAGGACATACTCATCAGTTGTAGAAAGTTCTGTTGGGTAGTGCTAAACAGAATGTCTAACATGATAAATCAAGAAAGAGGCATCTTTGTATACAACAGGAGCGTAGTGGCGCTTTGTTACTTTAGGATTTCAGTTCAAGCCTCAAAGCTGAGGACAATGGGAGACAAATGCTCGCACACAGAAAAGAGCCATGTCGGCATAGACACATCCATGTGGGACTTACCGAAGGTGACCACATTAGTCTTTTGAGCAGACTATCTCTGATCTCCAGCCTGGTTAAGAGGAGGCTCGTGATTCATTCAGAGACCAGAATCTTTCAGGTGAGTTCACAAAAGAGGAGAGAGATACAGAGCGGGGAGGGGGAGCTTCTGTTCCTACGATCGAGTGTTGTAGGGGCTCCCAGGAGAGCCTCACAGAGACGGGCTGTCTGGAGGAAGGGGAGGCTGACATCTCACTCCCGGCTGGATGTGTCTGAGCTGCAGAAACGTGCGTTTCCCCTTTTGCTGCTCTCAGAGGGAATTAGGAAAGGGCTTTTGGGTGAACTTTATGTGTGTGCTTAAGAATTTGGAGGGGTCCGTGTGAAGGGCGGCATTACCTGCTCCTCGATGGAGAAGTCTAACAGTATGGGGGGCCGGCTGTGGAAACAGGCTGGGGAGAGCGAGCAGCAGGGGAACAGCCTGCCCTGCTCCTTGTGGCCACCACGGAGAGGCCCACATTGGTGTGGAGTGTACGCCATAGTGGGTAGGCAGGCTAATGCCCTCTAAGAACCTGCCTTCATGACAAGGGACAAACTCTATGTACAGTGAAGGGCAAGTGTCTGGGTGGAGCATCGTTGTCAGATGTCAGGTGGAAGGTGCCTCACCCATGTCCCCATGGCAGATCTCAAATATGCCTCGTGTAGGAGAGCTGATGTGCGGGTTGACTTGTCTTGACAGAAGAGATCAACGGCGAAGAGGAAACTATAAACAAGGGCTCACAAGAAAGAGGAATGCAAAGCCAGCGAGTGAAAGAAGAGACCTCTCGTCTACCCCCTGGGGCTGGTCCCAGAGCCACGAAACCAAGCAGGTCAAGTTAACACAATTGCCAGAACAGGCCAAGCAGGACTGTGGTCCCGAGGGTGAGTCCGGAAGGGGCAGGCGTGGCTCAGCCCACCATTCCTTGCAGTGCGGGTCCAGTATTACCGGATCTTTGAGTTTTCAAAAGAGGCCAGACTGCTGGTTTTTTGTGTGAAACCATTTAATTTTCAAAAATAGCATATATTTCAGATTCTGTTCTGGTCTTTTTGAAGACCTGAAAACGAAACTATTCTTTTAGTCAAAAACAATGGTGAGTTTTCAGATGTGCCCAAGCTATCACCAGGGGGTAGGGAGGAGACATTAACAGAGAAGTGATCATAAGCGGTGGAGGAAAAACCAAACCATTACTGGATCGGTATCTTCTGAGGTTGGCTCATTTACTGCACCCTACAGGTATATAACGAAAAGGTTTAGTTTTTATTTCAAGCTCCATTATGTACTGTTGCACTGAGACATTTGCTAGTAAAATGTGTAATCTTTCTTCTCTATTTCCTACTTATGGTCTTGTAGTCTGATTTTTCTTTTCATCTCTTTCTCATGAAACTAGTTTCTAAAATTTATTTCGCATAGATCTTCCCTTCCAGTCTCTTCTTCTAGGTCTCCACCATTGAGCATAGCATCTGGGGGGCATCCTAGGTATGGCATCAGATTCTTTGTCTCTTTGCCTACTGAAAAGTAGGATCTATGTCCCCTCTCCTTGAATGTGAATGGATTTGTGACTGCTTTGGCCAATAGAATACAACACTATGGAAGTGTTTCTATGTGGCTTCTGAGCCTGGGTCACAAAAAACCATGTTGCTTCCATTCCCTACCCCTAAGAATACTTGTTCTTGGAACCCTTGGTCACCAAAGACAAGTCCAACTACTCCGAGGCCATCAGGCTGAGAGAAAGTGCAAGTCACATGGAAAGGCCATGTGTAGGCACTCCCATTGACAGTACCAGTTGAACCTCAAGTCATTCCAGGCTTGGTGCCAGATATGTGAGTAAAGAAGCCTCCAGATCATTCTACCCCACAGTCACTCAAGCCATGCCCAGCTGTTTAAGTCTCCCCAGCTCAGGCCTCAGATATCATGGAGCAAAGACAAGTCATCCTTGTCCCTGACTCACAGAATCCATGAGCATAAAAAAAATGTAGTTATGCCACTAAGTTTCAAGTGGTTTGTTACATAGCAATAGATGATAACTGAAACACTAGAAAGTTGGACTCCACACTCCAACGGCCTTCTTGATCTCGCTATTTGGATGTCTAATCATCATCTCAAAGTTCATATAACCAAAACAGGCTTTGGGGCACACTTTCTTGACCTGAATCCTGCTCCTCATCTAGCCATTTCCATCTCAGTAAATTATACCATTGCTCAAGGCAAAATCCTTGTTATCATTCCTCACTTCTCCCTTTATTTTATTTCTCATATTCGATCCACCAGCAATGTGTGCTGGTTCTACCACAAAACATATCTTTAATCCAACAAAGTGGTCCTCTCACCTGGTGCCAGCGTTCTCATCCGAGACGTTCCCATTTCTCCGCCGACCAATGAGAGGGCTTCCAACAGGTCTCCTGCTTTCTCTCTTGTTCCATTTACGTTTCTTTCTACACGAAAGAAAGAGAGTGACTTTTGTGACATGTGAGCAGATCGTATCCCTCCTCTGCTCAAAATCGCTTCGGTGGTTTCCTTTTTCTTTCGAAATAAAATATAAACTTTTTACCATGGCCTCCAATCCTTTCTGTTCCACCAATTACGCTCTTCTCTTCTTGTCTTTCAGTCAGAGGTCCTCTCTCTGTTCCTTCAACTTGCAAAAGTTTTCCCCCATCTCCACTTGAAAAGGAGCTGGCCAAAAACTAGTTGGGAATCCTTAGCTAACCACTCACCTCCAGCCTACAAAGGTGGTTGAAAAGATGGCGAGTTTATTGCAGGAGATAGACAATTTCTTTAGAAAAAGTTGTTACAGTGCTGGGAGTCTAACTTTCTGAAGCTTAGCAAGAGGGCTATGAGAGGCCCACTAGTTAAGCCATGACATGGTCACTTAGGGTTTGGGGGATGCAAAGGACTGGTATCTGATTCATGAAAACAACAAGCGAAAACAGCTCTTGGATGGAAGATGGATGAACACCTGTGGCAGCAGACCAGGGAGCTGCATTTGGGAAGAAGTGGGATTTTTGCCCTGGTATGGGTGAGAGTTATAGGATTCTAGACACTAGGTGTGGAATCTAAGGGAGGGCCATTTGTCTGGGATCATTTCCAAAGGGATCTTATACAAGAGGGCTTCTGCCAGGTGGTGAGGCAGCTTTGAAAGAAAAAAGCTGAGATTTACCCTCAGGTAGAGAAGCTGAGGAGAGATTGCAAGAAGCTGAGCAATGCAGGTCAAAAAGCTGAGCAGGAGGCTGGGTAAAGAGGGTTAGGGAAGAGTATTCTGAGCCCCAGCAATTGCATGTGCCAAAGCCTAGGGATGAGAAAGGGCCTGACTTATTTGTGAAATTAAAAGGTCTTTAGCATGATTGGAAGCAGTGTGTATGGTCAGGGTGGTGATGGCTCCAGGTTGGGGGAGTGGCTCGTGATAAGCCCGGAGAGGAATGACAGGAATCCAGCTCTTAGCTATATTGTGGAGTTTGGAATTTATCTCAAAGAGAATGGGAAACTTTTGAAAGATGCGATGTGAATGGTCTTGTGTGTTAGGAAATTTGCTTTGCCTATGGTGAGGGGATCGTGGAGTGAGAGAGTGGAATTGGAGAGACCAGTAAGAGCCTGTGGCTGCAGTCAGACAGGACGTCATGGAGGGCTGGACTAGGCAAGCAAAACAGTGGGCAGATTCATGAATCATATAGGAAAGAGATGACTGATTTGAGGTGGGGACAAGGACTGGTAAAGAAGAAAGAAGAACCGTGAACTATTCCCAGATTTCTTTCTTAAATAACAGAGTAGAAGATGTTGCTGTTCTATGAAGTGGTGAACACGAGATCCAAGCAGGTTTGAGGGACAGATGCTGAATCCAGTGACAAATATACAGCACGAGAGGGACAATGTATGCCCCATGTGGAAATGTCTATCTGGTAGTTGATATATAAGCCTTGGGCTTATATATCAAGGATTTGGGCAAAATCTTTACATTTATGCCATTAACAAACATATGGGCACTTTCGAAGCCATGTGAGTAACGTGTGTACGGTGAGTAGAGAAGATAGCCCGGGACAGACCCCGAAGGAATACGGATGGTTAGAAAAGAAGAACCCACAGAGGAGATGAGAAGGAGGAGAGGAGGAGAAGGAAAAGCAAAAGATAAAAATAATATGGAAGAGCGGTGTGAGGAAGGAGACACACCCCTTCTGTAAGAGCAGATCAAACATCTCCACTGTGATGAGGTGTTCAGGGCGACCTTGACCACCAAGTCTAGGGGGACTAGGTGACTTGGTTGCTGAGAGGTGGAGAGACAAAGATAATACATGTAGAGAACGCTTGCTCCACTTTAGCCAACAAACCTGTGAAAGAAAGTATCTTAACATTCAACTAATGACAGAGGACGTTTAAATAAAACTAAAGTTTTTATAGGCAAAGATTTAAAAGATTGTCAAAACTTAATGTCAACAAGTATGTAAAGAAATGAACACTATCAGTCGAGAGATAAATTGGTACAAACTTTCTAGTGGTGGTTTGACACGTAATAAATTTATTCACAAAGTTGTTTAAGATTTTATGGTCTAGTTAGAGAAATGTGGTTAACACTGCATTTGATGATGGTATTATTGTAGGATACCACAGGTTCTAGACTGGGGGACTTTTATATTACAGTGGGTTTGTTTTTTATTTATGTTTTTATCATGGTGAAATATACATAACAAAATTTACCATTTCAACCATTTTCAGGTGTGCAATTCAGTGATATCAAGTACATTTACAGTGTTGTACGACCAACACCACTATCCGTTTCCAGAACTTTCTCATCATCTAAACTGAAGCCCTGTGGCCATTAAACAGTAACTCCCCTCACTGCTCAGGCTCTGCTAACCACCATTCTGCTTTCTGCCTGTATAAATTCGATTACTCTAGGAACTTCATATGAGTGGAATTATATAATTGTCCTTTTGTGTGGGTGGCTTAGACAACAGAAATTTATTTTCCTGAAGTTCTGAAGTCTGGAAGACCAAGGTGCCAGTGGGGTTGGTTTCTGGGGAAACATCTCTCTTTGGCCTTAGACGTCTGCCTTCTAGCTGTGTCCTCACATGGCCTTTCCTCTCTGTGCTCAGAGAGAGATTTCCGGTGTTTCTTCTTCTTATAATGACACCAATGCCAGTCCTATGGGGTTAAGGCCCCACTCTTATGACCTCATTTAACTTTACCCCCCTAAAGGCCATATTGCCAAATATAGTCCCACTGGGACTTAGGGTTTCAACATACGTATTGTGAGGGGACACGATTCAGTCCATAGCAAAGGAATGACATCAAGGTGTTAGCTCTGGTCGAATAAATTATTTTCAATTAAAATTCTAAGATATTTTTGTGGGAGGTATGGGGTAGAGAGTTAAAGAACTTGGAAAATCTGACTCCTTCATCCTAAAGGATAAATACTTGAAGATGGTAAAGGATATTCTGAATAAAAATGGGCATGAGGTGAGATTGGGAAGATTATTCATGCCATGTATTAAAAAATATTATAAAATTTTATTAGTTAAAACTGTAGAAATGGGCTGAAGTTAGATTTCTCATTATTTATATATTATTATATATTAATCATATATTACATTATAAATTTATATTTATATAATATGTTACATATTAAATATATTTATAATGTGTTTATTCATATTTTGATACAGGTTTACATTTGTATATGTTTATATATAATATGTATGAAATATGTATATTTTATTTTGAACATAGGATAAAATATATACATGAGTCTTCAGGAAAGGGGAAGTTTTCATTTATTTTTTTGTGTGATAAATGATGCTAGAGCAAATAGTAGGGAAAAATTTCTTTTTATATCGTAATCAAAAACAAATTTCAGGCTTATTACAGTTAAATAGGAATAAATCAAATCATGGAAAGATAAAATACAAGTGAAACTTTATCAAACCTTTGAAGATGCCAGTACTCTGTAAACTTAGAAGCAATAGAATTAAAATTATATGAAAGATAGATTTTAATAGATAAAGGTCAAAACTTCTGTATATTTAAAAAGGAGAAATAAAAAATAATCAAAACTTTCATTACCTATATGAAAGATATCATGGTGACAGATGAGGCAACATTTTGATTTATATTCAGGGCTCCCTTTCTATGGGCCTGATACAATATAAATTACTTCCTCTCTTTCTCCCTGAATAATGTAAACTATAAACTGATGTATGGGTATGAGTGTGTGTGCATGTGTGTGTGCATGTGTATAGTGGTGTCTGGCATATCTGGATGAGTGTGTAAGTGTGTGTGTGTGTGTGTATATGAGTAATTTGCTCTTTAAACAGTCTAATCATATGTATTATTTTCTCCTGTAATCCTGTTTGGAGGACCACTATGTCTTACCCAGATTGCAGAATGTTGGGCTAGGGAGGTGGGGACCAAGGGCGGGGTATCAGACGACTTTGCAGAGACTAACCCTGCTCCCTCCTGTGAGATCTGTTGGAGTTAGTACAATCCTTTTCCTTCTCACGTTCTCACTCCCACAGCCTCCACAGTCCCTTTGGAGTTTTCCATGTGGCCTGGCATCTGCTCCCTCACTTTTACCCTTTTCTTAGGCTTTTCTTTTGGAATGATTGGTCCAAAGAGATGGGTCGATGCTTCATCCTCGACCCGGGGGAGAGAGAGGACTCTCGCCACGCCAGTCAGGTCACTTCTTCTGCCTGTTTCTTCATGGATGTGGGCAGGAAGGGTGCTTTGGAATGATGGCAATTAAAGGTAAAAGCAAAAACTGATTTGGCACCAAGATTTAAAAGTCAACCAAGCCATGCTAAAGGGCTAATATCTTTACTATGTAAACATTTGACAGAACTCAATAAAAAACACCAAACTTCAAAGGATGAAAGAGCAACACACATGAACAGGCAATATGCAGAAGAGCAAACAGGAGTTCTCAGCAAGCACAAGGTCAAGGACTTTAGAGTTAGAGTGCACAGGTTAAAATTCCGTCTCCTCCACCTGTTACCTGTGCATCTCTATATCTCGATTTCCTCATCTGTAAGCGGGAATAATGATGATGATGGTGATGATAATGAAGATATTGATGACGATAAAAGTAGCACTTACCTCATGGTTGTTTTAAGTACCAAATGAGTTTATAAATGTAAGGCTTTTAGACTATCTCTGGCATATACACTATTTAAATGATAGATGAATATTGTTATTATTCGAAATGTAAAAAAATGCTAAATAAAAAATAGCTAAAAATTTTCTGTTACATTAGAAAATATAGAAACAGTGAGGGGTAGTGAAATTGCCATTCTCACGGGAGGATGGTAGGATTTAAAATAGGTTTCGTTTTTTGAGAAAGTAGTTTGTTATTGGTAGTTTATGGTATACCAGCCATAAACTTTTATCCAGTAACATTACTCGTAGAAATCCATCCTGAAGAATAATCCCAAAAGTTCCATTATGTACCAAGATGTTCATCATAGCATTATTTAGTACAGTAAATAGTTGGGAACTAGCCTGTAGAAATGGAAAAAAGTAAATTTCTATACATGAACTCAAGATGTAGTGAGGGCTTTTCCTGGGCCATACACCACGCTCATCTCTTTCCGTGAATTATTTCACTTAATTCTCACAATAACCTCGAAAGGTAGATATAACTATTATCCTGATTTAGGAGTTTTATTCAACTAATAAACGGTTTATGATAAACATGGAATAACATGAAAAATGTGACAAACGCTAAATATAAAAGCAAGACACTTAAGTACCCAGAATGATTATAACCATGCATATTAAAATCTCTCTGTGAATATAAAAATATTGAAAGGAATTCTACCAAAGACGAACAGTTCTTTTTGTTCAAATTTGCTTTTATCAGTACACATGAGTCTTGAGATAATAACCACTACAACAAGAAAACTATCAAACATAATTTTAAAAAACAAAAACCTAAAAGCAAAAAATTTAAGGAGATGTCAGCCAGAAATTTAAAAGCAAGAAGTTACATTTCACTTAGCTAAAAGCTGAAATCTTGACTGTGGCCTCCACGGCCTCCCATGATGGGCTCCCTCTCCTTCTCTCAGGCGGGCCTCATCCCCTAGCCCTTGTCCTCTGTTGGGTCCTCAGCTCCACAAAGCTCCTCTTTCTCAACACATCAGGCACTGTCACTCCATGGGATGTTGGCCCAAGTCATCCATCCTCCTGGGATTCCTTTCTTGCAGAAACTTCTAACCTCCTTCTCGGGGACATTTACCCAATGCCACTTTCTCAATGAGACTCCTGTAGTTCAGACTGCATGATACCTCCATCCTAGCATCCTAGTTCCAAACCCCATATCATGCTCTTTATTTTCTCTTTCCATAACACCTGTGCTCTTGTTAAGGGTAGAAGATTTTCAAGTGAGCCAACTAGCTAAGTCAGCTACAGGGAAGAAATATCTTTAGATACCAGAAGTTGTCCTACTTGCTTGTGTGTGGTTTAGGAAATGTATTGTATAAAATATGAAGATGGCCAATGTCTACTTCTGTAATCCATTTACTTGTTAATTAAGGGTGTTGTTCCGGGCAAAGATATGCTAACAGCCAACTTCCACTTCTGTAATCTGCTTGCTTGTTCAGGAGACCACCAGGATATGGCCTTAAGCTTTATCAGCTGCCTCCTCTGAAAGCTCGGGGCTGATCTCCTCTAGCCCTGCGTGGTAGAGAGTCAGTCGCTGGCTGGCTAACAAAGGCTCATAATTAATCTCAATTGGCTACGTGGGTCTCAGAATCATTCGCGCCATAACACCCTTCCAACATCGTATAAAATTGGCTTATATCTTTTGTCTAGTGTTTATTATCTGTTTCGCTCCACTAGAATGTAAGCACGTCAAAGGCAGGAGATTTGTTTGCTCCATTTTGCATCTCAAGTACCCAAGATGACGCCTGGAACCTAGGAGAGTCTCCAAAAATGTTTGATGAATGTTACTGATGGTGGCATCCCGTAGTAAAGGACTGAAGAGTGAAAAAGATTCTTGCAAGGTGAGTTTGGGCGATGCAAACAGTGGATTACTTAGAAAGTGATTATAGTAGATCTTATGCCATTTGACTTATCAGTATTGCTGATCTTAAGTCATCTGCTCCACCAAAAAAAAATTGGGTTAAAGCTTCGCAGCTGTGATACTATAGGGCTTACGTTATCCAGGTTTTATTTCGCCTATAAATCAGTCAGTGCCTTATAAGAATTTTAACATGGAGAAAGGTCCAAAGTTGTATACTTTAGAATGTGTTTTGTCCTAGCTCTTTTGTGACTCTTCAATAGTTGTGGCTTTGTCAGAACTTGCTGCACATTATCTTTTTCCTTTCTGTCTATAGATGGCAGCACGCCACTACCTACAGTCAGAAAAACAGGCTGAGTTTGTAAGTCAGAGCTGTTGGTCAGGAGAGAGCAGCTAATGAGTAATCAGTCCAAGCTGAATGGCAAATTAATGTCTTCATTAAGTGAACTAACCGGCTTCCTTTATAAACAAGGTCAGAATATTTATAACCCAGTGCATTTCATAAAGCAAAACCCAGCTACACAGGTGTAACTTTGCTATGGAACTCACGATTTATCTGCATGAAGTGTATGCAAAACCTCACTCGGAAACCATCTTTAATAAGGACTGGTACCACTCTGATGTAATCATTAATAAAAGTCACCCTTGCTAGTAACCTCGTTTTTCTCACTCTAGGTAAGTGAGAAGGTGATTACCTTAAACAGAAGCCACTCATACAAGATGATATTGGGTGGCTTGTTCCAAATTGCATTTTTACTAGTAAAAATGAAGTGTGATCCTTATTGATCAAATTCGTCTACCACTTAGGTCAGATGAGAATTTATTTAACATTTAGAGTGGGTCACACAGGTATAAAGTTTGATGTTTACTGACTACTATGGGTCACGTTTAGGTGAATTTCATGCTTAATCTTGTCATCATTGTCAGAAAACTATGTGAAAGGCGCAGTAACGCTTTGCAAAATGACCAGGTGTCAGGGAACTGGTGACTTTCTGGTTCGAGATCAGTGCTGTCTGATAGAAATATAAAGCAAAGCACGAATGTGAGTTGCATGTGAAATTGCATGTACATTTAAAATTTTCTAGAAGCTGCATCAAAAAAGTTAAAAGAAAGAGGTGAAGTTAATCTTAATTCTGTATTATATTTTATTGAAACTGATGTATCAGAAAGTATTTTTGCTGGCAATCAATATAAAAATTATTGAGGTGTTGTACGTTCTTTTTCTCACACTAAGCATTAGAAATCTGGTGTATATTTTGCACTCATAGCTCATCTCAGTTCAGACTAACTGCATTTCAAGTGCTCAGTATCCATGTGTGGCCAGTGCTCGCTGTGATATCCAGCTGGGCTCTGAAGACTTAGCACCTGCTTTAGGTTAAAATGTTTCTCTCAAATTCTTATGCTGAAGACCTCACCCCCAGTACCTCAGACGGTGACCTTATTCAGAAATAGGGTGTCTGTAGAGATAATCAAGTTAAAATGAGGTGATCAGGGACCACCTTAATCCAACATGACCGATGTTTTCATAAAATGGGGAAACTGGCAGGCAGACTCGCACAGGGAGAACGCCACGTGCAGCTGAAGGTGGAGATGGGGTGACGCGTCTACAAGCCAAGGAACACGAAAGATTGTCAGCAAACCACTAGGAGCTCAGGGAAAGGTCTGGAGCAGATGCTCCTTCAGAGCTTCAGAAGGGACCGACTCTGGTGACGCCTTGGCCTTGGACGTTCAGCCTCCAGAACTGTGAGACAAAACGTTTCTGTTGTTTAAGTCACTCAGTTTGATGTACTTTGTTAGGCAGCCCAAGGAGATGTATACAGTTTCTTTTGTTGATAGTGTCACTTCGTTCCATAACTCTGCAGGCTCCCTTTTCTTGCTTTGATCCTTTCTCCTGCTACTGCTGCACTCTTCCCTCTGTTGTCAGGCAGCCTTCCAGAATCTTCCAGCCTCTCCTTCCTTGGCTTACCTGTAGGCAGGGGGTTTCCATGGCAGTAAACACGAAATGGCTTATGGTGAGTGGTGGGAGGCCTGAGTCGCTTCAGGTCTCTATGAGGTAATATTGTCCACTAGGCTGTCCACTTGGAGTTGTTGTGGAGCAAGTTAAGTGCTGATCTAGAAAGTTCTTTGAAAACCATAAATAACTGCATAGATGAGATTGCGTATATTGCGTATCTTACTTGCATGTAGTAGGCACTCAAAGTTGGGATAAAGTGTTCTGCAAATTACTTTGATTTCTTCTCCTTGTAATTATCTGGGGTCCCTATTTCATAGAAGGGAATGAATGAAAGGGGGTAGGGCCCTGCCACTTTTTTGTCATCTGGTGGTAACGGGCTTCTAGTGGTCGCCATTCTAGCATGTAATGTACCTTTCTCCAGCCAGTGAATAGCCCCTCCCCCACTCACAAACCATGTGGTATGGGTGACATGATCCCACCCCATCTCTAGAAATGAGTCCCAATGTGTATGCATATGAGTATGTACACACACATACACACACATCCTATTGGTCTGTTTCTTTGGAAAACCCTGACTAATACACCCATTGTTCTTATTCATAGAAAGGGGAACAGTATTTATAGATGTCATAAATGCTTAAAAAGATGTCAGACAAGGTGCAGGAGACCCCTAGCCTTAACCCAATTTCCTAGTGAAAATATCAAAAGTTGGACCAACATATGCCTATAGTCATAATGATGTAACATAATTTTTAAAGTCTTTAGGGTCCCCCAAATTTCAGTCTTTGCTTTGTTCTAGCCCTATCCCAGCTGTTTGTACTAAATACTCAATTATCTGCAGGCTTCCAACTCATCGTGGGCCCAAGGAGAGGCCACCAAGGCAGCACATCAACAGAACTGTCCTTGCCAGATAATGAAATGTAGAAATAGTTTTTGGCTGCTTCATAACTGAAAGTTGTTCATCCTTGAAATGCCCTTTCCAGGGAAGTCAGGCTGCCGACCCGGCCTCTTTCTGTCTGGCTCTCTTAGGTGCTTAGGTTTCAAATGCTATTGTGTTCTTTCCCAAGACAAGATCTGCCATGTCCTTCCCACCTGCAAACTTCATGCCCATGGCTCCTGTCTTAGCTCTCTCTGATTCGATTTTGGATGGACTCCTTCAGAAGCTGCTATCTGAAGTCCCAGGGTTCTCCGCTGGGCTGTGTTCTGCCTTGCCCACCAAAGACTATCCCTGTGGTTGTTCCTAGGTGCTTTGAACCAGAAACTCTCCTCTTTGTACTCTCTCTGGCTGTGAGTTTTGATCCCTGTTCTGAGCTTACCGTTTCTTTCTCCTTTGCCTCACTTTTCTAGTTTCTTTCTTTGTGTATCTTCTCCGACTAGCTCAGTTCACCTTAGCCCTTGACATTTTGCACCAAATAGTAGTTTGTGCTAGTCCCTTGCCCTGATGCTGGTAGCCAGATGACAAGAAGAAGATATTAAAGGTGACCTTTACACCTGTGAATTGAGAGACAATGCTTTTGGACTTCTCTGAGAAAATAGTTCTTGCTTTTTTCAGTTGGGGTAAAATGATATATTAAAAAATCTATTTCTTTTTTACTTAGATTTTAAAATATCTTTATTAGCAAATGTACTTTTTAATATATTTTATCTAAAGAAATATTACTGCTTCTTATAGTTTTGGTGAATATTCCTTTTTATTTCTTCTTTCTCTACTCTCTGGCATAATGGACATTTAAATTACATACAGTTTTATTATCTACTGTATTAACTAAACTTATTTTTGATGTTAGTTTTGAAAGATGGATGACAAGAATATTTAAATTTGACTCTTTAAAGATATAAGGGTACATTACCAAGTAGAAAGTTACTATTTTTGTCTGATAACTGGCACCATTACCCTGTCCTTAAGACATCTGACTGACTAGCAGGTCATATGAACAAATCTAAAAATGGCAAAAGTATACACCAGCCATGAGGAAGCCATGACTAGTGTGTGGGCACATGGAGGGGTGAAGAATTGGGACCAGTCCTCCAATATACCACAACCCTTTTCTTCTTTGGGTATGGCGCTGTTGGAAAGATGTTCCATGTTCAGACATGTCTATAATAGAAGACAAAAAACCAAAATCTAGTTGGAAGCAGATGGGAGAAAATTCTGATAATATCCTCATTCTTAACAAGTCTCTGGTGATGCTCAGGTTGTTATACTTCTAAAGATTGGTTCTTCTGTTTCTCTAGAGAACTCTGACTAATCTAGTAGGCAAGAAGTAAGCTCATTTGTAGCTATAAGCCACTGAGGCTTTGGAGTTATTTGTTACTGCAGCATAACCTGGCCTAATCTGACTCATACATACAGTGGGATTTTTCACAAACATAAAAGAAGCAGAATATGGAAGACTGAACCTCCTGTTGTCATCCATTAGGGGAAGACGATCTGTATTATTTGGGATCTGCAATCTGAAGGCCTATGAGCCTTTTGGGTTACCCTTTGATGTGTACTTGCAATTGGACTTTTATGTTCAGACCAAGGAGTATATTTCTACTTCTCTGAAATATCTTTTCCTCCACATAAACGGTGTGTTTGTTAACTCTCTCACAAGCCCTAATCTCAATTTTTGCCTCTATTTTTTTTCCCATTGCATAATGTTCAGAGACTCCACTGATAACTATCTAGTGAGCACTGGAACATTCCACTGACAAAAGAGGAGCAACTGCTATGGGCTGGGCAGCCTGAAGCTCTACTCAACAGGCAGCCCTCATAAAAACTTAGATTGCTTACTCTTCTGCCCAGGTGTCTCTTGGAAAAGGCAAGTAGAGAAACCCAAACAATTACCCAAAACAAACCTGCGTGTGGCAGGTAACTCGGGAAGCTTCCACTAAAATTTCTAGGCAATCATTTTAATTCCTTGCCTCCTTGTTGTCAGCAGGAATGTGATCTGGCTCACAAGAGCTACTTGAACAATGATAATGCTCTCAGTTGGTAAATATTGCTTCATAGGGACTCCCCTACTCATCAATCTCAAGTTTGAAATATAGCTCTGTGAGATGGCAGGGCTGTGTTCTTCCCACTGATTCCTGGCACAACCCCAGTAATGGCTGTGGATAGGTTCAGCTGTTTGTGAAACTTTGGAAAGCAGCTTCTAGCATCTCTTACTTGTTTTGTGAGTCCGAAGTAAGATGAGAACTGCACAGTCCCAAGGTGGGCAAATGAGATTCCAGTCATGATGGAGGTCAAGGAAGAAGGCAGTACTGTCCATCTCTGTATGAGGCATTTGCTGTATCTTATCTCCAACACCTTTCCATAAAGCAGGTCCTACTCCCCTCTCTTTAGAGATGAGGAAATAGAGCCTTAATTAGGCACACTGCTGGTGAGTGAGAAAATTAGAATTTGAATCCAGATACTTTTGATTTTAAAGTTCTTCCCACTCCCCCAGTGGTTCTGGGAGAATCCAGGGCATCTATACGTTTTAAAAGTTCCATGGTTGTTTTTATTGTCAGTTGGGTTGAAAATTGTACATGAAGGCAGTGGCTCTTAAAATTTAGCATGCATGAAAACCACCTGCTTGGCTTATGAACACATAGATGGCTGGCACCACACCAAGACTCTGATTCAGGTCTTGGTTGGAGCCCAAGGATTTGCACTTCTAACAAGTTCCCAAGTGATGCTCGGGACTTGGGGACTACATATAAGAACCACCACTGCATCCAGGTGAACTCAGAGAGCTGTTTGAAACGGAAATCAACGTAAATGGAAAGGAAATCAGGTATCTGGAGAGTCACCTTAGCTGCAATGGTTGAGAATAAGTCCTTATAAAACCTTTATAAACTTATAAAACCAACACCTTTAAAGAAAATATATCTGCCATTGGTGGATGGTCAGAATAGAAACATTAAATGCCAGGGCAGAAAATATATCCAATAGTAATCATGTGGAAAGAAGGGACTAAAGGGTCAGTTTCTACCTTCCCCTTTGATTCCCTGGATATCAAGCCACCTTATGAACAGCAATTTGTTTAATTTAATTTGATTAATTTATTTTGTTTCCCCCGGGGACGATCTCAAGCGTGACTATTTTTCAGGACTACCACTTTGCATAATCCCTATAGTCGCCATTCACAGTGAATTGTATGTAAATGGTGCCCCCTGGAGGAATGAAAAAGAATAACATCTCTTATAAATGAACTAGCACTGTTATTTATACCTGATTTGTGTGCCCCACGAGATTAATCCTCTCACATTAAGCTGGCTAAACTTAGGACTAGTCCCTGGGACCTATGATAACACTATTTCTGAGAAGCCTGTCTTTGAGAAAGGTTTTCCTAGGCATTACTTCAAGTGACCCAAGCCCTAAAATTCTTGAAATAAGTGAAAATGGTAAGAGAAGGTGCTTAAGAAACATAAATGCTATCATGGTATGTATCTCTCTCCTCTTTCTTTTGTGGGCATGCAATTATTTCATGATTTGAATAAGAAGGTAGGAACTGTGACTGAAACCTTTGAACAGGTATTTAGACACTTATTAGTGTTCCCTTTTGTCCAGAGAATGGGACAGCCAGGAGGGCCAGATATTTTCCAGTCTCTCATCTGCTCCCATATCAAAAAAACAGGAGCTTTCCAAATATCTCACTTTTTAGGGTCTTTAAGCTGGCTCAATGGGGACACCTCATTAAACAAATGTGTGTCTTTTTGAGAGAGCAAGATGTCTCTTGGTTGAACACTTTGGTCTAGAAGAGTGATTATTATTTTACCAGAGCCATGAAATCCTGAAGAAGCTCTGCATAAGACCCATGTCTCTTGACCCTCTTGCCCCCATTGGAAAGTCCCACTTATCCTTGGTGTTCATGCTTCTCTGTGACCTGTGAGTTTTCCAAGAACACGTGTTCAAAGCATAGGTCCACCCCGTCATAGCTATGTTACCTTACTTAACCTTTTAGGCCTTCTGTTTTTTTATTTATGGGATAGTTATAACAATTACGCATAGAGAGATATAGCTAGATAAGGCTGAAAGGAGTAACTGACACCTCTTTGCATTATATAAATATTACTTGTTACTGTCATTATTCAGACAGATTTGTTAAGAAGGCCTCAAGAATGATTTTACGTGTTGCGTAGTGAAGGGTTTGGAAAGTGTTTAATTAGTAGAGACAGTGTTGAGGAGTCCAATCCATGTACAATCAGTAGAGCTAGAGAGGCATTAAGGGTAGTGAGATAAGAGAATCAATAGAGACTTATGAACTCCTGAGGAAGGAACTCATCTTGAGAGCAGGATATCAAGAATATATGATTCCACTGTCATGGTAAGAAGGGGCTGTGGATGTGGCAGGTATGTGTCAGAGAGAAGAAACGATGATACCCAGGCCTGTGCAACTCAAGCTTTCTCATTTCTCTTGAGTCATCTACCTTCCTCTAATAAGAGTTGTTTATACTGCTGGTCATAGACTGTTAGGGTCCAGAAATCAGTTTATATGAGCTGTGATCAGCGTTCAAAAAATAAAACAGAATATAGAATATCAGTGTCCACTGCACATAGCAAGTACATTTTTTAAAATAATGTTTTTATTTTTTAATTATAGTTGGCATACAATATTATACTAGTTTCAGATGTGAAACATGGTGATTAGATATTTATACATCTTATGAAGTGATCACCCTGATAAAGCTAATACCCATTTGATATCATATAGTTATTACATTATTATTGATTATGTTCCTTATGCTATACTTTACATCCCCAAGACTATTTCATAACTACCAATTTGTACTTCTTAATCCTGGTCCCTTTTTTACCCACCCTCCAGACCGCTCTCCCATCTGACACCTTTCAAAATGTTCTCTGTATCTATGAGTTTGTTTCTGTTTTGTTTGTTCATTAATTTTGTTCTTTAGATTCCACATGTAAGTGAAATCATATGGCATTTGTCTTTCTCTGTGCGACTTACTCCACTCAGCACACTACCCTCTAGGTCTATCCATGTTGTTGCAGATGGCAAGATTTCATTCATTTTTAAGGCTGAGTAATATTTCGTTGTATATATGTACCACCTTTTCTTTATTCATTCATCTATTGGTGGATACCTATGTTGCTTCCATATCTTAGCTATTGTAAATAATGCTGCAATGAACGTATGGATTCTTACATCCCTTTGAAGTAGTGCTTCAGGTTTTTTTAGATAAATACTCATAAGTAAGTTCTTCTTTGTCTCTTATTATAGCCTTTGTTTTAAAGTCTATTTTGTCTGGTATAAGTATTGCTACTCTAGCTTTTTGTTTTTGTTTCCATTTTCATGAAACATCTTTTTTCATCCCTTTACTTTCAGTCTATGTAAGTCTCTTGTAGGCAGCATATGTAAAGGTTTTTTTCTTATCCATTCAGCCACGTTATCTTTTAATTGGAGCATTTACTCCATTTACATTGAAAATAATTGTTGATAGAGATAGTTATTGCCATTTTATTATTCATATTTTTAAATCTCTTTTCTTCTTTTTAAAGAAGTCCCTCTAACATTTCTTATAATAATGTTTTGATGTTGATGAATTCCTTTTTCTTATCTGGAAAGCTCTTTCACTGTCCTTTGGTTCTAAATGATAGCTTTCCTGGGTAGAGTAATCTTGGTTGTAGGTCTTTGCTTTTAATCACTTTGAATACTTCCTTCCAATCCCTTCTGGCCTGCAAAATTTCTGTTGAGAAATCAGATGATAGTCTTATGGGAGCTTCCTTGTAGGTAACTAGATGCTTTTTAGATTCTCTTTTTGTCTTTAACCTTTGACATTTTAATTGTGTGTGTCTTGGCGTGGGCCTCTTTGGGTTCATCTTGTTGAGGACTCTCTTCACTTCTTTGGCTTTTTTGTCTATTTCCTTCACTAAGGTAGGGACATTTTCCATCATTATTTCTTCAAAAAGATTTTAAATTCCTTGCTCTCTCTCTTCTCTTTCTGGTACCCTTATGATGTGAATGTTGGTACACTTGATGTTGTCTCAGAGGCCCCTTAAACTATCTGCATTTTTTTTTTTTTGGATATTTTCTGTTTTGATTGGCTATTTTCTGCTACCTTATCTTCTAAATTGCTGATTTGACCCTCTGCTTCAATATAGCATTGATTATCCTGTAATGTAGTCTTCATTTCAGTTATTGTATTCTTTTTTTCTGACTGGTTCTTTTTTATGTTTTCTATTTCCATTTTGGTGTTTTCTGTCTCTTTGTTAAAGTTCTCACTGAGTTCATCTACTCTTCCCTTAAGTTCATTGAGCATCCTTATAATCAGTGTTTTGAACTCTATATCTAGTAGATTGCTTGCATCCATTTTGTTTAGTTCTTTTTCTGGAGTTTTGTTTTGTTCTTTCATGTGGGACATGTTTCTTTGTCTTCCCATTTTGGCTTCCTCCTGCGTTTGTTTCTATGTAATAGGTAGGGCTCCTTTGTCTCCCAGTTTTAGTAGAGTGGCCTTATGTAGTAGGTATGGTGTGGGTCTCAGTGGTATAGTTTCTCCTGGTCACCTGAGCCAGTGCTTCAGTTGTGTCTTTTGTATTGATTGTTTGTGTCTTCCTATTGTAGTTGAGCCTTAGTTGCCATTTGCTCATCAATTGTAGGGACTGACCCTCGGGCTGATTCATTGTGAGGACTGGCTGGTAAGGGGCTGACCTTATGGAGCAGGATTCATTTTAGCAGGGCTCTGGTGCCTGCCCAGTCTGCCCTTTGGGTGTGTTGTTCTTAGATGCTGCCCCAGGTGGTGCTCTAGCTTGTTCTGAAGCCAGCCACTAGGAGTGCTGGCCTTGGGGCCTCCTGGGAGGGGTCCTGCCAGAGGTGAAGTTTAGCCACAGTCTGTGCCCTGCTCAGGGCCATCTGGCAAGAGTTACCACACAATGTGTAGATGGCTGCCACCTGCACTGGGCTTGGAAGTGCCTTGAGAGGCCAAGCCACACACCAAAGCTGGCTGCTGCTATTTCCGAACTTAGGGCTGCTCAGCAAGAGGTACAGGGCATGCTGAGGCTGCTTTCTGGGTTTTGCAAGCCTTTGAAAGATTTTAGAAAAGTCCACAACATGAGTCAAGACAGGCCATTTTAATGGAAAAAACCACTAGACGCAGCTTGGGTGGGCCCACAAGGTGGTGGGGGGACGGGTCTCAAGGAATCTCCTGGGCAGGGTGACCAGGGTTAGGCAAGTTGATGGAACTCAGATATGGCAGCCTCCTGTATCTGCATGCTGGGAAGGGGGAGGGCTCAACAAAGAAGCCATGGATTCTGCCAGCACTTCTGTCTGGGAGGAAGCTGCCCCTCCAGCCCTGGCCCTGAAGACAGACAACTCACTTCCTCCCTATGTGTCCCTGGAGCCTTTCAAGCTGCTGCCGCCGAGCTGGAGCTCAGAGTGAGTGAGACTGTCAGCAAATAAGTCTGTGTGTGGGCCCCTTAAGAGAAATGTCTGTGACTTCAGCCACTTTCCTTCTCACTCAGCCACAACCTCCACTGGTTTTCACAGCCAGAAGTTGTGGAGACTTCTCTGCCCAGCACTAGGATCCTGGGCTGGGGAGTGCAGTGTGGGGCCAAGACCCCTCACTCCTTCAGCTTCACTGCAGCCAAGCTTTTTCTCCCAATTTTCAACCACCACAGGTGGGTATGGGGGCCAGCCTGCTTCTCATCTTGCCTCTCCTGCCAGTCTTGAAGTGGCCTCTTTTGTATGTCCCCAGTTGTAGGACTTCAGTTCAGCTACACTTTAGGTGACTCCCAATTATGGCTGTGCTGCAGTGTAGAAGTAATTTTGATGTGGTGGTGAGAGGAGGTGAGCACAATGTTTACCTACTCTGCCATCTTCACCAGAAGCCCGTGAGTAAATATTTTTTTATAGAACTTTAACCATTCACACATGTATATGTGTACAGAGTTATGATGTAAAATGTATTTTTTTTTATGTTGGGTCTTGGTACAAGGAGTGTGAAAACCACTGCTCTAGTGTATTCCTTGGAATAAGGAGCAGGGTGGGAAGTTTTCTCATATCTACTCTTGCAAGATCCTCTTGACTAGTTATTCCCTAGGCTGATTTTTCCTCCTCAGCCTTTTCTGAGCCAAAGCAGGTACCCAGTTGCTACCCTACTAGTAACTGCAAAAGGAGGAGCAGAAGAGGGGCTCAGGGAACCCTCTGATGCAGTGTTGCCACTTCTGTAAATCCTAAAGGTGATAATGAGGGTGGAGGGGGTATCTGCTCTCCCCTCATTTTTATTTTATGGCCCCATCCCTCATTTATTTCAAACTTGATATAAACCTGTACCAAATTTTATTAAAGTATTGGGAAAACTATGAGAGAAATGAGTTAAACCTATCTGCTCAATTTTACTTTTCCTGAAGTCCAAGGAAAGAGCATCCTAGGATTTAAATCCTGTGCAGGGTCACTTCCTAGGTGCTCTCAGTTTTATCATCGTGGTTCCCTGACCTCAGGGCCACACACTTTTCTGCAGGAGGGCTCTTCTTCCAGTTTCACACCGGCAAACGTTTATTTATTTTTTGGAGTGGGAGGAATTCCAAACATTAAAAATTTTTTTTCTTCCGAATATTTTTAAAAGGCCAGTCAAGTTTAAAATATCCATTTCTGATCCAATATAATGTCATCTGTCTCCTCACTTCCTTCCAGCACTGGCCATGCGACTCTATAGAGACTTAGAGTGGGGGAAAAAGCTTGATCTGCTTTTTAACTCTTTACCCTTCTCTTTCAGGGAGCCTTTTTCCTTAATTGGGGAGGGGAGATGGAAAGAGACAGATCTATCATTTCTGGTGTGTACCGGCCATTTTGTGGCTATTGTTTCTTAGGCTGAGATGGATCAAGCACAGATAGATACCCACTGAGGACAGGCATCCTAGGCTGCTTTCTTCTTGGGGTACATGCATAAATTCCTCATGGGCCATCCAGAATCAGGAAAGGGCTCTTCCCCATGTTTCCATCCAACTCCCTAACATGGGAGATCAGCTCTAGTTCAACCTCTTTGAATCCTACTCCTGCTCCTGCTGCCAGTAATGCACCCTGATGTTTCTCATAGTTGGAGTCCAGCTGCCTTTTGCAGGATCCACCTGAGCCACAGGAGGCTCAGACTTTCTTGAAACACCAAATGGCAGGAAGGCAGTCTCCCCACTGCTGCCCTGTCTCTCTGCTCTCAGCTCTCCTCCCTGCTGTTCTGAGAGGCTCAGAGATTGGGAAGATCAGCAAGTTTTCTCCAAAAGCGGATATTCTCCTGGGGATAAAGATGCCAGTCTCCTCTTGTTTCTGACCACGACTGTGAGGTCTCTCTTCCTTACTTCCTCCATGGAAAACACTGAAGCTCCATATTCTCCACTGATGACTTACAACAAGCAATCTCTCCTCCCTCTCCTCTTCCTAATCTATTGCTTGTTTGGAATGAGGGGAAGGGACGGGGTCTGGGATGGTTGAGGGCAGCAGAGCTGGTTAATTTCAGACAATTATAATGTCCCAGAGGGGTTCATGGCCTCCAGCTGTTTGCAGCTCTCTTTAGAACATAAGGTTCTTAGTATGTCTTGGCCTTCTGCTCTGGTTCTTGGTCACTGATTCTGACACAACAGGAATAGAAACATCAGCACTCCACTGTACGTGGGACAAGAGATCCATGTCAACTACTCTGTCCGTACTTAGAAGACTTAACTTGGAAGGCTTCGGAACCAAAGTTTTGAAACATCTATGAACATGTCTGAGCACACCAAAGAGATGGTGTCTCATGTCTCAAGAAAAGTTGGTCCGGTTGGACAAAGCCATGGACTTGAAGGTGAACTGGCCCATACTGCAGCTGCAACAAGGTCCTCCAGAGGAAATTTCTGTGTTTAAAGGGGAAACTAAAACTGCAAAAGGAGGAGCAGAATACCCCTTTGCATCTTGGTTTATAATGCATTTCCATTAAAGAGAAGTAACTGGAAGAAAGATTCACATATTTACTCTTAGTAGAGTTTTATTTTCAGAAATTTCAGGATGTACAGAATTTCTAATGTTGATCGGAAAAAAAAAAAACACCCCCAAAATGTATTTTAAAACTTCCTCTACATTATTTGGCCATTTCAGTAAATAATTCACCATACTTGTGGTGTGGTAAATATAAAGTTTTGATGTTTTTTTCTCCGAATAGGATCTGTTATTTTATTATCATAGAAATAGACTTAGCTATTGTGAAAAATTTTAGTGGTAAAAGAGGTACATCGAAAGACTCCCACCTCTCTTTTTAAAACCTGAAGTAGAAGTTATCCTGGTAGGACGTGAGGGAGAGTCAGCACAGAAAGTGGTGAGAACAATGTCTCTGCTCTGAACTCTCACCCAGAAATACCCCTGAGACCTCCATCACCATGACCCCTTGGCCTGGTCATGGTGGGGATAACTTGCACGTCGTCGGTGGGGACGTAGTTTTCTTGCCAAAGCTTCCAGAATCAGTGTCCTGTATCCTCTCCACCCCCTGCTCTATCCTGTGCTCCCGAAGCTCCTACACTGGCTTCACTGCTGTGTTAACATAGTCTCTTCCATGGCTACAGGCCCCAGCGAATCTGCCCAGGAGACATGGATGTGTGATTTCGAGATTCATAGGCTCCTTGTGGCTATTACTTACCAAGAGAAGAATACCCTCCTCTCACTAGGGCTCCTTGTCTTCAAATCTTTCTTTCAGGTTCTCATGCCTTCGCAGCTCAGATAAAGTTTGATATAGTTACCCGGTACATAGACTGCAAGGAAACACCAGCATACCTGCAAAACTACATTCCAAATAATTTATTTCTGGCTACCACCAGCTGGGGCTCATCCCATCTCTCATACTTTGAAGTGAGGTGATATTCAAAATGCGTGCTTAATAACTGGTTGTCTTGGGCACCGTGATGAAACTGGGAACTGACCAATCTGTCTGGCCAAACCAGAGCATAGTGGCTGAATATCAGATCGGGCAGGGGTCCCAGAGAGGTAGGCCTCTGGATCATGGTGCCAGTAGATTAGTTTTGTTTGGGATACAGAGTGATTTTGAAATCTGTGTTGGAGCATCTTTCAGCAAGGAACACACTCTCCCATCCCTAGTGTACCCTCTTGTCTTGTGTCTTGCTTGCTGGCTTTGCTGATTTATGTTACTCTGGTTACCTGAAAAACATCTGCTCGTGCCAGATTGTTCTCAAACTTTTCTTTGTGGTGCAGTCTCTGTCCAGGGACTATTAGCTTCAGTTTGTTTTTTAACATGTCCTCCCAGGTTGTCTCCCCTTTGGTAAACCCGCAAACAAATAGGATTATACTAAATCTCCTCTGGTCGCTGGGCTTAAATTTCCACAAGAAGTCTTCTCAGGTTGCTAGGCACCTCATTCTGGATCTGAATTATACCAGTATTTCAGCTGCACATTAAATTAGAATTGATTTGGAAATTAAAGACTAAGTATACAAATTGATAATGGCCAGATCATATGTACACAAATAGAACTCTGACCCATAACCTACAGCATCCTGCCCAGGAAACAGACACACTTATGTGCAATAAACAACCCAAAAAGCCGGACTGTTCCAACTCAGACTTGTAAGAAGTCAGACTGTTATCTCTAAACAATAACTTCTGTGACAGTTGGTTCCAAATGGCCAGGACTTGAATAACTAAGAGCTTCTCTCATTGTTGTCCCCACTTTAAACTTAGGGCCAACTAGAGAAAGGTAAATATGCACCCCTAACCAATTAGATGAGGTACCTTGCTACTGGTTAGCCCTCCTCCAGCTTCCCCAGGCCCACTGCCTCCAGTGGGCGCACACCTGACACCTTCCCTTTTTCTGCTATGAAGCTTTCCCCTACCTCTGCCTACCTTTGAGTCTCTGTCAAAGTGCCAGTGATGATGACTGACTCACTTCTTATGGCAAGCTCTGAATAAATAGACTTTGCTTGTTCTCATTTGGTTGGTATTCATTTGTTTCCACAGAACTAAATTCAATTTTTATTAGTTAGATAATCAAAATAATTTTAAAGGCTTTCGGTAAAATGACAAAAATATAGTAGAGAGGGAAAATAAGAATATTTTGTATTCTATGAAAGTTTAAGGGTGGGTACTCCCTTTAGGATGTTTTGCATCTCTTCCTGGGTCACTTTTCTAATTTTTCTTGTCTCTACATAAATTTAAAATAAAATAGTTTATTATGTTGAAGTTTGTTGCTTTCAAGCTGAACTTTTTCGAAGGTAAAGGCAGTTATTTCTGCAAAAGATGTCTTCTGGGTTTATTAAAAAAAATTCAGGGAGTATTTGAAATATTATCTGGATGACTTTATTTTACATTTATAAATATAACCACACCATAATGAAGATAAAATGAAAAGCGTTTGAAATATAGTCATAGTTTATAATGTAAAAATAATTCTTTTTAGTATGACTAATTATCCTACCAGTTTTATAACCTAATAAAAATCAAAGTAAAAGAAAAACCCTGACCATTTTATTATGAGAAATTATATGTATTCTGGGAGAACAGAAACATTAACCACATATTCGCACTGCAAAATCATTCTAGAAATTCTTTCCTTGAAGAATTTCCATAGAATGATATCTCATGGACCTGCTACTTCACAGGACCCAGCAAATATAAAGCTCAACATGAGGCATGCCTGGTTTTGAATCCAAAGTTAACAATTTACTTTACATTGGAACTGATACTCAGAGCAGAAATTCATAGTCTTTGGACATTGTCTCTCTTATTTGTTCTTTTAAAAATGTAAATTTTTTATTTTTTTACTCTAGACAGAAGGAGGCACTCTGGAACACTCTGGAAAGAGCTGCATTTTCTAAGTTTCCAAGAATGACTTTGGAGTTTACTATAGTATCACTTAGATATACATACATAACTCATATTATAATTTAAAAATCTTAAATCCTTCAGAGGGTTCCCCAAATACTCCCTTTCCGGGTGTCTCCATTGGTTGGTGTATGTTGAACAAATTGACATAAAGGTGTTTAATTAACACTTGTTGGAGAATTGACTCAATGCAAACCAGTTTCAAATTAAACTCACTTCGGAAGATGTGCTGAAACAATAGTCACTTAATACATATTTTGTATTATCTGGCCTATTCCTCCCGACATTTTCTATAATTAATTCACATTGACTACGTATATTTTAATTTCTTAATTATCCTCTTTCCTTCTTGTGTAAATTGAGAATGTCTTACATACTCACCCAAAGCTAAGTTTTTAAGGATTTGAAAAAGCTGCAATGTTCTTTTAAATCTACCTTTTGTAGGCATGACTCCCTTTTGCCTTCCCTAAACTATAGTCCTAGGAATTACTCCTAGTGCTTGGCCCCACCTCCACAGTTTCAGATTCCTCAGTCTAGATTGGGGCCCACGACTTTGCATACATGACAATTTTGCAGGTGATACTGCTGGCTGGTCTCAGGACCACACATTGGGATCCACTGCTATTGTACCATGGAATTCCTATTGTACACATAGGAATTCCCGTGTGTGTGTGTGTGTGTGTGTGTGTGTGTGTGCATGTACTGGCAGTGCGTCATCGCACACAGTGGTAGCAACGGTAGTGGTGGTGGTTGTAGGGGTAGGAATTGAACAGGGCAGGACCTGGACATTGAAACGCTGATGTAAATCATGAAGAAACTGCAGAAGTGATGGAATGAGCCTGGGTCCCACAGGTATTAGTGAGAGGGTAAGGGAGAAAAATCTGCATTCCTGTCAGCTGGATGCTTCTCCCGTCTGATTTCACTGAAATGAAACTCTGGGGTGGTTTAAGCACCCCAGGGGGGCTGCTAAATTGTCACATCTCAGACTCATGTACACTACTGGTATCTGGATTTTATGCTTTTAGACTATATATTAAAACTCTAGCAGTGATGGAGTCAGCTAGATAAATATTTGTACCTTTGTACACGATACTACTTATGTTTCTTTGTTCTTCTGTCTCAAGGAATCTGAGTCAGACATTAAATTGCTGGCTATGAGGTAATTGGCTGTGAATGTTAATCTCATCATAGTCATTCACCTGCTTAAAGAATGGAGTGGGTGGGCGTTTTAGTGAGTCTAGTAATTTTTTCTTTCTCTGCCAACTGGTAAAGACAGAAAACTCTTTACAGGTTGCTGGATGACTCTAGTTATTATAAATTCTTATAAAGACACTGCAAACAGGAAAATGTCAGTTCAACAGAATGGCAATACATATTAATATTTGGATCATTCTTGTGTAATATAAAATTGCAGGTCATTTCAGGGCTTCATAAGGGCTTCATAAGCCTCGGGTTTCAAGACTCTCTCAGATTTTAATGGCACATTGTTTCTTTCATTTCAGTTTTGTTTTGAATGTTTTATTATGGAAAATTTCAAACACACTCAGAATTGGAGAGAATGTATACTGCAACTTGATGGAACTGTCAGTCAGCCCCAATAATTATCAATATTCTGCCAATTGTGTTTAATCAGTCTGCATTCCCAGACCACACTAATTTTATTTGTATGTACTTCAGTATGGCTTCCTAACAGATAAGAGCTATAAAACAATATGACCATAATAGTATTATCACACCTAAGAACATTATTTGAAATATCATTCCAGTCCATATTCACATTTCCTTGATCGTCTCAAAAACATTTTTTAGTAGTATGTTTGTTCAAATCAGGACCCAAATTATTGAATTTGGTTGATTCATCTCGTATCCCTTTTTTATTGTTTAAGTTTCTTTTTTTTTTTCATTTTTTTTTAAGCCATTTATTTGTTGAAGAGATGAATCATTTTTCCTGTTGAATTTCCCACATCTTGGACTTGTTTGGTTATATCTTTGTGGTACTATTTCTTTTGTTTCTATATGCTCCATTATTTCCTGTTAACAGGTAGCTAAGTCTAGAAACATGATTCAATTTAGGCTTAATTATTTTGGGAGAGGCAAGAATATTTCATAGGCAGAGTTGGATACTTGCTATTGCATCACTTCAAGAGGCACGTAAGGTCTTTAACACTTAGTGATGCTAGGGTTCATCAGTGTCAACCTTTGACCTAATGGTCTTAGAAGCTGTTGATGATTATTGCCTAGATCCATTACTTCATGGGGGTTGCAAAATGACATCTTCTCATCCAGTTATTCAGTTCGAATTAGCTGGTCATCTTCTATGGGGAAGACCTTTCCCTCATTTCTATTTAGTTAATGTGAAACACAGTGTATAAAGGCGAGGTAAGGTAAATGCTTGATTTTTCCTTTATCTAATTCCAGAATAATGAGCCCACTAACATCCAAATGTGAGTAATGAGGTTTTCATTTTTCAAACTGTAACTATGAATTTAAGAATTATGTATGTTAATATACATTAAATTTTTATGTATTCTTATATATTATTTTACATTTAAAATATGTGATATATTTTATATATTTCAATCCCTTGCAATGGATTGCAGTATGTGTTAAACTCATTTCCTCCTAAATTTTAAGAAGGTTGTTTTTAAACTTAGCATAACTGCTTTTGCATCATTTTGGTTATTTTTTAATAACTATACTTAGGACTAAAATATGCTTATTGTAGAAAATTTAGAGAACAAAGACTCACATACAGACAAAAATGAAAATTACCTATATTCTCCCCACTCAGAAATATGCCCTTTAAACATTTTGCTGAATTTTCTTCTATTCTTTTGTGCTTATGTTCATCATTAAATAGTCCACGTCCATCATGATAATCCCTCCCTCACAAGTATTCTTAACTCCTCTACCCCTCATTCTCATCAAACATGTCTAGCTGAACCTCAGCCTTCCATCTTTACCACAACTGACTCTGAGCAGATGTTACCAGAGAATATCTAACTGAAGTGATATTCCTTAGTGTGACCATCTAAAGCACCTCAACTCGCACCCACTGTGACCCAGAAACCCCTTATGCTTCCCAGAATGATTCCATACCTTCTCCTCAAACCACCCACAACTCCTTCCTCTTTTATCCTCACTCAGCTGTTGACCTTGCCCCACACTTGAGTGAAATGAAAGCCTTCCAATGCTAACTCTGAAATTCCTAACGCTAACCTAACAAAGACTCTACCCTCATCTGAGGTTTGTCACCTTTTCCTTTTTGTCATAACGGAGGGCACTTCCTTTAACCTAGCCAATTCCAGCCCCTCCCCTTGTCCTCTGGATCCACTGTTTTTTGACTTTTAAAAACACTTTACTCTTGTTTTCCTCTCTCCTTTATCACATTTTCCCTATTCTTTACTTAATCATTTCTGTAACCATATTCTAATATTGCAACCCCCTCTTAAAAACAACACCAATAACAAGCAAGCACTCCCTTGGTTTCATATCTTCTTGAAGGGTTCGCCCATTTTTCCGTTATTCTTCATAACCAAACTTCTCAAGAGTTGTTAATTATATCGTTTCTGCTTTTTAACAGTTCTTTTCTTCAATCCATGCCAAGATGGCTTCTACTCTGTCCCACCAGTATACTGAAATGTCTTGTCTCAGCATCGTTGGCAGTCCCCACACAGCCAAACGCAATGCGCACCCCTCTGTCCTCTTTTTACCCACCCTTCGAACATTTGGTGGAGTTGGCCATTCGCTTCTTGTGACATTCTTTTCTCTTGGCCGTCCTTACACAACTGTTTTCCAGCTATCCAGACTCTCTCCTATCGGTTTCCTTCTCCAGCTGGCTCCCATTCCTCCTCTTAAATGTTGGCATTTCTCTGGTTTAAATCCTGGATCCTCTTCTCCTTTTATTCTTTGTCCCTGGTGATTGCATTGATTCACAGCTTTTTACCCAGACAGTTTTTCTGAGCACCATACCAAGTCTGGTTACCCAGCAGATCAGCTTCAAATTGTGCATGTACAAGATGGAACGTCTCACCTCTGCCCCAAATGAATCTCTCTCCCATTTGTTCTATCTCAATAAATGGTGCCATTATCCCCCAGGTGATCCATCCAGTAACTTAAGAGTCAGTACTGAATTTCCTTTCCCATAACCCCTATATCTAAGGCATCAGTAATTTCCTTTGATTCTGCCTCCCCAAATATCTTGACTCTGTCAACTTTTCTCCATCTCCACAGCTAATACCTTGGTTATGGCTCATCCTTCATGCACTATGTCACCACCGTCTTGATGGTCTCTGATTCCACACTCGCTCCTCTATAATCCATTTTCCAAATTATATGTAAGAGTGATCATCTTCCAGAACATAAACTTTCCTTAAAACCTTTAGTGACTTTTTATTGTACTTATAATAAATCCAACCTCCTTACAAGGGCTGGATGGCTTTCTCAATCTATATGATCTGTCTCTGTTCATCTCTCCAACTTCAGGCTTTGTGACTCTCTCACTGTACCAGAGTCACTCTTTTTTAAACACACCCAAGTTTTCCTGCCTTAGAATGTTCATGCTGTTCCCTTTCCTCTTTTCTTTTCACTGGTGCCATGTAGGACTTCGTATCTGTTAGAAATCAGCTCAAATATTGTCTGCGAAGTAGGCAGCATTTCCATTCCACCCACCTGTGAGTAAAATGATCTGAGTTTCCCTCGAATGCCAACTGCTTATTTTTAATTTTGTCTTCTCTGAAAACAATTTCTTACCCCATTAGCGATATAAATCCCAGTATCTAATCTTGAAAAAGCCAAATTAAACACAAATACTGACTCTGATCTGATAACAATTTCCTAAGAACAGACTTGGATTCAAATTTGAACTTTGACTTGTTACTTTTTATATTAATTGTTTTCTATTTCTTAATTAGTAGACAGATGATAAATCAAAATGAATGAAATACAGTGAAGGTATAGTATAGTTGCTGAATGATAGGATAACTTAATAGGACTTCTTGCATTTAGGGGCAGAAGAACCATGAAGGAGAGGGCAAAAATTCCTTAAATCTTGCTCCGTGCTAGGCACTCTACTACTAGATACTTAACTAACTAGTCTAACTTTGGAGCACTGCTAGGCCAGAGCCAGAGGCTACTAACTTATAATATTTTAGAGTTGGAAAGAATCTCAAAGGTCATTTAGTTCATTATGTGATAAACTCGCCATTCTGTGATTCCTCTAGCAATATGTTTTCTATTGCTTTCACAGTCTCTCCTTGAACTCTCTACCCCCCACTGCAGCTCATTCTAATTATTGGAAAGTTTTAGTTTAATTGCATATAAACCTGTCTCCATGTAATTTCCACCCACTATTCCTGTGCAGCCAAACTGAGTGAGATAAATCTGTCCTCCCTGTGAAGTTGTATTGAAGTTGTCTATTTCAGGCCAAGTGTTATCAAGATGACTTTGGACTTACGGTTAGTGTGACTTGAGGCTAACTGGCCACGTCCAGGATTCCTCGCCTCATTTTCCCCTGTGGCTTTGGGCTAAGTATGCATAGTTGAGATCATTTCTCTCTAAATAAAGACTTCTCTAAGGCATAGAATGCATTTATTATTATTGCCTATAAAATAGCTACCATTTAAGTGTCTACAAAGAACTTGTGCTTTATGTATATTAACTTTAACCCACACACTGTCCTTCTATGGTATTAATTTGAATCATACAAAATTGTCATTTCTACAGGCCAAAAATGGTTGAATATAAGCAATTTCAAGTGGTTCAATTATTACTAATCTGATTTTATAGATAAGAAAAACAGGGCTTGGAAATGTTACATACCTTGTTCAGGTTGGCAAAACCAGCCAGAAAGGGCTGAGGTCTGCACCTGCTTTCCTCTAGCTCGAAAGCTGGTTCATTAACTGCAAGTGCTGCTTCCATACACGTCACCTCGCACTTGCTGATGCAAGGATTCAAGGTAAAGGCAGAGGTCACAGTCTTTTGTGATGCAGCATAGCAGAGTAGAAAGGATACAGAAGTTTGAGGTATTTGTATATTTGCTATGTAAATCTTTATTCCACCCTTACCATTTCTGTGACCTCGAGAAAGTTATCTAACTTTGCTGAAACTCAATTAGCTCATTTCTAAAACTGGGTTATTAATATTGAACTTGCAGTATTTGTGTATGAGGATTGACATTCTGTCCAATGCTTTCCTCTTACCTGGCTGATGTATGGTATGATAACCCAGCCTATTCACTCTCTGCTTCCCCTGTGTACAGTATTGGCCTACTTTTCCCCCAAAAGCCGGTAGTAAATATTGTAGCCTTTGTGAGCCAAGAGGAAATGTCTTCAACTCTTCAAGAACCTGTTCTCACTGAAAGGTTAATAGTGACTTTACAGTTTACTTTGAAAATGTAAAAAACAGTCTTAGCTCATAGGCTATATAAAAACAGGTGGGCCAGTGAGCCAGTGGCCTGGAGATTCCCAGCTCCTGTGCTAGCTGACTTACTTTGTAGTTTCTTCTCTCTTCTCTCTTCTCCAACAGCTTCTCACTGTGCGCCCTCTCAAGCATAATATTGCTGCTTCTGTCATTGAGAAAACAGAAGCACTCAGAAAAGGTCTAGCCCCAGCTCCCCCTGCCTCACCTCTCTTCATTGGGCCTGCACACTCTTCCTTGTCTCTGTTCACAGCTGAGGAGCACCCTGGGCTCCCGACACAAGCCAGCCTGATTGCGCACCTCGTCCCATCACTTCCCACTTCCTCAGGAACGTTGCTCTAATAGGTCCTCCCAATATCCTTTAAAGCACTAACATTTCTTCTTCCACTAGATCATTCCCATCAGTGTGCAGACATGCTTGATTCCTCTCCTCTCAAAAAACACACAAAAAGACTCTCCCTTGACCCTACTTTCTTCTCCACTTACCACGTCCTTCCCATTTTTCTAAGCAAAACTCTGTGAGTGAACGAACTATGTAGGCTAACTCCGGTTTCTCTATTCCTCACCATCGCCCCACCAAGGTCAGGAACAAGCTCCAGGTTATACTCTAATGCACAGTTCTGTTCTCATCTAATCTAATTTTTCAGCAGCGTTTGTCACAGGATTCTTTCATTTTCCTGAAACACTTCCTTCACTTGCTTTCTGGGGCACAAGATCCTACTGGCTTTTGAGTTTAATCCTTGCCGATCCTTCTCGGATGCTTCCCTGTTCCTTCTCATCTTCGCTGCCTCTTAATATTGAAGAGTCCCAGGAGTTAGTCCTTGGAATTCTTCTGTTTTCTATCTATATTTACTCTTGTAATAATCTTAGAGAGTCTTGTGACTTGATTTATATGGTAATCACTTTCATATATAAATCTCCAGCTTGGCTCATTTCCTGAACTCCAGATTTTTATATCTGCCCACTTAAACTATCTCCTTTGATGTCTAAAAGGCGTCTCAAACTTAGCATGTCCATAACTGAGCTCCTGATATTTCCCCATCAACAAAGTTGGCTTCTCTCATTGTCTTTCTCATTTATGCAAATTGCAACTCCATTCTTCTAGTCATTCAGGATAAAAACCCTGGTTTCATCCTCTTTAAAAATTTTTTTAAATCAACTTTTTGAGAAATAATTTATGTTCAGTAAACTCTATTCATCTGAAGTGTATGATTCAAAGAGTTTCGACTGATATACTCATGAAACCACTGACACAATTAATATATAGAACATTTCTATCTTCCTCTCTGTTCCTTTTACTTCTGTCCCCTGGAGACTACTGATCTGCTTTTTGTCACTATAGGATCAGTTTACATTTTCTAGAATTCTATAGAAGTGGAATTATATATGGTGTCTGCATCTTTCACTTATAATAAATATTTTGAGATTAATTCATGTCATATGTGGTAGTAATTCACCACGTTGTGATTAAAATCCCATTATATGGATATACCACAATGTTTATGCCTTTACTAGGTGATGGACATTTGGGTTACTTCCAGTTTTTTGCTATTATGAATAAAGCTACTATAAATACCCAGTAGGTCTTTGTGCAGACATTTGATATCCGTTTTCTTAAGTAGATCATTTAGGAGTAGAATGTCCAGGTCGTATGGGAAGTATATTGGATAACATTTTATAAAACTGTCAAAAATAGTTTTCCAAGGTAGTTGTGTCATTTTACGTTCCTACTAGTAGTGAATTACAGTTCCAGTTCCTCTACATCTTTGCCTGGCTACAACCTCAACTGCTCTCTTTCTCTCATGTCCGAAATCCCATCCATCAGCAAACTCTGTTGCCTAAACCTTCAAAATATACCTAGGGTCCTATTCATTCTCATCCTACTACTGCTCCTATTTTGGTCCAAGGCACACTCAGCTCTCACTGGGTTTCTGCAATAGCTTCCGGTTCGCACCCATCTGCCCCTTCAGTGTATTCAGAACACAGCAGTTGAAATAAACCTGTTAAAATACAAGCAGTTTTTCATGCCATTGTTTAAAACCCTCAGTGGCTTTCCTTCTCAGAGCAAATGCTAAGGTGACTATAGTGGTCCATCTGGCCCTCCCTGATCTGGCCATCTCCAACCCCCTTACTTTTCTACCCTCCTACTGCTCTTTCCCTCCTTTCCTTCTCTCTGTGCTATTCCCTGGACACACCAAGTACACTCCCATCTCGGGGCCTTTGCCCAGGCTGTTCTCCAGCCCTTTTCTTTCTCAGACACACACATAACTTGTGTCCTCACTTCCTTCAGATCATTCCAGTGATCCTTTCTCTGTGAAGCTTTCCTCAATTCTCCCATTTAAAATCGCATCCCTCCCCTTCTTATTCCATTCATCTACCTTGTTTTTTTGCTATCACACTTATCCCCATTTGGTAATCAGTATATTTTTGTTGACACTCAGCTATGTGCCCATGACCATCCCAGGCATTTGGGATGCAGCATCGGATGAAGCAGTCAAAAATCTCCATCATTACAGAGTTTACACATATTTTACTCATTTATGTTGCTTCTCAATCATTCCCCATCCACTAGAATAACATCTCTGTGGTAACAGGGATTTTGTGTGTTTTGTTCAATGCTGTATCACTAGTGCCCAGAAGAATGCTGGTAAATTATAGAATTTTAACAGGTACCAGTTGTTGTCTTTTTATTTTATTTTTTCACATAAAAAGGCAACCCCTGGTCTAAGCTTCACTCATGTGGAATAGAGTCCTGCAGTGTCCTACTTTGGATTTTGAGGATGTCTGCAGCCTGTGAAAATTGAACAAAACACACAAAATCCCTGTTACCACAGAGATTTTATTCTAGTGGATGGGGAGTGATTGAGAAGCAACAAGATAAACGAACAAAGCAGAAACAAACTCACAGATAGAACAAACTGATGGTTGCTAGATGGGGGGAGTAGTTTGGGAGATGGGTGAAAAAAGTGAAGTGATGAAGAAATACAAACTGGCAGTTACAAAATATTCAGAGAGATGTACAGTGTAGGGAACATAGTCGATAATATTATAATAACTACACATGATGTCTGGACAGTGAAGACTTATTGGGGGTCATTTCATAAGCTTTGTAAATGTCTAACTACTACACTGTACACTTGAAACTAATATAATATTGAGTGTCAGATGTAACTGGAAAAAAGTTTAAAAACCCATAAACAGGATGATATAAAGGGTTAAAAAATAAAAGAATATATAAAGGTCAAAAATAAAAGAAATATAAAGGTACAAATAAAAGATTACATAAAGGTTAAACAATAAAAGATTATATAAGGGTTAAAAACATAACACAAAATTATGAGTTACATATATGCAGAATAAAAGTATAGAGAAATGACTGAAGAATTCAGGAAACGGTTACCTTTGGGAGCGAAGGAGAAGATATCATTTGGAATGGATAAATGCTGGTCATCAAATATAATTGAGTTAATATTATTTTATTTCTAAAACTAGGTGGTGGGTGCATAGGCACTTGGACTAGTTTTTATTTCTTTTTCTATGTCTAATATTGTAAAAATAATTTTTTAAAAAGGAATGAGAATGTCCGGCAGCTACTGAGACCTGTAAGAAGCAAGCAAGTCTTCTGAATGTCAAATGTTGCTGGGGCTTCAGATCAGAAGAGGCAGGAAGTGGCCACAATCTTTGCTTCCTCTGAGTTCCTCTCATGTCCCTTCTCCTATTCCAGAATGATGGTGGGAAAAGACCGAGTTTCTATTAAGAATTTTTTTCTTCTTTCTGAGATCCAGGATTGTCATGTTTTCATTTTAGGATTCCCTTCCTCCTGGTTTGATAGGGCACTGTTTGGGCAAGGCAAGTTTCTTTTCAGAGTGAGGACTTCTTTTTGCAGAGTTGCTGTGGTTTCTAGGCTTTCGTGTTTGAAAGCTATTTTTGATTTAATGTTTTCTAGTGTGCCTTTTATTTACATGCTCTTAGTGAGAAAATTCTCTCACAAATAAAGTATGAATGACGTACAGTTCAAGATTGCCCTCCACACAACGAAGAGTTTTTCAGACAAGAAATAAATAAAAATCAAAGAGCTTGGTGTCTGATGCCTCTGGAGTGGCTTATAGCATATCTCTGGGAATCTATTTGGTCTCCACCAAAAAAACCAGCTGAAAAGAGGGAGGTGTTTTATATCCGAGTTAATAAACAATCTCGCTGTGGCTTAAGCTCTTCTGTAATCAGTGTCCACAGACAATATTTTGGTTGTGGATGTTGTCACTTAATTCTTGGGCACAGTGAACTTTGCCCAATGTTTCAATGTAGTGGATAGAATAAATCTGAGTGCAGGATATGACTTTTTAAATGTTATTTCAATACTGCTCTCCTCTTAACAGCATCCTGGGTATCAGCCTCATTATTTGTGAAGGACTGAGGGGGAGGAATGTAAAGCAGCCGATGCTTCTTTGTTTACACTAATTTAAATGGATCCAACTAGAAGAGTCTTTCAAAACTGATAATATGCTGTCTCTGCCCTGAAATCTATATTTTATAATAATCATTATTTTGTTCACAGTGGCCGAAATTTAGTATTTTTCATTGTTGTGGGAATTTTTGTTTGGTTTTGTCAGTTGTCGGTCATTCAAATTTAGTTCCGTTACTGAAATTGAATTTGGAAGCTGGATAATTGAAAGATTTTAATAACATTATTAAAATACGTGGCTTTCTGAAGCAGTAATCGGAGGGTGGTATGGCCTAGAAATGATAGGATTTGGGTATGGGGAAAAAAGGTGCAATATCAGTACTGTCCTTATTCACAGGGATATTCCTCTATAAAAGGTGTGTTTAGAGTGGGGCATGGATGGAAAGAATTGCCTCCAGAGTCCTGTGTAATGTGCATAAAACATGCATCCGGCACCATTTAAAGCATGTATTTGGTTATTAAAATCCTACGATGCTGGAACGATGACCGTATCAGCTGGTTATCAGTCTTCTAAGGACATCTAAACATTTTATCAGACCTAAGACTGAATTCTTCAGTAAACAATTTGCACCTTGCAGTTATTTAAAGAGAGGAGTTTTCCTGTAGTATTATTTAATTCTTAAAAGCATGTTTATCTTTCTGGGTCACCTGCATTTGCTTGCTTAGCAAAGAAAGGGTGAAAAAGGCCTCGTTGGATGCAGTCTGTAAAAATAGACATGTCTTGTTCGTGCTCTATATTAATATGTAAAACAATGCCTGCCACGTAATAGATGCTCATCAACCATTGGAGGAAAGAAAGAATTAATGAATGAATAGATGACAGATTGAACATAAAATGTTGTGTTCTTCATATTCAGTCTCATAAAACTTCAGAACACTATTTTTCTGTAACTAGGACTACGGGGAGCTAGGAAGAGCAGTGAGAGGTGCCTAGAAACTAGAAAAGAAGGAAGCAGCTGGAAAGCAGAGGCAGGTCAAAGGTCTCTAATCATCTCCTATTTTATATACACAAGATTAAAGATTCCCTCTGAGTTTTGATTAAGGATGCACAGTCACAAGATTAAATATCGGTGAGTCAAATTAGAAACGGTTTAACTCCAATCTCAGAATTCATCAAAGCACCCCTGCCACTCCCTCCCTCACATTAAGCTGTCTTTACAACATGGGATTAGAGCAAATCATCTAAGACTTCATGTCCCCTGGGCTCTCTGTCACCTCTTCTATGCAGCTGTCCTTATTCAGATCACAAACAATTCTCTTGTCAAGAATCAAAGCTCATTTCCCCTTGAAGTTTCAGTTTATCCCCACGACTGAATTCATTTCAGTGTTTCTACACCTATTTATTTATTTTGGCGACCTGCAGGGTCCTAGATCAGGTACAACATGTGCTTGTCTTATGCATTGTCACGAAACATATTAAAACGTAGTACACTTGTCTATTTTAGAAAACATCTCCTTAATCATTCCAGTAATTATGCAAACACTCCTACAAGGTGGCCTGTAAACATGTCTTTTCCTTCTTGAGAAGCCTTCTGACACTCCTTGGAAGCCAAACCAGAAGGAGTGTGGGCAGAACGCACGATTAATAACCCCGCTGAGGAGAGGTTAATACAGTCATGAGGAGTCTGAGAGATAAAACTGTCATTGCTTTATTAAAGCCTTTAATTCAGGCACAAACTTGCCTGGTAATGATAAAACAATAAAAAAAAAAAAGGGAAATAAAAAGACCAGAAAGAAAAATGTCAATCTTAATTCTAGACTGAATTCTATGTTCTGCAAATGTATTTTCTTGATCGGCGAAAGAGATCCATTGCCCTTTAAATGTGTCATTTGTTGCAAGAAAATGTAAAAGCCTAAGGAAACACCATTCAGATGAAGCTACTCGAGGCTTAACACCTGCCCAATAGTTTCCTAAGCACATAGAATTCTTGAGGTTTATCTCTTACGTGGCTCCACTTCGGGGGTGAGATGATCGAGTTTCATCATTTATGATTTCCTTTCCCCTCCGTGGGAAGGGACCATGGGTTTGAGAACTTGAAGGTTGCTTCAAAAGGCCTACATTATCTTCCTGTTTTGACTCACTTAGTGCCAAAGAAGACTAAGAGAAGTAGACTTTAGATTCCTATGTAAGGTCCAAATATGTGAAAGAGAACTCATGATCAGGTGCCGACGTATAGACAACCTTGAAAAGTGGGAAATGTCCGAGAGAAAGGTAATGGGACTCAGTTTAGTGGTCATGTAGGCTCTTCAAGGAAGCTAGGACAAGGAAGAGCCATGGGCTCCTACACATGGCCGCCAACATGGGCTGTGGGTAGCTGAGTGTGAGCGTGGGTGCTTTGGCTCTTCTGACCAAGGTCATGGAGATACAATCTTGATTTCAAAATGTCTCCAGGGCATGAGGGAGGATTTCTCAGGGAACTAATGATGTAGCCCTTCCAGCCTCTGAGATTGGAATTCCCTGGGAAAGGAGAGTCATCAGACATCCAGGGATGAGGATTGGTGGGGGAGGCTTTTCCAGTCAGGTTGAAAGCCCTGGGCTTTATCCTTCAGACCGTAGTGAATGGAGAGTTTTGGACAGAGGAATAATGGCATAGAAGTGGTATCTAGAGAATATGAATTTGGATACACAATAACTTGAAGAATTTCTGGGAAGGAGGCCAGTTCTGAATATGTTTTCAATAATTTATGACTGGTACCATGAAATACTATTGGTTTGTTGAGTGAGGTGAACTCAACGGGGATAGAAATAAGAAACAATTTTTATTTTTCTTCTTCTATTGTGTTTGAACGTGCAGTGTCCAACCTTCTTTCTTTACCTTCAGGGAGGAGCTCATAGCTTTCTTGTCTTTTTTCCTTATTAGACAACTTCTATTTTACTGTCAGGTAGTAAACAGTCCAGTCTAGTCTAAACTTCAGTCTCATATCTAATTCCAGGCTTCTCTTCTTCCTCTTGCTCAGGTCTGATCTATCATTAGGAAAGGGATGCGGTCTTTCCTTTATTCTTTTTTCTTTCTCTTTTCCTCCTACTTCCTGCTACTGGCTCCTCCTGGGTCGGAACATGAGAAAAAAGAGGTTAGAGTAAACAGGGAAAGATACTTTTACCTAGTTCATGTTATTTGTAGGTTTTCCTGGCTGTTAATGATTTGTGTAGTAGGCCTCCAAGTTCTGGGGTGCTGTGTGGTTTGTCGTGTGCTCCACATGGACATTGGTTTGGCCGGAGATTCACTCTACAGTTGGCTTTTTGCAACCCTCCCTCTATCATGTTCTGCCCTGCATAGTACTGCATAGCCTGTCTCATCCCATCATGATGGCTCAAGCCTGGTTAACTCCCAGTGCTCAATGAACCCATGGGAAATGGCTCCTTGTCATTCCAAATGCAGGCTTCTTTGGCTGTTTTTTTTCTCCTTCCCATTGACATCTTCATCTTTTATATTCTCCAGTGGGAGGCAAGCACCAGTCTCTATGTTCACATATGCCCCCAAGCTCTAGGGCATCCATGTCACACGCTCTAGAGAACAATTTTACCGTATTCTTCTCCAGGGAACCAAGCATTTCTACAGCCTACTAAGACTCCAGAAGTAGGGGAGAGAAACTGTTATGAGCTGAATTAAGTTTCTCCAAAATTTGTATGTTGGGGTCCTAATCCCTAGTTTCTCAGAATGTGATTGCACTTTGAGATAGAGTCTTTAATGAGGTAAATAAGGTGAAATGAGGTATTTGGGAGGGGGCTCTAACCCAATAGGACTGGTGTCCTTATAAGAAGAGGAGATTGGGATACAGACATACACAGGAGGAAGACCATGAGAAGACACAGGGAAGAGATGGCCATCTTCACTCTGCTGACCTCTCGACTGTGAGAAACCAAGAACTGCAAGAAAATACATTTCTGTTGTTTGTTTCGGCAGTCCTGGCAAGCTAAAATAGGTACCCATTTCCATTTTATACAGGTACCCTTACTTCTACAAATTGGGAATTCCAGCAATTTCTTGGTTATCTTGTTAGGATGCCTCCTGTCCTAAACTTTGCAGCTTCACATGAAGATCTGAGATGACAGGAGACATTCTATTCCAGGCTTCTTTTAGAAGGCCTGGGTGAAGACAGTAGAGAAGACACTGTGATGCACTGTGCCTTATGCCTTCAGCCCACCTGATTGCAGAATAGCTGCCTCATGCACCGCTGCCAGAGTCTTTCACCAAGCTCGTGCCCAGGCATCTCCCTGAGTTGCTTTCTCCAAAGCAGCAGAAGACTGCTTAAACTTGGCCAGGCGTAATCATAATTTCAGAGGAGTTACACCTTCAAAGGTGATCTTCAACAAAGGTGGATAATGTCTCAGCTTCCCATCACCTGGTGTGACAACTCTGAGGAGCATTCTGCACGGTTGTCCAGAGTGGCCCCAGTGAGACTGAGCCACAGCTGCCCATAGTGTTATCTAGTTGATTAGCATATCATTTACTGACTTTTCTCTCTCCCTGGTTTACTTTTTCTACTCTACGACTTCTGTTTTGAGGACTTAACTCCTAAATAACTAAGTGTACCAAATCTTTGTCTCAGGGTTTATTTTTGGGGGAGCCCAAACTAAGACAAGTGGTGCTTTGGCTGGGTAACTTTTCATTGTGAGCTTGAAGCAGTGTCTACTTCTGAGTTTTTCTGAACTCTCTGTAGATTGTTGCTTATTGATTTTTCCTTCATTTCATCGAAAAACGTATCTGTATATGATAAAAAGCTAAGTAAGATCCTGCCACTATGCTCAGACTTTGCAGACTGAGAAGTCTTTTGTCCTTCTATCAATGCAAGGTTACTAGAGATTCTTCTATAGCTCTTGAAAGGTTAGGAAGAAGGAAGGACGATGGGGGCCAAGGGGTATTTTGAGCAGTGGGATTGTAGGTAATTGGATACAGCCATCTCCACTTCAGTTCTGTCACAGCAAACATCCTTTCAGTTTCACTCTTTATGCTATTTTCACCACATTCTAAATTGACAGCTCTTCTAATGAGCTATTTGCATTGTAGCTAGGATCTCCGAGGCAACTTCCTAATAGTCATTGTATTGGATAGATTATTATGATTACTTTGCTTTGCAAACTAGAGGGTTTCAATGCATGAGAGCTGTCTCAGAGAATGGACAAAACCATTGCCTAGTATGTGGAGGGCGATGTATGGTTAAGAGTAAAGCTTTCATATTCTGACCCTGTTACTCACAAGCTTTGGGGTAGTGGGATGGTTTAACTTCTGTAAAATGGAACAAAATATTTGTACCTACTGATTGAAGCTGTTAGGTGGATCAAATGAGGCAATGCATTTAAAGTTCTTAGCGGAGTGTTTGACATGTAACTAAAGGCCCAAGAAATATTAATAATAATGAAGATGATAATGATGCCAAAAAATTAGACTTTTTCCATGTGGTCTCAGAAGGTGGAGTCTGAACTGATGTTTGGGGTGAGTAGACCCTCCTGAGGATAGAAGATTTCCTGTGTAGTAAAACCCAGCAGAGGCTGGGTGATCACTTATCTCTCTTAGCCAGGATATTAGAAGGGATTCAAGAAAGGAGAGGGAAGAGAGAACACTTAACATGACCATCAACCTCAGGGTCTATCACTTGACTCCAGAGATGGAGGGAGGCATCAGATGAGGGTGTGGATATGAGTCAGGAGTTTTGAAAAATCCACAACACTAAGTTGAGTTCTGAAGGTAAAGTGCAGCAGTGGCCTGAACAGCACCAAGAAGGTGGGCATCTCTGCTCTGGGTTGTGATGGGCTGACCAGAAGTGGTCTAAACCTGAATTCGACAGGTTCCCTGGTTAGGGCCTGAGCTTGATCATTATTCAACGATGAGTATCCCGGGAGCCAGACTCCAGGCTGTGCACATCTGTCCTTTATCTCTATACCATGTTGCCTGTACCTATGTGTATATTTGTTTTAATCTTTCAATTTGGATATTCACATTTATGTCTGATTCAATTTCTAATACAACAGCAGGCAGGATTTTCTTTTGAATGCCAGTTGGTTTAAGGGAGTTTTAAAATTTGTATTTATGTGTGCATTTTTCTCTTTCATATTCTTGATATTCAAGTTAAAAAAATATGAGGAAACTAAACATTTATTTGAATTTCAACTCTGTGCTACATTCCTTTTGATTGTGAGCCTATCTTGAAATTCCAATCAGGCTGGCATTTGTTTCATAACTTACAATAATTTAGGATTATTTTAGTTAAAAATGTGAAATCAATGCCTTTTTGATGAATAGAGGTTTTACATATGAATAATAAATAGGCTTGACTTTGTTTGCATAAATGATGGGGGAAACCGTAAACCCCAGTTATCTCTTGTGATTAAACTTATGCTGGTTATGTATGGAGTCTATTTTAGAAATACTTATAAAAATAAGTTTATAAATGTAGATTATCCAAAGAGAAAAACATTAAGTATTAAATATAGAATATAAATAATTTATTTGTCCTATATGAGCACAAAGAAGCTCATGAGGGATGCATGAAATGGAGAACAGCATCATAGCAATTACCATATAAGATATTTCAAAAAAGACCTTAACATTTATGTTTATCTCAGGTTAGTACCACATGGTCAGTCATCCTCTAGTGGCCATAATGGATGATTTGTATTAAGCATAATGAGTAGCACATCCTTTCTGTTTGTTGTCTGCTTGAGGTAGGGAAAAACACCACAGTCAAATTATTATAATTGCTTTAGTAGTTATAAAATTAGTTTATCTGGCTAAAGTATTATTGGCATGGTATTTGGTTATCTTATTAATTTTGGGTCTGTATTAGCTTAAAAAATATATGTCACACAAATAGAGGCCTTACGAGATTCTGCTTGATTTTTATTTGGGGCAACTAGTAGATCCTTTTGGGGAATACTTTTATTTCTGCAGCTTTCTTCTAGGAGCAAGTTCTAGCCCATTAATTTTAGCAGAGCATATATAACTTATTATTTTAAAAGGACTATCCATCTGGTGAAGCACAAGGAAATAGAATTTTGGAGACTGATTATAAAATTAATATGTGTTCAATTTAGAAACTATATAAAGTACAAAAAGAAACACAAAATTTAAATTCTGCTATCCAGGCACAATTACTATTACACCCATAGAGGTGTTTTTCTTTTCAGCCACTTTTTAGAAGTGGTATTTAAGTATGCATGCTTTTTCTGCATATAAAACATCCTGCTTTAAGCAAGCATTGTCTTATTAAATATATTTTTTAAATTTTTTATTTTGAAATAATTATTTATTCACAGAGGCAAAGAGAAGTCCCATGCATCCTTTACACAGTTTCTGCCAATGGTTACATCTTACATAACTATAGTACAATATCTAAACCAGAATATTGACATTGGTACAATGTGTACATGTCATTTTATCACATTTATAGATTTGTGTAACCACCAATATAATCAAGATACAAAACTATTCACCACCATAAAGATCTCACTCATGCTATCCTTTTATAGTCATATCTGTTCCTCTGTCCCCTGCCACCACTCACTCCTGCTAAGTACTAATTTGTTCTTCATCTTTATAATATTGTCATTTTGAGAATGTTATATAAATGCAGTCATCCAGCATATGACCTTTCGAGGTTGGCCTTTTTTCCCACTCAGCAGAATGCCCTTGAGATCTAAGCAAGTTGTTGTATGTATCAATAGTTCAATCCTTTTTAATGTTGAGTAGTATTTGTGCTATGGAAGTATTACAATTTAACCATTCACCTACTGAAGGATTATCTGAGTAGTTTCCAGTTGTTTGCTGTTACGAATAAAGCTGCTATGAATGCGTATAGGTTTTTCTGTGGTCCTAAGTTATCATTCCTTTGGAGTAAATTCCAGGAGTGTGATCGTTGGGTCATATGGTAAATATATGTTTATTTTAATTTTGTTTTAAAAGAAACCACCGAGTTCTATTTAAGAAACTGACAAGTTTAAGGAACTGCCCAGTCATGATGTAAGAGTGGCTGTAGCATTTTGCATTCCCACCAGAAAAGTAGGGGAGTTTTTCCATATCCTCATCAGTATTTGGGATTGTCTCTTTTTTGTTAGCTTTTCTGATAGAGGTGTAGTGATATCTAATTATGGTTTTATAAATATTTTTAGATGCATGATGTTATGTATATATACTTCTTTTTATTTCATTTTATTTTTTTCAATTAAAGTTGGCATTCAAAATTATTTTATATTAGTTTCAGGTATACAGCATAGTGGTTAGACATTTATAAAATTTGCCAAGTGATCCCCTTGATTAGTCTAGCACTCACCTGGCAATATACATAGTTATTACATTATTGACTATATTCTCTATGCTATGTTTTATATCCCCATGATGATTTTGTAACTACCAATTTATATTTCTTAATCCCTTCACCTTGTCCACCGTGTCCCCCAATGTGATGACCATCAGCTTGTTCTCTGCATCTATGAGTCTGTTTCTGTTTCATTTGCTTATTTATTTTGTTCTTTAGATTCCATATATAAGTGAGATCATATAGTATTTATCTTATTCTTTCTATTTTATTTCACTTAGAATAATGTCTTCCAAGTCCATCCTTACTGTTGCAAATGGTAAAATGTCATTCTTTTTTATGGCTGAGCACTATTTCATTGTATACATGTACCACATCTTCGTTATCCAATTGTCTTATGATGGCGCTTAGGGTGCTTCCATAATTTGTAAATAATTGCTATTGTAAATAATGCTGCAATGAACATAGGGGTGCATATATCTTTTTGAATTAGTGTTTTAGATTTTTTCAGATAAATACCCAGACATGGAATTGCTGGGTGATAAGGTAATTCTATTTTTAATATTTTGAGGAACTTTTGTTTTCCATAGTAGCTGCACCAATTTTTAATCCCACCAACAGTGCATGAGGGTTCCCTTTTCTCCACATCTTCGCCAACACTTGTCGTTTGTTGATTTATTGATGGCCATTTTGACATATGTGAGGTAATCTCATTGTGGTTTTAATTTGCATTTCTCTGATGATTAGTGATGTTGAGCATCTTTTCATATATCTATTCGCCATTTGTATATCTTCATTTTTCCCCCCAGTTGTGGATTTTTAAAAATATTTTATTTTATTATTATATCCTCCTTAAAAAAATGCCTGTTCAGATCTTCTGAACATTTTTAAATTGGTTTGTTAGTTTTTTTGGTGGTAAGTTGGATGAGTTTTTGAATAAATTTTAGATATTAATTCTATATCAAATGTATCATTGGCAAATATTTCTTCCATTCAGTAGGTTGTCTTTCTGTTTTGTTGATGGTTTCCTTGGCTGTGCAAAAATTTTTTAGTTTGATGTAGTCCCATTTGTTTATTATTCCTTTTGTTTCCCTTGCCTGAGGTGACATATCAAAAAAAATATATATTACTAAGAGCAATGTCAGAGAGTATCCTATCTATATTTTCTTCTAGGAGTTTTATGGTTTCTGGTCTTTTATTTATTTATTTAATACTTTATTTATTTTATTACTTTTTTTATTTTTATTTTTATGGTGACATTGGTTAACGAAATCCAGTAAGTTTCAGCTGTACATTTTAATAGTAAGGCGTATATATATATATTTACATTATGTGTTCACCTCCTATAGGTAGATTTCTTTCTGCCACCACATATTTGCCCCATTTTACCCCATCTTTCTCCCTCCCGACTCCCCTGCTCTTACTTTTAAGTCTTTAATTCATTTTGAATTTATTTTTGTATATGGTGTAAGAAGGCGGTCTAGTTGTATCTGTCCAGTTTTTGCATGTATCTGTCCAGTTTTACCAACGTCCTTCATTGAATAGGTTGTCTTTACCCCGTTGTATATTCTTTCCTCCTTTGGCATAGGTCGATTGACCATATAGGTGTGGGTTTATTTCTGTGCTCTCGATACTGTTTCATTGTTCTATATGTTTGTTTTTATGCAAATGCCATGTTGTTTTGATTACTATAGCCTTTCATATAGTTTGATATCAGGTATCAGGTTTGATACCTCTAAGTTTGTTCTTCTTTCTCAAGATTGCTGTGGTTATTGCTATGGCTGTACATTTTAGGATTCTTTTAGTTCTGCGAAAGGTACCATTGATATTTTGATAGAAATCGCATTTAATCTACAGATTGCCTTGGGTAGTATGGGCATTTTAACGATATTAATTCTTTCTGTCCCTGAGCACGGTATATGCTTTCATTTATTTGCATCTTCTTCAATTTCTTTCTTCAGTGTCAAATTTTCCAAGTCCGAGTTTTTTACCTTGTTGGTTAAATTTATTCCTAGGTATTTTACTCCTTTTGATGCAATCTTAAGTGGGATTGTTATCTTAATTTCTCTTTCTGATAATTTGTTATTGGTGTATAGAAATGCAACCAATTTCTGAATATTAATATTGTGTCCTGCTATTTTACTGAATTCATTTATCAGTTCTAGTAGGTTTTTGATAGAATCTTTAGTTCTCTCTAGATATCATCTGCAAATAACGACAGTTTTACTTCTTTCTTTCCAACTTGGATGCCTTTTATTTATTTTTTTCTTATCTGATTGCCCTGGCTAGGACTTTCGACACTATGCTGAATAGAAGTGGGAAAAATGTATATATCTGCCTTGTTCCTGATTGCAAGAAAAATACTTTTAACTTTTCACTAGTGAGTACTGTGTTAGCTATGGGTTTGTCATTACAGCCTTTATTAAGTTGAAGTATTCCCTCTAGTTACACTTTGCTGAGAGTTTTTATTATAAATGGATGCTGGATTTTGTCAAACTCTTTTTTCTGTATCTATCGATATGATCATGTAATTTTTATCCTTCACTTTGTTTATGCGGTGCATCATGTTAATTGATTTGTGGGTATTCAACCCAATTTGCATCCTAGGAATAAATCCCACTTGATCACGGTGTGTTATATTTTTAATGTATTACTGAATTCAGTTTGCTAATATTCTGTAGAGGATTTTTGCATTTATGTTCATCAGGAATATCAGCATGCACTCGTGCGTGTGCACACACACAGGTATATAGCAATATCTTTGGTTTTGGAATCAGGGTAATATTGTCCTTGTTAAATAAGCTTGGATGCCTTCCCTACTCTTGAATTTTCTGGAATAGTTTGAGAAGGATAGGTGTTAACTCTTCTTTGTATGTTTGGTAAAATTCACCTGTGAAGCCGTCTGGTCCAGGACTTTTGTTTGTTGGGAGTTTTTTTGATTACTGATTTGATTTCGTTTTTAGTATTTGTTCTGTTTAGATTTTCTGTATCTTCTTGATTCTGTCTTAGAAGATTGCATTTTTGTAGGAGTTTATCCATTTCTTCCAGATTATTTAATTTGTTGGCATATAATTGTTTATAGTATTTTTTATTATTCTTTATATTTCTGTGGTGTCAGTTGTTACTTCTTCAATTTCATTTATTATTTTATTTATTTGGGTCCTCTCTCTTTTTTTTCTTGATGAGTATGGTTAAATTTTGTTTATCTTTTCAAAAAACCAGCTTTTGGTTTCATCAATTTTTTTTTTTTGACTCCTATTTATTTTCACTCTGATCTTTATTATTTCCTTCCTTCTACTCACTTTGGGCTTTCTTTACTCTTGTTTTACTAGTTCCTTTAAGTGTAAGCTTAGATTGTTTATTTGAGATTTTTCTTATTTCTTGAAGTAGGCCTGTATAGCAATGAGTTTCCTTCTTGGGACTGGTTTCACTGTGTCCCATAGATTTGGGGTCATTGTGTTTTTGTTTTCATTTGTCTTAAGGTAACTTTTGATTTTTTCCTTGATCTCATTGTTAATCCATTCATTGTTTAGTAGTATGTTATTTAGCTTCAATGTGTTTGTGTGTTTTCAGTTTTTTCTTGCAGTTGATTTCTAGTTTCATGTCATTGTGTTCAGAAACGATACATGACATGATTTCAGTCTTCTTAAATTTATTGAGACTTGTTTTGTGTCCTTCCATGTAGTCTATCTTGGACAATATTTCATGTGCACTTGAAAAGAATGCATATTCTGCTACTTTGGAGTGAAATGCTCTAAAAATATCAATTAAATCCATCAAGTCTATTTGTCACTTAAATTTCCTTGTTGATTTTCTGTATGGAAGATCTTTCCATTGGTGCTAATGGGGAGTTTAAGCATCCTACTATGATTATATTACTGTCAATCTCTCTTTTTATTTTGGTCAATATTTAGTTTATATATTTAGGTGCTCCTATGTTGGGTGCATAAATGTTTACAAGGGGTATATCTTCTTGTTATATTGATCCCTTTATCATATGTAATATCCTTCTTTGTCCCTTATAGTGGCCTTCGTTTTAAAGTCTACTTTGTTTTAAAGTGTACCCCAGCTTTTTTTGTTTGTTTCTAGTCCCATAAAATATCTTTTTCCATCCCTTTACTTTCAGTCTGTGCGTGTCTTTCAATCTGAAGCGAGTTTCTTGTAGATAGCATTGTATGGGTCTTGTTTTCTTATCCATTCAGCTGCTATATGTTCTTTGATTGGAACATTTAATCTATTTACATTTAAAGTGATTATTAATAGGTACATAATTACTGCCATTTTATTATTCATATATATGTTCTCTTTTTCCCTACCTTCTTAGAAAGTCCCTTTAACATTTCTTGTAGTACTGCTTTGGTGGTTATGAAATCCTTTAGCTTTTTCTTGTCTGTGAAACTCTTTACTCTCTCCATCAATTTTAAATGATAGCCTTTTTGAGCAGAGTAGTCTTGGTTGTAGGTCTTTGCTTTTCATCATTGAGTATTTCATTCCAATCCTTTCTGGTCTGCAAAGTTTCTGTTAAGAAGTCAGCTGACAGTCTTATGAGAGCTCCCTTGTATGTAACCAACTGCCTTTCTCTTGATGCTTTTAGAATTCTCTCTTTGTTTTTAACATTTGGTATTTTAATTATGATGTGTCTTGTCGTGGACCTGTTTGGGTTCATCTTGTTTGGGGCTCTCAGCACTTCTTGGATTTGTATGCCTGTTTCCTTCACCAGGTTTGGGAAGTTTTCCATCTTTATTTCTTCAAATAGGTTCTCAAAACTTTGCTCTCTCTTTTTGCCTTCTGGTACCCCTATGATGCAAATGTTGGTATGCTTGATATTGTCCCAGGGTCCTTTAAACTGTTCTCATTTAAATTTTTTTTTCTTTTTTCTGTTTTGATTGGGTGTTTTCTGCTACCTTGTCTTCCAGATCATTGATTCAACCCCCTGCTTCCTCTAAACTTCAGGTGATTCCTTCTAGTGCATTCTTTATTTCAGTTATTGTATTCTTCATTTTAGTTATTCTTCATTTTAGTTATTCTTCATTTCTGACTCATTCTTTTTTATGGTTTTTATGTCCTTTTTTACGCTTATTATCTCTTTGTGGAAGTTCTTACTAAGTTCCTTGAGCATCTTTTTAGTTCAAAACCATTGTTTTGCACTATCTGGTAGGTTGCTTGCCTTTATTTCATTTAGTTCTTATTCTGGAGTTTTCTCCTGTTATTTTATTTGGGACATAGTTATTTGTTTTCTCATTTTGGTTGCCTCTCTTTTTGTTTCTATATGTCTTGGGTGGTTAGTAGGTGCCCTGTAGGGTCTAATGGCGCAGTCTTCCTGATCACCTGCACTGGGTAATCTAGGAGTGCTCTTTGTGTGTGTTGTGTGTGGCCTCCTATTATAGTTGAGCCTTGATTACTTTTGGGATGTTGGTGAGTTGGATTGACCCTCAGGCTGACTGACTGTGAGGACTAGCTATGTCTACAGTACATAAGCTGCTCTGTGGGGGTTGGCCCCAAGGAACAGGATTTGCCCCAGTGGGCACTGGTGCCTACTGAGATCACACTTTGGGTGTGCCCCTTTGAGGGCTAATCGAGTGGTGTTCTGTTGTGGTCTGAAGCTGGCCACCAGGTATGTTGGGTCTGGGGCCTCTCAGGAGGCACTCCTGTGCAAGCAAGGTCAGATGCTGCCTGTGACCAGCCTGGGATTACCTGGTAGAAGATACAAAGTGATCCACAGTTAGTCGCTGCATATACTGAACCTAGAGATGTGTGGGAGAGGAAATACAGCAAACTGAGGCTGGCTGCCACCGGTATCGAGCCTACAGCAGCTCAGCAAAAAGCCCAGAGCACCCTCGGGACTGCTGCCACCAGCTCGATGCCCATAACACTCAGTTGATGAAAGAGCTTCAGGTGTTACACAAATTTGTTGAGGTGGGCATCTCAGAGTGTCACCAGGATAAGGCAAGTGGTGTTCACCAGGTTAATGTAGATTCATGTTTGGTGTCAGTATTGAGCCTGGGGCTATTCATAGCACACTGAGGCCAGCTGCTTCCTGCTTGGGGCCTACAGAACCCTAAGAGTTGTCCAAGAAAGACTGCAGCCTGGGCCGGGGCTGGCTGCTGGCTGTTGAAAGTGCCTCCACAGGTGCACCAGCCGAGGTGGGCTATTTGCTGCTAAAAGAGGCTGGCTGTTCTCACAAAAGTGCATCTGGCTGTGCTGTAGAGTTGGGTGGGGGACATCCCAGGGATCACCCGGGTGGAGTGAGCGGAGCTCACCAGGCCAATGAAAATTCATATTTAGCTGCGTGGGGGGAGGGCTCAACACAAGCAAGATGGTGCTCACTGGCGGCTGCCCCCAGAGGAGGGCTTGGCATAGAGACAGGGTGGCTGCCCCTCCAGTCCTTGCCCAGAAGCCGCACAACTCAGTATCTCTGTGCACTTGTCTGGCACCTCTCCAGTTGCTGTAGCCCAGCCGGAGCCTAGAATAAGTGCCTGCGAGTAAGTGAGTCTGTGCGCGGGCCCTTTAAGGTGATGCTTGGTTTCTAGCTGCCTTCCGTCTCACCAAATCCCCACTGTTTTGCACAAATGAATGTCGTGGGGGCTTCTCTTCCTGCCACTGGTACACTGATCTGGGGAGCCCAGTGCAGGCTGGAGCCCCTCATTTCTCAGGGGAGATCTTAGCAGCCAAGATAGCCCTCTCAATTCTCAACCACCAACCGTGGGTGTGGGACCAGCTCAGTTAGTGTGTCTGCTCCTCCTACCAGTCTCCACTGAGGCTTCTTTTTATTCTTAGTTATAAGACTTTCATTCATGTAGTCTTCTGATGGTTTTCTAGGTTGATTTTTCTATAATTTAGTTGTAATTTTAACGTGGTCATGGGAGGAAGCAAACACAGCGTTTATCTACTCCGCCATCTTTACCCGTTCTCTAAATATTCCTTTAAATTTTTTTCCACCAGCATTTACGTGAGACTTAGATAGGTTAATTTTTTTTCTATGCCACCATAACCAACAACTGTTATTACCTCTTGAATGATCTTTCCTCAACAATTCTATTTTCACTGTACTCACTTTGCAATTAACTAACTGGTCAGGGAAAATAAGTTACAGGTTATGTCTTTCTTTATATAAAGTAATTCGTTTGTGTTTTGCCTTTGTCTTATCCACTCTCTGATAGGTTTGCAGAGAGGAAGAAAAGAGGAGGGGAGGAAGAGAGAGAGGGAGGGAGGGAGAGAGAAGGAGAGAGAAGGAGAGAGAGAGAGAGAGAAAGAGAGAGATCAAAATGTGTCTTGACTTAGAATGAATGCATTTGATGCTGCTGCTCAGACCCAGGCTGTGAGATGGTTGTGTGGCTTTTTGCTTAGTGTGTATCACCTGGAGGCATTTTAAAGCCTAGTTGTCGTGTCAACATGACCGTTCTTTATTGTCTTGTCCATGAATTGTCATCATTCATTAGAGGGTGGCTGAAGAGTTGCCTCTGCCCTTCAGGAGGCTACAGCTCACTGTCTTTCACTGCCACCTGAGAAGGGCTTCAGAGAGGAGGAACACAAGGGCAGGGATGCTGAGGAGGTGGGTGTCTGTGGGTGATTAATGCTGTTACCTAAAAAGAGTCTCTCTAAGGGAACAAAGTGCTGTTCCATTTGTGGAAAGACGAGATTGAAGAAGAGCCCTCTTAAGGTACCCAGCAAGAGCAGGTCGATAGATGTATTTGCCAAACTCCTTTTCTAGGAAGAAACAAGTCCCCCACACCTGAGAAGTAATGACATGGCAGTCAATTTAAAAATGGACATTAGACCCGAAAAAAGTGGGCTACCCATTAAACTGGAGAGATTGCAAAAGAGGGACATGTAATTAGAGCATAAGTCTGTCCACTGCAGCAGCACATGGTCCTGGGAAGACAGATTCGCTAGCGGGAAACTAAATCCCTGGCTGGGTTGAGCGGATTCTACCTCTTGTTGCTGTCACCACAGATAATCCTCCTGGGATATGAGGTCTTAATGTATGAGTTAACCAAGGCTGGATCTGAGACTTAATAACACCATAAATCCCCAGGAAACAGTCTTTCTAATTGACTACTTAGTAACAGCATTTATTGATGATAAGCTAAATTTTTAGAAATCAATTGTTAATTAGTAACACAGACAAGAAAATGATATAGACAATGCCCAGGGTGCAGGAAAAGCTACATAAAAAAGGTAAAAGCTACCAGATAAAGAAAACAACTCAAAAGCAAACAAGACCTGAATAAAAAGCAAGTCAGCTGTAGAATAACTCCTTAGGCTCGAAAGTAGGAGGCCTCGAATCTAGTTCTAATGTGATGATGAACCGTTTGAAGCTATCCAGTTGTCCTTACTGTCTTCACGTTTAATGTCATGTGGACAAAACCAAATGACCTGGAGATTCTGATGTGGGTTCGTTTCTCTTTTCAAATAGATTTTATTTTTTAGAGTAGTTTTATGTTCACTACAAAATCTAGCAGAAGGTATAGAGATTTCCAACATCTCCTATCTCCCAACTATGCACAACCTCCCAAAACAGAGTGGTGCATTTTTCATAACTGGTGAACTCACACTGATGCATCATTATAATGCAAAGCCATAGTTCACATTAGGGTTTATTCTTGGTTTTGTACATTCTATGGGTTTTGGCAAAAGTATAATGACATGTATTCACCATTATAATTTTGTACAGAGTAGTATTACTGCCCTAAAATTATTTGTGCTCTACCTTTTCATCCCTCCTCCCTCACTAACTCCTGGTAACCAAGGATCCCTTTACTGTCTTCGTGGTTTTGCCTTTTCCAGAATGTCATGTAGTTAGATTGCATAGCATGCAGCCTTTTTTGGGGTTGGCTTCTTTCACTTAGTAATGTGCATTCAATTTTGCTCCATGTATTTTCGTGGTTTGACAGCTCATTTCTGTGAGTTTTGTCAAATGAATAATACATCTACGATACAGCATCATATAGAATTATTTTCATTGTCCTAAAAATTCCCTCTGCTCTGCCTACTCCTTTTTTCCTTCTTCCTCCTAACCCCTGGTAACCATTAAAATTTTTCCTTTTTATTGTTTTGACTTTTCCAGATCATCATATAGTTGAAATCATATGGTATTTGAACTTTTCAGAATGGCTTCTTTTATTTAGCAAAATGTGTATAAGTCCTTTATTATTTTTCTTTTTTTGCAGCTTGACAACTCAATTTTTATGATTAATGCATCCAGCCATTACTTATTAGATGCATACCTGTGTCTGATACTGGCTGAGACCAGAGACAAAAAACAAAACAAACAAACAAATCAGTAACTGCTTTGCTCATATGAATCAGAGGAGAGACAGGTGATTGAACAGTGGCATTGCTGTGAGGACAGGAAGAAATGACAGTAGAAAATGAAGACAGCGAGCGGATTTACGTGATGTTTAAAAGCAGAACAAGAGGTTCTAGTAGTGTAATGGGGGAGACAAGGTTTGAATGTGAGCTGGATCAGGTTCCCATTTTGCAAGCCAGGAAAGGGAAAGACAATGTGGGGAAAAAACCATCAATGGAGAAATTAATATGTTAGAAGAGAGTGAGAATGTAAGGCAGAAGAAAATAAGGAAGAATTTAATGTTGATTGTAGTGATTCTGAATAAATATCTGGTGTGAACGTTTTATATTATTTCTTATAATGTAAAAGAATCTTTCCTGGTGCTCGGAACCAAATTAACTCCTTGCCTCTGAATAACCTGAGTTTAGATACTGGTCTTTTTCCACTGAGAATCATAGCATTTTACAAATAGAAGGAAGCTTAATGGAAATTTAGCCTAACTCATTTATTTCACAGATGAAGAAACTAATGGCTAAAAATTAAGTGATTTTCCCAGTTATTTAGGGAACAGAGCGTGAGGCTAGAAAGTAGGTCTCCTAATTCTGATTCCTTATACTCTTTCCAAAGGCACAGAAAAAATAAATAAATAAATAAATAAATAAAAGGAGCAATGAAATTGCCCAACAGCAAGTTCTAAAACATGGCTATAGAAAAGAGTGGTAGGTGAAACTGTTTCTTACCCAAACAAGAGATGAGTCCAGACAGTTTGACTATCCCAGTTATGCCCGAAATAAAGAATTTATGAATGAACGGGGTGATAGAACAGTCGAGGCGGGAGAGAAGAAAGGGAAGGAAACAAGGTAAGAAAGAGCAGCGGGTCAGAAAGGACAGAAAGATCTAGAGGACATTCACGTTGTTTGATCCTTTACCTTAAAAGAATGTTGTCAAGTCTGTGGGGGTAAAAAAAAAAAAAGCGCTGGACAACTTGGAAATTTCAGATGGCCTGAGGGTGTCCAGAAATAACATCAATTAAAGAAGGGAAGTCAAATTCTTGCTGTTATCTTTTGAGAAAACTTCAAGTATGAGGTCATGATTCTGAGGTCAACACACTCACAGATTTTCCCAATTTGGTCTTTGTTACTCCAATTTTCCACGTTTCTTTTCCATCTTGTTCTAGGCTTTTGGACAGAAGAGCAACTTGTATTTTACTGGGAGAGTTGCTGGGACGCTTATCTGCTTTTGCTGGGCTTTTCAGTATCCGGTGGGAGGGTTCTTCCAGGAGGCTGTGTGTGACCCCAAGCAAGGGCCTGGAGGGGGGTGAAGTCTGCCCTTGTTTTTTTACTTCTCTCCCTCTTCTTTCCCTATTTCATTCCCCTTCCCCTCTCTTACCTCTCTCCTCCCTGTCTTTTAACTGAGGAATAAGATTGTCTGGATCCCTCCCCAATTGTCTCCTGTGACTAAAACTCATGCTTTTGTCGATGGTTGTGTTAAATGACTTTGCAGCTTCGATTCCCTCCCCTCCAGACAGAGATTTTCATCTGCTCAGGACGAGGAATGGTGTGGGTGATAGTGACAGGGAAAAGAAACCTATTTTGCACTCACATGGAACATGGTGCCCGGGACTCTCCTGTAAAGTGAGCTGGATGAGGAGGGGTGTGACAGGGAGGCCATAGGTGAATGCGAGTTAATATTTCACGGTATATCTCAGCATATAGACAGTGTTCTTAATTCCTGAATAAAGGGCAAATTCAGAGCTGAATTTCACAGTATTTTCCAAATACTTTGCCCATTTCAATTTTGTCCAGAGAGTGGAAGCTTATATAAATCTTGTATCTATTGAGTTTACCCATGTGCTCAAGCCTTTTAGTTTGAATATATTAAAATAATCTCCTTCTCTGACCTTCAGCCCCATCTTCTAAATGTGTTTACCTCTGTTAGAAACTCCCAGCAGAGCCTGGTAGAATGGTGTGGCAGGAGATCAGAGGCAGAGACAGGCAATGAAGGGAAAAGAGCTGATGTGAACTCAGGGCCAGTGCTAGGACAGTAGGAAAAAATGGCAGCTAATCCCAACTTAAAGGGTCATGGATGGCTTCCTAGGGGTGACATGTGAAGTGAGCTACGGGTGATGACTGGGGGTAGCACAGTCTGGTGTCACGTTGAGGGTAGGGAGCTATACCTGTAGTCCACGCAGCGGATGAGAGTCGTAAGGATGGTGCCCAGTGCGTTTGCTTGTGGTGGCCGATCAGCTCTCAGGCTTTCTTCTTTCTGATGAAGGTTGTCACCCTTGGATGAATGGTTCTCATGGTGGTATTTCTGCTCTGTGACCCTGCCCGGCTATGGGGTTAACCCCTGACTCAAGCTGCACCTTTTCGGTCCTGAACACCTGGAATTTCATAGTTTGAACTAAAACATGATAACACCAGGAAGACGAGAACTGAGTTGCTGGTGGCTGTGCTCTAGAAGGAAGTTAACAAACCCTGGGGTGAAAGCTGTTGGAGTTCCTGTCCCCCTACATCTTAGGGGTTGGCTGCTAAACTCTTGTAGTTAGCAGTATATGCCAGTACTCTTCTAATGAATTCATTTCTGATGGCTGTTCTACAGACAATTTCCAGTCATCGGTTTCTTTTATTTATACCTTAACTCATTAACTGCCCACAAATTTGCCTTTCAAAAATCCTCCGGGTGCTACTCATACTGCGCTTCTTTCTCTTGGATTAAAGAAGTGGTTTTCAATCTTTAGATCACTTCAGACCCCCTGGAGGTTTATTAAATACAGATTGCTGGGACCCCTTCTCCCCTGCAGGGGTTCTGATTCAGCAGGTCTGGGATGAGGCATGAGGATCTGTATTTCTATTTCTAACAAGTTCCCAAATAATGCTTGTGTTGCTGATCACGGAACTGTACATTCAGAACCACTGGCTTATGAAGTAGTAACACTAGAAGCGTTCTGCAAAAGTAAAAATACATCATGAGATGCATTATGCTTACGTGTTTGCGCTTGTGTGGCAGAAACACCCAACGTCCGGACATTTCACACCTTAGTATAAGTGGGGTCATATTCGTTTCCAATTGGAAGAGAGATGGTTTGGCTATAGGTATGGTGATCATATGCCCTGCTTATCCTAGATACACCTATTTCAAGTAATTTTTATTTCGTTCAATAATGTGGGCCATTATATGTATGTATAATTAAGCAGAATTTAATATTTATATTCAAAATATATTTAATTGAAACACATGCACAGAAAAAATTTTAAAATCTATTGTTAGATCACAGGTCCCATTTTTTTTTGGTTCAGGGGACTCCATCACGGTGGTATACAAGTAAAGTCTGAGTAAAGAAAGAGGAAAGGAAAGGACCAGAGCAGAGGGCCACCAGAAACACATTCCCGGGTGGGTACAGGTTTGGTAGTCTGTGAAGGTGAATTTGTTAGCACCCACCTGGAGAATTGTGACCAGTAGGAAGAGAAGGTCATGGGCAGGATGCACCCCATGGCAGACGCCAAAGCAGTTGCCCACAGGTAGAATTTCCTCACTTCCCAGGGAAGTCTCAGCCCTACTTTTTAAGGCCTTCTAAGATTTTAAGTCAGACCCACCAGATAGCCAGGATAATCTCCCTTAATTAAAATTAAAGTCAACTGAGTAGGGACTTTAATTAAATCTGCAAAATCTTTTCACAGTAACACCCAGATTAGTGTTTGATTGAATAACTGAGAACTGTAGCTGAGCTAAGATGACCTGTCAAAAAAAAAAAAAAAACCATTGCAGAGAGAATGGGCTGACTTGAAAGGGAGACTGCCAGGAAGGGCTAAATGGTGGTTTCAAGGGTCAAGAATGCAAATCTTCCCCACTTCTCAGTTGGGGCATACCCTTTATTCAGGAATTGTCTCCTATAATAGAGAGAGAGAGGGAGGAAGGGGGAAAGAGAGAGAGAGAGAGCAGAGAGCAAGTGAGAGATGCTTAATAATAGTTTCTGCAAATGTGTTAAAGCTGAATGTGAGAAGAAAAAGTTGTTTTCAGGAAATAGGAGCTGGCTCACCTTTAGCAAGAAAATCAGCTGCCTCTAGCAAAGTGGAATTGCAGTATTGTTCTGGGTGGCAATATGCACCCAAATGGCAAAATTTTTCAACAGCCTGGCAGGGATGATACTGAAGACAAAAGCGTTACTTTCTCAGTAAATCAGTGATGCAGCCTAGTCCAGAGGTGAGTAGCGTGAGCCTGGAAAAGTTGCCTGCCCTTTGGTCTGTGAGCCATTGATGAGAAATTGGACAGGCAGAACATAGTTTATTTTAGTTTATTTATACCATAAAAAAGACTATGATCCTCTTTACTACATCCGAGGAAGGATCTCTGAGCTATTAATTGAATATGCACCCTTAATTTAAAACTCTGTGATTGTCAGGGTATTAACCACCTAGCAATGTTAGGTAAACGCTTAAGAACTTGGAGCACAATTTAACTTCCATCTCAGAGTCAGAGACAAACGCGGCAGCCAGAGTGGATAATGGTATGTTTAGTAAGAGTCACCAATGAGAGCCTACCAGGACATGAGGGGTTAGCAGACAAATGCTATTATTGAAAGACAGCAGAAAATGTGACTTTCATAAAATACACCTTTCAAAGAAAACTATCTGAAAGGGGTGGAGTCTACGTAAAAGCCCGGAATTATAGCACATGTGAAAAAATACTCAACAGTTTTAGAATAATGGAAAATAGCTCTGCGTTATGTGCTCTTTATCTCCTCCTTGGTCCCTTACATTATGTAGCCCCCTGGAACCATTTTGATGTCCTCAGGATACTCCAAGGTCCTTTTCAAGTCTTCCCTCTCAGGTTTTTGATCTGCCATTGATCTTTTCCCTCCCAACTTCCTTCTCTTAAGACTTAACTTTCCTATGACTAATACTCTCAAGAACTTGATTTTTAATTATCTGAGTTCCGGGAGATGTTCTGATAGCAATATTGGTGCTGAGTGTGGAATTCGTTCATCGGTGGTAGATCATAGAATATAATGCCAAGTTCCTCCTGGTTTGATATAGAAATTTAACTGTTTTTCCATCCCCTTCTTTCCTGCAGAGGAAGGATGAAAAGCAAATACTTTCCTTGATTTCCTGGGAAAGTGGACTAATTTTTTGGCTGCTGGTGAGAGAGTTTGATGGGTCATCAAATTCCATTGAGAAAGAGAGAACAGAAAGCATTTGAGCAGAGAGAATATATACCTGGGACTGTGTACTTCTCTTCCCCACCCAAGTTCAGAACCAGTTGGAGATGAAGATAATGGAGTAGTGATGTCAAATATTATCTTCATTACTAATACAGCTGACCTTGGAGGATATGGCATCTCTATAGGTCCTGATTCTGAACCCACGAAGCAGACAGGCTTACCCCTCAGTCCCAGGCTATGTTGAACCAGGGCGGGCATGCCAGAGGAGGGCTGGCTGCCTCTATAAGATCTTCAGTATGGACTTGCAGAGGAGGGTGTCTGCTCGCCCTGGGCACCTCTCTTCAAGAGGAAGAGATGAGGAAGAATCTGCGAGGCACTAGTCAGTTCCTTTTCTCATATTCTTTAATCAAGTGAATGTTTCTCTCTCAATCCCTAGGGACAGAATAGGTGAGACAGAGGAATTATTCTCCTCATGAGAAATAACAAAGTTGAGAGATTCACCTGGATTAGTAAAAGGAGAGACCTATGGTTGCCGGGGTAGAGGAGCTCTGTGCCCAGCTCCTGGCAGCGCTCGTGGAAGAAGATGAGAATTGAGAAGGAAATGGCTGTTGGTGTGCGTTTAGGGAGGCAGATCCTCACGCACCTGACTCATCAGCCTTGTCAAAGATGAACATATACAAAAACATGGCCCAGAGGTGGTGGAATGACTGAGACTGAATTTACCATCAGACTTTCGGAATAGGGGCTCAGAATTGAAATGCCCCTGATTTATAGAAAACCGAGGAGTGGGATATTATATTTCATGAACTCTAAGAGGCCATTCACTCTAAGATGTTGACTTTTTATGTTCCACCGAGAAAGAAAAAAAATTGCTATTAAATTAGGATATAATGCTATCATACCTCTTGGTGTTTTTATTTTATATTTAAAATTAGTCCACTTTCCCAAAAATTAGTCCACTTTCCCAGGAAATCAAGGAAAGTAAATGTCTTACGAAAATGTCTATTCTAGATTTCTCTAGGCATAGAATTCTTTCATTTACTACTCCTGTGCACGAAAAAGAAACTTAAGCAAAATCCATTGTAACCCATTCCTGGTAGTTTTCTTCATTTAAAATCTTACTCTTCTGGATCTCCTTTTTGATTCAGAGTTGACAGTGTTCGTGTTTTGCTCTTTGGTGTCTTTTTCTGTGCTGCGAGAGCATTGGTCATACAGCATTTATTAAAAGTGTATTCCAGCATTGTCTCTGGGACTTTCTTCCAAGCCACTTGCCACTTCTCTGAGCCGGAAAGTAGCAACTTCACCATAATTGCCACATGATAATAATGAGGAGAAAACACCTTTGCTTGTAAGAAGCATCCCAATTTCTGAGATGTTAAGATGTTAATTTAAAAATGTGTACCCTAGAATGAATGAATGAATGGATGAATAGTATTTTTTTTGTGCACACCTAAATTTCATTCTCATTACATTTATAATTGGGAGATAGCTTAAAGGTCTATTTTCCAATATTTTAAAAAAATTATAATAAAGCCAAGGCTCATAAAAATTATGTGAATTTCCCAGGATCACACAATCTTAAGGGTTTTGTATAATACTGCTTAGAGGTACTTAATCCTCAGCAATGAATAGCTTTTTGTGGGCTCCAGGCAGTGGGGCACATGACTGATGACTGTCACAGCTGGGGGCCCTTTTTGTTATCCCTTAAATCACACAAACGTGCAAATATCTACTAGTCGTGCCTCAATAGAATTGCTTTGTTGGTCATCACAAAGAGGCATTAGACTAATTTGGAAACGAAAAATAGGAAGCATTTACTTCAACATGCAGTGCTTCTCGGTTTTGTTACCTTTGGAATTAACGAACTTCTGGATGTTTAAATGATGCATAGGTCAATGGAATTCTACTGAACTGTGTGATCTTGGATAAACTACTTAATTTTTCTGAGTATTGGGCTACTTATAAAATTAACGGGTTAAATTAGATCATCTTTCAACACTTCAATTCTATATTGATCTTCTAGCTCATCATGGTTTAAAATATAAAAATCTATGAAAAATAAGATGTAAGATGGGTGGTTTGTCTTTGCAGGGGAACTGCAAAACGGAAACGATTCTGACAGAGTAATAAGCAGTGAATCGATCCCTGAAAGATCAATTATGCCAATATTTATTTATGCACAAGGAAAGGACTGTTGGGTCACTCTGGACAATTATGGTTGTTATCTTCAAGTGATGTCATCACAGAGAGAACTGCAGCTTTTGGTCTTTCTAAGAGATTTAAACAATTTTAGTGGGGCTGATAATTCCACATCATATCATGACTAACAATGAGATAAAGTCCAGAGGCTCAAAAATTACCATAAGAGCAGAGATAGGAATTTGCAGCAAATCCACGAGGTGATGAGATGCCTGATGCAAGAGTGTGTATTTTCTAAGAAAAGCCACTCTTGCGAATGACGCTGATCCTGAATTTTAGAGAAATAATGAACATCTTGAAGCTTTCCTGCTGGTGAATCCACCAGAGGACTGGCTGGCCCATTTCTCAGATATTTGATCCTGTTTCCTTATTTTTTGGCTGTGGCTATTTACATTCCTCTGTCCACTTTTCTCCCTAGGATACTCCTATGCATATACTTCCCTTAACTTTGCCCTGTTCTGTTGTATTCGAAGCAAGTCTAACAACTTTCTTTTATTGTTATTCATTTATATTGCTAAGGATTGTGGGAAATGTATCAGGATCGACAGCTGTAACAAATCTCAGAAAAATAATCTCAAAATATATGAAGGTGATTTACTCTATAAATGTAAACAGGGCTACAAATACATTTTGACAAGCCTCTATTCCAGATTCCTTCCATGATATTCCTATTTCCTGTTAGCTTTCTTCTCTACCAATCTCATTTATGTTGGGTTCTGGCCCAGGATGCTCATAAGCCAGACTAAGGTCCAGTAGGTCTGGTACTATTGGTCCCTGGATTGTTCTGCCTTCTTTATTTCTTAGCAATATTCCTTCATTAACCATTAGGCTATTTCTTTTTTACCTGAACTTTATTTAGTTCAAATGGTGTATCCTAAAATGAAGTAATTTTTATAACATTATCATGTTTGGATTTATTTTTAGGTGATTGCTTCCTCTCTCAGCCTTGATTCTTCGGGATGCCAAGTTCTTTCATGGTCGTCTCTAGTTCCATTCCTTGGTTAAGGTCAAAACTTCTTTACAGACCATCTTAACTCCAAATGACAGGTTCTTTCCAGTGGTGTGCTGGTAAATGTTTAACAACCAGCTCTCAGAAGTAGAAGAGAAACCTGACTAGTAGCATTTGCCAATTTCCATGGTGTAAATACTCCCACTATGGCTAATTTCAAACCACCAACATGATGCCACTGAACTCAGGGTTGAAAAGAGATGCACATAAGTGGCTCTCACTGGCTGACTCCAGCACTGCAATCACTGGTTCTTTCACTAACTAATTTATTGAATAGAGTAGTTGACATGGTGCATGGATAAAGCAATTTTATTCTTACTAACCATTGCTTCTTTAAAAATAAAACTGTCATTTCTCCCCACCCCCATCCCTGGAAGAAATTCTAGGCAGATTCCATAGCTTCTCTGGTGACATTTTAGTTTTAAAATATCTTTACAATGTACTGTTCACATAAAAGAGGCTGTTGATTGGTCTGGTATCCAGGGTTCTGCTGCCTATTTTCTACCCCAGGGTCCAGGTGACCTTACGAGGTCCATTCAGAGCTCATTTGTTAGGAAAATCAAAAATATATGTTTAGAGTCTATTGTAACTTGACTTTATTGATGTGGGCCAATAGTCCACAATCTGGTCAGGTTATAATGGATATAGATAAATAACCATTGACTGCATGTTGAATTTACTCAGTACTGGGAATTTATCTTTTTTTAATAGTGCTTTTTAATCTGACCTAACAAAGAGATTATGGACTCTGGAATCAGATTTCCTGGTTTTGAGTCTTGGCGTTTACTGAGCAGTATGACTTTGAGCATACTACTGGATCTTTTCATGCCTCTGTTTTCTCATCTGTAAAATGGGACAATTAATAGTATACCTATTTCGTAGTGTTGTTTTGAAGATCAAAGGGTCATTATGTATAAAGAATTTACAACAGTGATGACAAATACTGGGTACTCTATATGTGATAACTATTATTATTATTATCACTACGATGGTGGATGAAATTGCCTGTTCCAATTTTGGAGATATAATAAACTATAGTAAACTGTAAAAAAAATATATCACTCAAGTCTAATACAATTACTCATTCCAGTTAAAACTTCCTTCCGATTCCAGTTTGGATTTTTGCCAGTCTGTGACCCTGCTGGAGAGAGAGCACCATGGTCAGTTTCATTGCGACTTAGGTACTTGCTCTTTTAGTCCCGTCCTGCGCCCACCATGCTGCTTCTGGTTTCTTCAGGGTTAGCGGCTCTAGTGGCGGATGGTGTTGGCAAATGGGAGAGCGGGTCTTATTTCACTAGTTCTCTTGATCGGAGTAAAGGTGGTAGATGACCAAGGCTGACTCTTTCTCTTGTGGAACACTTTTAGGGTTTGTTTGGAGATTTCCCCCGAGAACCTCCAATTCCATCTTTATTGCAAGGAGGTAACTCTTCTGGCTGCTTGTTTCCTAGTCTTCCTCAGACCCTAAATTCTGACTGCCCATATCTAGCTTCTGTATTCATTTTTATCCCATTCAGCTTGAGATGTACCGGCTACAACCAATAAGATCTTCCCTTTTGGTTCTGCCTGCCAGCAGGTGCAACCAGTCCCACATCTTTAGGCTTTCTATGAGTTGAAAGTGTACGTGTCCTCTGAGTGGTTCTGGTAAGGTGTCTTCTCTTCACCTTGCTTAAGGAGGTACCCCTCACCACTCTCTGTGTGGAGAAGTGCCACAGCAGAATGCTGAAGCATTCTTCCATCTCCAGCCTCTTCAATCTCCTTAAGAGATTCATCTTTCCACTGATTCTTCTTTTTGAGCTGATCATCCTATGTCTGGGAATCCATCTTAAGGAACTAAGCTCAAATATTGAAAATGCTTTTGTTCAGATATTTTTTTTACTTCCTTTTTCCTTTCTCGTATATACTCTGGCAGGAGGTGACTGTTAAAAGCTGTTAGAGCTGGTTCTAGCCACTCCTTTACAAATCTTACTTAGATATCACCTTAATTATGAGGATGGAGGGAGCAGGAAGTGTTCTACATTTTGGGATTTCAAAAGAAAATGTAGGACAGGAAGGTTGCAATTTAAATTTCTGTTATATAATCTTTCCTGGGTTCTATCAAAGACCTTCTTGTTAAGTCTGTATTCCCTAAGTTTGTCTATCTGGCTAGACTAATTCTCCTCTGTGTCTTTTGGTGTCTTTACAATTATTTTCTAGTCACAGCCTTCTGTAGCACTTCAAACATTTACCAAATATACCTGTTTGCTAGTTTATCTAAAAATGTGTCCTTTAAAAGTTAAAAAAAAAATAATAATTGGCTTATACCCTGTGATTGCCAGAGTATTTCTTTCTTCTTATAAATTAGATCTGATACCAAGAAGAGTAAAACCAGTTTCAAAATAATATGTTATTACACTGTATGTTTTATGTGTCGCAATTCATAATAAATTAAAGCAGGAGTATTTTTCTCAAGATCCCACCACTGCAAATTTTCATAATCTAACATGATAAGAAAAGCTGGCCAGTTGGAATCTATTGAAGTGCTCATGAAAGGCTTTGAAACTATACTTTTGATTTTAAGAATTACTTTGTGGTTCCAATAAATGGCATTTTACATGTAGTATCACAAATAGGGTTCATTTTAAGCACTCTTTATATATGGAATTTATGAATTATGAAAGAATCTTTTGCTTTGCACCAGAATACTTCACATCTTAATGAAGAGATATCATTGATTTTATTTGAAAAAAATTGCTTTTTAAGAACATTGAAAAATTCAGTTTCTATTAAAATGTGTCCTCAGGACTATAAATCTAGCAATCTGGAATACCTGGTTAAGACAGTGAAATATTAAAGGTATATAAAAAGTTGTAAATATATGGAGGGATAAAGCACATGATAAATTTAGAAACTTTGAATATATTAGGATTATGTTACATTAAAATATTTATGTTTTATGTTTATAGGTTATATTATAATATATTATTAGAAACCCTAAATAAACTCAAACGAAGTCATTAAATTTTATAAAAAAGGTAAATAATGAGTTGGAATATAAGGTAAAATAAAATATTTCATTAGCTTTTTTGGTATCTCTATAACTACTTAGATTACACAGTATAAAGAAATAGAGTCCATAAACATGAAATAACACAAATCTAAAATTATTAAAAATAATCTGAATAATAAATGAGCAGGAGCCACATAAAAAAACAAAAAGATTACCAAAATAAGGGTTTGATAATTGAAAGATGTACTATTTTATTGGCTTGTAGGGTTACATATTGTAAAATCATTGCCTTGTCCCAAATGAATTTGTCATTTTAATATAATCGTTTAAAGTCCTGATGGGATTCTTTTGGGAGGAACTTCAAAAAAGTAATAAAACTTTTACAAAGAATAACTTTAAAAAAAAAGAAAATGACTGGTGAAGAACTCTACATTAAGATGTGTTATGAAGCTAGAATGCTTTCAGCAGTGTAGGTCTGATATAGGCCAACACTAGAACCAGACAGCTTAAATGAATTCTCTGATATATAAGTTTTAATGTGTAGTAACGAAGGTGAAAAAAAATGGTTATAGGGTGGTTATAAATTAGATCTGATACCCGTGGTTGCAAACAGATGACCATTTATTAAACACCAATGCCACCAAAAATGGTGGCATTGGTGTTTAATAAATGGTCATCTGTTTGCAACCACTGATATCTTTGGATTTTAATCTTATACTCCAAAAATAAATTCTACAAAGATAGAAGAAAGTAATGTAAAAGTCATGTAATTTTAAATGTTTAGTAGAAACTAGCAAATCTCTATATGAGGGAAAAGTTGCTAAACTTAAAAATAATGGAAGAAAACATAAGGGCAAAGATAGATTTTATGCTACAAAAATAAAAATGTATGCCTAAAAAAAAAAATCAGAATTAAGAGGCAAATACTTTGGAGATTTTTTAATTAACAACATATCAAGTTCATTTTCTTTATTATAAAATACTACAAAAATCAATAATAGAAACCTTAAAACCACAACAGATCAAAATGCAAAAATTATTATCAGAAAATCATAAAAGTACCAACTAATAAATGAGCATAAGGAAATAGTTTCAATGTTATAGTAATCAAAGAATTTGCAAATTAAGATGACAATAAAATGTCATGAAATGAACAATTTGTTTTCAACGAGAAAACTTACTGTTAGCAAGGTAAGGATACAGTGGAGTGGATATGTCCATTCATCGTAAGAGAGAGTACAAATTGTTGGAAATCTTTTGGGGAAAAAAGTTGGTAACATATACTTTTACATGTTTCTACCTTTTGAACAAATACTTTGTTTCTGGGAATTAATCTTAAGGAACTAAGCCCAAATAATGAAAAAGTTTTTTGTTTAGAGATGTTTTTTCCACTCTTTATGTAATAGTTAAAATTGAAAACCATTTTAACGTGCCACAGAATAAAATAGTTAAATAAGGTTAGGTATTACCATTCAGTGGGATATTATGTAATTGTTTTAAGATGCTTTTGTAAAAATTTATAATAGGATAAATTTTCATTCCATAGTAAAGAAAGCAAAGTATATATTGTATGTATACAATGTATAGTAAAGAAAGTAATGTATATATTTTTATAAATATAAGTATATACTTATATATACATACATATGTATATATTTATATATTATGAAGTTTCATATATAGAATACAATTATGTAAATAAATACAATGATGTAAAACCAAAAAATAAAAAAAGGTAAAATAGACCTCAAAATTCCATTTATATATATGAAAGAAAGAAAATCAATTCACCAAATGTTAACATTGGTATTGTTTTGTATGGTGGGAGTAAGACTTTTTTCTTTAGCTTTTTTCTGTTAATTTCCATTATGAACATATATTACTTTTATTTATTTATTTATTTATTTATTTGATTATATAGTCAATCACATTGACTCGTTTTGAAAAATTAATTAACTAATTAATTTTATGGTGGCATTGGTTAATGAAATCCAGTAAGTTTTGCTGTCCACTTTAACAGTAAGGCATATATATATTTATACTGTGTGTTCACCTCTCATAGTTAGATTTCTTTCTGTCACCACATATTTGACCCCCTTAACCCCATCTACCTCCTCCTCCCCCCAATGTATTACTTTTAGAATGGACAAAACAAAGTTTTGAAAAGTAGTACACCCATACAAAATGGTTTCCCAGTATTGATTTACATAGCATGTGTGATTTTCATCAAATAGAAATCCACTAGTGCCAAAGTCCTCTTTTTATTAATTCGTCACTTCAGGCAGTTGTTAAGAATCCTCCCCACCTTAAAGAATATGAGCCTATTTCTTTAGTTCTGTGGCCTAAGTTAAAAGGCGGGGTAAGTGCTAACATTTTTTTTTTTTTTAAGAAAGAACAATTTCAGTGCAGACCCCTTACCTAGCTCTGAAAATGTCACTGGAAAATTATAGTCCTTAACTTAAAAAGCTTTAATTCTAGATTACATGGGTGAATCAGTTCAGATTCATAAATAATATGAAAAGGTCTTTCAATCGTAAAAAGGCCTGCTCAATAAAATGAATCACTGTGAGGTTGGCTATTTCTGTTGAAGATGAGATTTTTTTTCCCCCAGAAATATTTGAAAGAGTGAATGTCACAGCTGGGAATCATTCCAACAGTGCAGGGAAAAACAGAGCTATAAATAGGATGAAGAAACAAGTGAGCAATTAGGAAATGGCGGAGCAAACCGAAAGCAACAATAGAGGCTGGAAAAATATCAGCAGAGGATTCAGAACTGAAATCTGTAAACGTTCTCTAACAGCCTCTATAAGAGGAGAGAAAAGAGACTCTTCATAACGTCTGGATCCATGTGATTTTCAGACATCTAGTTTCATGTACTGTAAAAGAAGGTGATAAATTAGGACCTTTAGAAACAGTGAATTTTTGGCTGCCATTTCAAGAATAATAACAAATAACTATTAGCAGTAAGAATGAGTAAGTCTAATAATATCTGAAATTAGCTTGTCTGTTTTAGTTTTTGTTTTAAAGAGTGTTCACATGAAACATGCACAAATTTTAACTCATTCGACAATCGCGATGTGCAGAAGAAAATAATTGCTTTTTTCAGCAAGTGACATGTGCTTCCTCTTGAGAGCTCATCTGGTTAGTGGGGAACAAATTACCTAAATGTGCAAGTCAACTTAAAGTTTAGACCAACTAGATAAATTAAAGAGTGATTCAAATATTGTTCCTATCAAATATCAGTTCCTTGCTAGTTCTAACAGATTTTATAATTTAGAAATGTTGTTGACTTGAGCAGTAATTTATTATCTTAGTTATGCAATTGCTTTTCATCTCATTTTATCCTTTTATCATCTTCTAAGTTGTTTTATAGAATAACACAATTTGTAGAGGAATTTCCTTCTGTCCATTGAATAATTTTTCCTTCTGGGCTTGTTCTTTGTCTTTTCCATATTCTTTTACTACTCACACCCTTTTAGCTGTTACATGTTGGCAGAGTTGCAATGCTGTTTCTTTCCATCTTGCTTATGCTTTGGCAATTCTGTGCTGACATTCTATTTGATCTAATATAGAGTCTGTGACTTCTTAGCCCTCTTCTTGTCACGTATGAGAAGTTTGTTTTCCTTTCCAAACTACACATTGAAAGTCAAGTATTTTTGGTCTTCTTCCCATTTTTAAGTAGACTAAGGAGAAAATAAGAGGAGAGGAGAGCAGAGGGTTTGTTTATATTATATATACCTGTTCAATACACCGGGCTGGGCGGCATATTATGTTTCTATGGGGGGAAGGGTATCCTCGAGCAACCACCTGTTCAAGGTGTAGCTCTGGAACCTTATTTTTCATCAGAGGGCATCACCCATACTGATTGCTTTCTTCATTTAACCTGCTTCACCCCAGGAATCGTTCCATTATTCTTGTTAAAAGAAGAAAAAGATTAGGATACACATTTAGTCTGCTTCTGTTCAGCGGGTATTAATAAAATTTCAAGACTGTGTAAACTCCCTGACATACCTTCTGGGGTGGGTGGAGTTTGGTCGGAGGGGTGTGGTTAGGGATGAAGCGGTGCCCCTCTCTTCACTCCAGAGTCCCCTGAAAATTTCCTTTCATTACTTAAAAAACTACATCCCTAATTTGATTAATTTTCCATTTGTGGGTTGGTGTAGCTCCTTTTTCTCGCTTGCTTAGATGTCAGTGGAGGGAAATTCTGTGTCGCAGCTTACATTTGTTACGTTGACCCAGAAATCCTGCTAAGCATGTTAATAACAATGCTGTGAAGAGGGTATTGATGCCCCTGTCTGAAGAGAGACCAACAAGGCCCAGAGTTAGTAATATGCTTATGAACATATAAATTAATAAGCGGAAGGACCATAAATCAAATCCATTTCATTCCTGACTATTTCTTTTTACATTAGCGTCCCCTAAACACTAGGTTCATTCATTCATTCATTCTTTGAACAAATTAATTAAACATATATGTATGTAAACATATATTTATATATTGTTGTACTGTGCTTGACATCTTTTAAAAATTACAGGCTAAAGGGCTTTTTGGAAAAGAACTACAGCTTTGTTTCTGTTTGTTTAATAGATGCCTTCCCGAATAGCTGTGTGCGAAATTAATTCCAGCCAGTATATTTAAAATGTGCACTCGTGTTTACTATTTATTTCTTCACTTGCTTATTTTCACCCAGCTTTATTGAGCTATAATTGATGCATAACATTGCGTAAGTTTAAGGTGTACAACTTGTTGATTTAATACATTTATATATTGCAAAATGATTACCACCATGACATTAGCCAACACTTCTGTCCAGTCACGCAATTTGTTTCTTTTTTGTGATGAGAACATTTGGGATCTAGTCTTCCAGCAATGTTCAAGTATACGATACAATATTATTAGCTATAATCTCCATTCTGTACATTAGATCCCCAGAACTTGTTGATGTTATAACTGGAAGTTTGTACCCTTTGACCAGTATCTCCCCATTTTCCCATACGCCAGCCCCAGTAACCACCATTCTATTCTGTTTCTCTGAGTTTGACTTTTTTAGATTCCACATATAAGTAATAATATATAGTATTTTTTTTTTCTGGATGACATATTTCACTTAGCATAATGTCCTCAGGTTGCATCTAAGTTGTTGCAAACAGTAGGATTTCCTTCTTTCTCATTTCTCATGAATAATATTTCATTATATTTATATCACATTCTTTACTCATTCATCTGTTGATAGACGCTTAGGTTGTTTCCATACCCCGACTATTGTGAGTAATGCTGCAATAAGCATGGGGGTACTGATCTCTACAAGATCCTGATTTCAGTTCCTTTGGATATACACAAAGTGGGATTGCTGAATCATGTAGTGATTCTATTATTAATTTTTTGAGAGACTTCAATACTGTTTTTCATAGCGGTTTTTCCAATTTGCATTCCCACCAAGAGTAGACTGGGGGTGCCTCTGTACCCTCACCATGTGTTCACTATTTAAAATAGCCATGCATAAGATACCCCTTAAATTAAGGAAAGTTTTAGTGGTTTCATTTTTAAAATATGCATTTTGTTTTGTTTCTATAATAAAGCACAGCCATATCAGAAGTTATCAACAGGTTTCCAAAACCTCCCTTAGAAGGATTTAAACGAAGTGGAAATTTCATCTTGCTGTAATGGTTTATGGGATCCTGAAGACCAAGGAATAGACTTAATAACACTGATATGGCCAAGGCTACAATTCCTTTAGACAGCAAGTCTCTCAAGATTTGAGATTTTCACTTCTCAGAGTGACAGTACTTTTTTTTTTTTTTTGGCTATTCACATATCTTATACGAATTCTAGTTTAAAAGCTCCTCAAAGAACAACAGTCTTTCAAGTTCAGGGCACTTGACCAGCTGAAATTGTGCCTTGTGTTGATGAAGTACCTTTTGCTGGTTACACAGTGAAATGTCACACATGGCACAATTCTCTTTCATTGCTGAAAGCCCACGGTGATCATTTTGTGTTACGGGTCTATCTATCCTTACATTCACCAACTCATTTTCTACAGGCATTTATGTGTTTGTTTCCCGCTTTTACTGGGCACTGGGGCATTTGTTTGCGAGAATACAAGAACCTGTGTCTTTATTTTTGACAAAGTTAGGAAGTTTTGCTTTTATTTCTTCCCTTGATCTCTATTTGACTATTCCTGAGTGCAATGTGTAGAGGGTTCTGTGTTAGTGTCTGAGCCTTACTGGTATGCTCACTGCTTTAATCTTCTGGTTCAGTGGTTCTTATACTGAACATAAATATTGTCTAGGATGCTTGTTAAAATATAGTGAGGACCCACTATTAGAAATTCTGATTCAAAGCACCGGGATAGGATGTAACAATCTGCTGTTTAACAAGGTCCCCAGATGATCCTAAGGAAAGTAGTCCATTACCCACATTTTTAGAAACAGCACTTTAGATCACTTAATAGTTGGAACATGGTCAACCAAGGAGCACTTCCCCACACTGGTTATCAGAGAAGTAACCGTTCTTCATGTTTCACAATAGCCCTACTGGAGAAAACACCTTATGTGAAATGGTGGTCTAAATTACCTAAAGAAAGGATGTGTACTTTAAGAAAGTAATGTTAGAGACAGACATTTGAATGATTAATTTTATCTAGTTAGCACTTAATTTTGCTAGCTTATTCTAGATAATGTGCAAAAGTAGATATTAAAATCTAATTAAAAAGACTAGTTTTCTTTTTTTTTTTTTTTTTCTAAGAAATGGTAGTGTGATGGTTACTTTTACATGTCACACTTGGCTAGACTATGGTGTCCAGTCATTTGGCCAAATACTGGTTCTTATGTTGCCATGAAGGTATATTTTAGATGTGTTTAATGCTTATAATCAGCTACCTTTAAGTAAAGCAGATTATCCTCCATAATGTGGGTGGGCCTCATCTAATCAGTTGGAGACCATAAAAGCAAAGACTGAGGGGAAACAAAAGAGCAGACTGAGGTTTCTGGAAGAAGATGAAATTCTGCCTCTTGACTGCAACGTAGAAATTCTGCGTGAGTTTCTAGACTGCCGACTGGCCTGCATATTTTATTTTTTATCATTTATTATTATTTATGCCTACAGCACTTGGTCTTCCTAGATGGTCTCCCATCCAAGTACTAACCAGGCCCGACTCTGCTTAGCTTCCGAGATCAGACATTGGGCTTATTTAGGGTGACATGGCCATAGACCAAAGATTGTGGCTGCACTGGGGCGTGAACTCAAGACCTTATGCGTGTAAAGCGGACATGCTAACCGCTACACTATGGACTCATGTCCTGGCCTGCATATTTTAGAGTTGTCAGCCCCTATGATTGTGTGAGCCAATTTCTAAAAATTTCTAAAAATTTCAAAAAATCTCTAGCTCCCTTGCTCCCTCGCTCCCTTGCTCCCTCGCTCCCTCTCTCTCTCACTCCCTCTGTCTCTCTCTCACGCACACACACATGCGTGTGTGTGCACTTGCTTCCATTTCTCTGGAGAATCTTGATCAAAACTTCTTGACATCCAAAGAAGTGCCTTGGGTTTATAACTAAAAGACATGGATCCAAATTAAGTTCTGTCCCCCAATAATTGTGTAATCTTGGACAAATTACATATTTTCAGTTGTCGGTTTCCTTGTTAGTTAAGAGGGGGATAATAACGTATTTCCAGGCCATTTAAACGTTTTTTTTTTTTTTTTTTGTGAGGCTCGATTATGATAATGCATGGGAAAGCTCTCTGAAAAAAATAAATTGTGATACACTTGAAGAGTTTAACCATCATGGATGTTTCCTTCAATGAATGCAGGAGACATTTGACAGTCTTGCCTTCAGAACCATTTCAATCATGGTAAATTAGGGTAACCTGTGGCAACTTTAATTGGTATCTTTAATATTGTACCTGCATCTGGTTTTCCTTCCTTTTTCTTACATGCCTGCCTTACATATTGGCAGTGGCTGCAAAGAACAACTCACATCTCTGGTTTTTTTTTTTTTTTTTTTTTTTTTTAGGAGAATGTTATCAGCCATTATTTTCTGGAGCCCATATTTGTTTATTATTTCCCTGTGTGGACCTTACAGCATGGGAGCCAGATCTCTTTTCTGTGATTTCAGCTAATGGTAATTTGGCAGTTCTTTAGAGAGATTCATCACGAAACATTTGTTTTGAAGGAAGCCCATTCTTTTGCTTACTCTACTGGTTGCTTTGACCTCCATTTTTATCTCCAGAGGTCGCTTTATTAATAACATCTAAAAGCTCTAGGAAACATTATTTTTTGTTCTGCATGTTTTCAGACAATTCATATCACACATTGCCACAATTCAGTGTGTAGAGCTTCTCCATGTAGGATTTAACCCGAATGATTTTAAGGACTGGCCATATTGGTCTAGCTTCTTATTATAGATGAATTATTCTATCTGCACTGCAGAGGGTTGGCCATGTTTTTATTCTGCCTTCCTGAAGTGGAAACAAATATTAAGGTGATCCTAAAGAAGAATAGAATATGTGCCAGAACTTTATTTCTAAGTCTGTCACTAAGGCCCTTTGGATTGGGGTCGAGATTGTCAAGGCCATTTGAAGTACCTGTGTTTATTAATCTCTGGAGATAAATGAGAAACTAGGAAAAGATGAATGTACCATCAACATGAAACAAGTTTGAGGCCTAAGAAAGTGGATGAAATTATATTTATCAGGAGGGGGCTGCTATTTAATTGACAGGCACAGGTGCCCACATTCGTCTGGAACACTGAGTCAGTTTGCTAATGAGTATTGTCTTCCCTGAGGGTCCTTCCTGTTAATCTTTTCTCCTTGTTCAAATTTCAGAGTTGTCATCTACAATTCTGGGAAAGGTGATGCTTCAATTGCCTTTGTTCAATGAGGGAGGGAGCACAAGTTTTGATTCCAAATATCTGACGCTGGTATTATATCCTTTATCCAGTGTTCCTTGACGAAAATGTAATAGTTTTACTTTACTTTACAGCCATCAGATACATTAAATCTCATGAGTCTTGGTAAATTATTAAGCAATTATTGATTTTGTTTTGGTGAACATCAAGATGTATTGACTTACACCCCAGTCAATAGTTTCCAAAGGCATAATAAACCTTGATGTTTATGGAAACATGCATGCATATCTCAGTGAGTGTGTATGTATGTGTCCGTATGTATATGCATAATATATCAACACATGGATATTTATATTGTACTGTTTCTGAAAATCTTTGTAAAATACTATTTCTCCTAAAGATCCTACTATTTTTTTTGGCTTGTTTCTTCATCAGATCTTCCTTTATTCTTTACATTTTTGACCTCGTTTTCCTTTCTTTTGGTTGATGGTGGTAAGGAAAACTAAGACTTCTGAAGAAATCTGTTTGCCTTTCACAGACTAGTGGGTGAGTGTTCCAGATGAGCTTGTGATTAATTGCAACGTGAGTATTACCTTCTCTCTCTATCCATGGTGAGGTTTGATGGAACAATGAGGAAGGTAAATATTTTCACTCTCCACATCCACCCAAGAATGCTTTGTTCCAGCACTTACCAGATCAATACTAAATCAGATCACATATCTGAGAATCTACCTCATTTAGTACCAATAGTTTTTTCAATTATATGCTACACATAGATGAACACAGTGAAATTTGCATTTAGTCATAGTTAGGTAATCAACTATATGATGCAAATTAATGGATATAAAATAAAAACAAACACCTCTTATTGTCTCCTTAATACTTTAAATTCTACCAGTAGTGATAAGTCTTCTCTTAGAAAATGAAAGTTGCTCCTGGGTAAATAACAATATTAATTAGCAAACCAATACCATGCATTGACTATCTACTATATGCCTAGTTCTATGCTATCCTATTGAGTTGACACTTGATTTACTCTGTGGTCTTTATCTATAGTCCATGTTTCTTTGATCCAGCTACTTCTCCTCATATATTAATTGGCTACTCTGCAATCAGTGGGACAAATGAGATAGTGTTTAGTTAATCAGCAGAATTTTTCCTCTCACTTAGAAAAGTACATGCCATTCAGAAAATGAGTGATGTGAGGGGGGCAGGAAGGAAGGGATAAATTCAGAGTAGAGCAAATTGCCATCCTACATCTGTATATATATACTCTCACCATACATGGTCTGGATTTTTGTGTTTCCCTAAAATTCCTACGTGGAAATCCTAACCCCTACAGGTGATACTATTAGTAGGCGGGGCTTTTAGGAAGTAGTTAAGTCGTGAGGGTGGAGCCTCATGAATAGGATTAGTGCCTCTTAAAAGAGGATCCAGAAAAATTCCTTTCCCCTTCTGCCATATGAGGATACAATGAAAAGTCTGCAGCCTGGAAGAGGGTTCTCATCCAACCATGCTGACACCCTGATCTCGGACTTACAGCCTCTGGAACTGTGAGAAATACATTTTTGTTGTTTATGAGTACCTCGTTTGTAGTATTTTGCTATAGCAGCCCAAATGTACTAAAACAGCCTCTTATGTGTATATATATCTGAGGTGAAGTAGAAAGCCCATAATTTCTGATGAGGCAATTTGGCAGGCTGACCTTCCTAGGGGAGGTTCAAGTCAGCTATAGAGACTTTGAATAACAGTCCAGCATTCTGATTCTTGGGGGTGATGAAGTCAAGAACAGAGAAGATATTGCAAATATGACAAATTCAGTTTTTCTCATTAAAAGAATTGCTCTAATTGACCAGTGCTTCAGAGTTTTCCATATAGCGGCAAGGGGAAAAGTGCTAGACAAATAAATTTGGTTCTTGAAAAAGAGAAAGCTGTGATATGACAGAGACCATATGACCATGGCCAAGTCCACTTTTCAGGAAAATGATCTTTAAATGCTCTGCACAGTGCTTAAGGCCAATGTGGAGAAAATAACAGCTTCCATCCTATTGATGCATATTTAAAGCTAAGAACTTAAAAAGTGAGATTTTTACGTTCGAATTGTTTTTATCGCTCTCTTTTGAGCCAGTGTGACTCCTGATAAAATGCATCAGCGTGGTTTATAAACACTACATGAGACTGAACGAAAAACCATCCTGAACTTAAATATATGGATTTTCATGAAGCCTTTATAGCCAAGGTAGCCTTTGTACTTTAGACTTCTAATATAAAGAGGAATTATGTTTAAGACATTTTGGTTAGAAGCAAAGCATTGTTCCTGTGGAATACAGGAATAGACAGTAAAACTGTAAATGGCTTTTCTTTCTTTTTTATGCTATGTAAAATTTTGAAATATAAAAACATATCTATGCAAGAGCCTATTTTTCCCCCCTGAATGCCCACAAAGATCAGGAGACATGACATCAAAATGTTTTGCTGGCTCTCCTGCAGAGTCACCATGACAATCATTTTCTTCATGGCTGTAGACTTAGTTTGACTTGGATTTGGAGTGGCACTGGCTTTTTGTGGCAGGAACAAAGACGTTCTTGCCTTTCATGTGTCTTTGCTCACTGTTCATGAAACGGCCCATAGTGGAGCTCTACTCCATTCTTAGCTATGTCATCCCAGGATGTGTTCCTACTGGCTCTCAGGAAATTGTGAAGAAAGTGAAGTTTGATTTTGATACCCAAACATCCAATATGTTTCACTTCATTTCACACTTCATCAACTTCTGCTCCATGTTTAATGCTCCTATGTTCTTAATCATTATGCTAATATTATTTTTATATATTAGCATATTTTATCTTATGGTCTCATTTATTAAAAGTAACATTTTGATATAAGTGATGTAAAGATAAGCCAATCTGTGGTTTTTATAACTAAACAACATTATTTGTTATTTATTTTTATTATATAATGAAAGTTGTTCATTATAAAAAGGAATTTTACGGATAGGAGCAGATGGTGAGATACATTGGGTGTAGGAACCATTAGTAATGACACTGAAATGACTGGTTTCATCAGCCACTTGGCCTATATGGCCTTACTTTGAGACCTCTAGAATTGGCATCTCTAAGCATTCTCATCTCTGGATTCTTTTCTTTTTACGTTATGTCTATTCCTGATGAGGACTTTATGTAGAAGAAAGTGTAGTATAAAATGGTATAGCATAGAACAACACAGGCAGCATAGCATGGTGGAAAGAATACAAGGCTAGTTGCCGAGAGACTCAGGTTCTTCTGTGTACTTAATGTCAGTTGTATGATTTGGACAAATCACTTTACCCGCCTGGCTATTACTGTTTTATCTGTAAAATGATGATGATGATGATGATGATGACAACAATGATGATGATGACGATAGAAACCAACGATTACCAAGCATTTATTGTATACCAGGTAGTGTTCTGTGTGCTTGACAACAGTGACCCATTTAATTTTTATAACATTATAATTAAGTAGGTACTGCTTTTCTCTTTTTACAGATGAGGAAACCGAGACATAAAAATGTTAAATGCATTTCTTAAGGTCACACAACAAAGACAAGTTTAGAACCATGTAAATAGGCCCCAGGGCTCTTGACAATGACTAAAGTCTCTTTAAAATCTAGGATTCTTTTGTAAAGGAAACACACTCAAATCCGTGAGGAAATAGGTGAAACAATGTATTCCAATGGATTCGAAGGCCATTTAATAACCACAAACTTACATTTATAGTTTATATTTCAAAAATACATATCTCCATATCTATCATATCAATCGTCTATTTTAAATGTAAACCCAAAAATCAATCTGCTCAAGCTGCTTTCAAGATTCTAATACCTAAGTGACAGTCTAATAGACATGAATCATTATGGCCTGTTGCTAACCACCACTGAGAAGTGTTCTGTCAAATCATTTTTCCTTTAGTGGATATTTGTGTCACAAAAATATCTTTCATTTGAGAAGAGAGAGAAAGTAATAACAAAAAACAATGGCAGGGTAATCAACTCTATTAAAGCACTATCATGCGGTTTCATAACTGCTTTCATTGAGAAGAAAGAAATACGTGATAATATGTGGTTATGTAACTGCTTTCTTTGAGAAGCTGTAAGTTATATAGATTTGATCTTGCCCATTCTTATGTTTACTCTATTATTTGTAGATTTGATCTAGTTCATTCATATAGTACCTCTGTTATTTATGTATTATTTATAGATTTAATCTTGTTCTTTCTTATGTTATCTCAATTGTAAGCTTATCATTGTGTTGTAATCTGATAATAAGTTGTATGTGAGCTCTCTCTATCAGTAGTCTCAGTGTCCCGACCCTCTCTGTTTCTTCAGAGTTGAAAGTTCCCTTTTACACTGCGAAAAAGGGGCAGGTGAGTTGTCGAAATGGAGACTTCAGGTTCATTTGTTGAAGGCCTTCATGACAGCCTGGTTTGTTTACTGAAAGCTTCAATTTTCCTTTAATGTTTAGGGTATAGATGTGGTAAAAGTCATCCACTGAAGCATTGATTTCCTGTTAGTGTTCTCAGAGACATCTGTAGGAATTTTTTTGGAAGAGGACGAGTCTAGACCTAGACACTGCACATACACCCTTTCAACGAATGGTCAATTTTACTCCATCTAAAAGTTGGTGGTTAGGAAAACAAAAACAGTGTAAAAAATGTTGCATCTCCATACTTACAATGATAGTGTGTGTAAATGTGTATGTGTTTCAAACACAGGACAGAACTTAAATCCAGGAGCTAAAGAAGTCTTTGCTAATTTGTCTAGGAAGAGAGACAAGAAAGAAAGAATGAATTTATCCAAAAAACTGCAAAGTGAGGCCGTGACTATTAGGGAGTTCCATGTGTATGATCATTTCTTTGAAAATAACTAGTCATTGTCTCTAGCTCTTTTTCTCAGAACATCTTGAAGAAGAAAAAAGAAGGAAGAGAGAGTAAAACCTTCTAACTTAATATTATTGAAATATAATCGATAGTATGAGCTCCAATAGACTTGCTAGAAGCTTTCCAGAGAGTAGGGAGTAAATATAACCACAGGCCAAGACTTAGGTTGATACCAAGACAGACCTTGACTATGTTCAATCTTGAAGGTCCTGTGTCCAACAGTGTTTAGAATTGGGCTGTCCAATATGGTAGCCATTAGCCATATTTGGTTGCTTCAATTTAAATGAATGAAAATTAAATACAATTGAAAAATTAGTTCCTCCTTCATACCAGCCATAGTTCAAGCGGTCAATAGCCACATGTAGATAGTGCATATACAGAACTTCTATCATCACAGAAGGTTCTTTCGGACGGGAGTGATTTAAAGTTAGAGCTTTAACTATTAGAAAGTGAGCAATTTTTACCTGATTAGAAAGTAAGCAATGAGCTGGGGCATTGGTTAATGAAGTCAGAGATCAATAACTAGGATTTGACTAGGGACCTAAGAAGGACAACCAGAACATGTTCTGAAGGATTGCTCTTTTCTACTTAATTATTAACCCAAAGCTGGCAGAAAGTGACCTTTTTGGAGGGGAAGGAGATGGGAGCTTTGACTTGCTTGTTTTGAAACTCCTTCTTGATTCTGATGTGAAGTTCAAAGATTTGCTTCCTCCCTGGGTCTTCTGTGATCTATTTCAGTATACTACCAATTACTCTAGAAGTTCTCATATCTAGGGTTTGTGAAGACGGGTGTGCTGCCACATAGACCTGACTTGATACTTTAATGCTATATGTTTCTGTCTTTATTGTCTGAAAATACCTTTTGTAGAATCTTTTGTTTGCCTCTAGCTATCCTTTTCAAGGAGAGAATCTGAGGAAGCTGAGGACTGCCGCTCCAGATTAGAAAGCCCAGAATTGTCCCTACAGTAAAAAAAATGCCACATAGTGGTTATGATATAAATATAAGAAAAGGCTTGGAAGAGATGAGGGGGCTACTACAAAGACACATTCAATTGCCTGAATAAAAATCAAGGCAAGAGGGGTGGGATTAGAAAGAAAGATGTGGAATCAATTGCTGGAAAACTTAAGTGACTTGTAGGATCTTTGTCCTGAGAAATTTTTAATAGAAAAGTTGAATACTTGTGGAACATCTCTTACCTGGTCAATTGCAATCACCTTCTAAGTAGTCTCCTGTCCTCAGCATTAACCATGGTGGCCGCAGAAAAGATATGTCATGTGCTAATCCCTGGGACCTATGACAGTGGCCTTATTTGGAAAAGGATCTTTGTGGATGTAATTAATTTAAGATTTTAAGATTAGATCATCATCCTGGATTAGATTACCTGGGTATATCCTAAATCCAATGCCAAATGTCCTTATAAGAGACGGAAGAGGGGAAGACACAGACACACATGCGAGAAAGCCATGTGAAGATAGAGTCAGAGATCGGAGTGATACGGCCACAGCCAAGGGTTCTTGCAAGCGAAGAATGGATTCTCCTCTAAAGCCAATACAGGGAGCGTGGCCCTGACAACACCTTAATTTCAGACTTCTGGCTCAAATTTCTGGATTATAGAACTGTGAGAGAGTAAGTTTCTATTGTTTTATGCCACCAAGTTTGAGACGATTTATTATGGCAGCCACGGGAAGCTAATACAGATCCCTCTGTAATATCCTCCAGACAACTTTTAGAATGATCAGTTTAAGACATAAACTTTATGTAAAGTATAAAGTCCAAGTCTTTTAGAAAAGTTACTATTTGAAAATATTAGTTGAGTGCCTATCATGTGATGGGCTTCAGTGTAGGAATTGAACACACAAAATAGTCACAACACACAAAACAGTCCAGGCCCAGGATCCCAGTGAGCTAGTGATGTAGTGGAGGAGGCAGAAAGGAAACATATAAGCAGACAGATAAATGTTTAATGGCTACTTGTGGTCAATGCTGTGAAAACAAAAGTGTTTGGTAATAAAGAATAATTATTTAAATGTGTCTTATTCAATTACAGCATCTTTGAGTGTTTGGTCCACAGTTTGTTTATAACTCTGGGTCTCTAAAGCCTAGTACACTAACCAGGAAGTAAAAGGCAGAAAATATTTATTGAATAGAACTCATTTGCTTTGAGATCAGGGGCAATAATATTTGAAGTCTGTTAGCCCAGATTTTTCAAACAATTTTATATTTTAAATATTCGTTCTATAAATATATTTTCATGCCATGGGTCTTAAGGATTTGTTTGAAAATTGGTCACCACAGTTATAGTTGTTATGCAAAGAATCTTTTTCATGTCTCAGGCCCATGAGTGAAATTGTCTCTCCATCCTCACCACGAGTGTTCTGAAGACAGATTAGTTGAAAGGGATACACCTTTTGATTGAGGTGTCAAAGTTAAACAAGTTTACCGAACCTAGTTAGAGCTTGTCTGTTCTTCCAATCATTGGTGTTAAGGTTTACATCTTTTATACCAGTAGGAAAGAGAATGTTCTAATGGAGAGAATTCTATTTATATGTAGAGGCTTTTCACGGTTGTTTCACTTTCTCCCTCCAAATGTTAATAAACAGTAAAGAATCTAGGGGTTCATCTGTTAATTTTTATTTCCTTATAATCTTTGCAGCTCTGGAAAGAGTTTAGAACAGCTTATAGGAATATACTAAAAGCTATAAAGTTACATACATTGAAAAATAGGAAGAAAGAAATGGGCACAAAACAAAGCTGGATACATGATAGACTTGCTATCAATAGGCTCCAGTTTGGGTTCTTACCTGTTAGAAAAAATATTGAGTATTCACACAATTTACAGTCTAATTAAGATGTTAAAAATTCCTAATAGCAAAAATATATTTGGTGTTTATTCTGTTCCAGGAATCATTTAAAGCTTTTAAAAATGCACTACTTAGTTTAATCCTTGCAAGTATCCGATGAGATAGGTACTAATACTATTCTATTTTACAGAAGAGCAATTATTACTGCTATTAAGACAAGAAAAATTATTGAGAGGATTCTTATAAAGTTGATACTGTGCAATATAATGCACAATATTGCTCACAATATCTGTGCAGTGAATCCTGCAGTGAGTTTCTCCTCTTTCATAGCATCGCTTGAGCTAACAGCCTCTTGCTGAGCTCAGAATGATTTATAAGGTGGTCAATACAATAAAAATAGCTCTGCTGGTGTAGCTTCACTCAGGAGTGGATTTCGGAGTATCTAGAATACATGGTTTGAATATCACATAGGCAAATATTTAAAAACGTTATATCTTCTAATTAAGTGACAGGTAGAAATAGGAAATGTGGACTTTGAAATGGTTTCAAATTTTGGATTAGAAACTATGGATGAGATATTAGTGTCTAGGCCCGGCAGCCCTTGATCTGTAAGCATGACCAGCAAACTTCCTTTTCCTATTAATGTCTGCACCAGATATGCGAACAAATATGTTATCAGTTAGGTAATGCCATGCTAGGCTGCGGCAACAAATAAGTCCCCAGACTGCAGTGATTTCATACAAAAAAATTCTTATTTGCCTTCATATAAAGTGAGTTTGTGTCTGAAAGCTCTTTCATGTCACAGTAATGCCACCTGGAGCAGAAAGCCTCCAAAGTCAATGTAGCAGGGGAAAAGAACAATCTCAGAAAAGGAGCACCCACTCTTACCTTCCTCAGATGGGAACTGGCATATTGTTTCTGCTCATGTTCCACTGATAAGAATTAGTAACATGACATCGATCTCTTGTATGGGTTTTGGAAACATGGAGAAGTATATTGGAATATTGGATATTTCCACGTGTGGCACTGACCATTTGTGCCACACGCGGAAGTACCTTCTCCCATTTCTACTGGGCATTTATCTCCTTTCTTTCCTCTTTTTATCCCTCCAGAACTCTTGTTTCACAAAACCATATCCTCCTGATTCCAGATTCAACCTCCTCAATCTCTCAGTCCTGGCTAGAGGAGGTATCTGGTATCTATGAGGGTTGATGAAGAGGCAGAAAAGTAAGAAGGGGAGAGAAAAGGGAGGGCACATCCCTTCAATTGTCTTTTCTCATTTCTCTACTGCTGGTTCCTCACAGCCCAGCTCTAGCTGGTGGTTGGGCATGGGAAAGAGATTAAAAAGATAAGAGAGAACCCCATTCTGTTGTCCCCATGAGACCTCTGTTATTTCTGCTTCTTATCTCTTTCTTTTCCCTTTATTTAATAAACACTTATCCTATAAACACCTCTTAGCACAATCTGCGAGCCAGTCACAAATAGGCATTGGCTATTTAGAAATACACAGTATATGATATCTTGCTCCAGGGACTCTTAACTCGTTGGTGAACACCAAGAGTTAGAAAGGGCTAGAGAAATAAACTACAAAGTAGAAATAAAAAAAATAGAAATAAATAAATAAAACAAGTAAACAAATGATTTCATGCTTGACTGGATAGCGCACTCAGCATCCACCTTGTGTGAAGTGAGGAGAATCCGTGTGAGGGGAGCTTGCCCTTTTGGGGCAGTACAACGTTTGCACGCAAGCGAGGAAAGACACGAGGAGATGCGGAAGTTGCAAATCTTATCGCTCTGCGTTATCTTCAGCCTCACATCTCCCCTCACTGTTAGCCCATTCTTCTTTTACCTCACAACACAAATCTTGATCTTATTCCTCACGGCCCTCCTCTAGCTTCTTGTCCTCAACCCTCTTGTGGGGTGGAGACAGGACATGTTCCCGCTTGAGTCTTGAGGCTACAGGAGATGTGTCTGTGTATCTTGCCCCTCAGATTGGAACTATGAGCTGATCCCATTTTTTTTTTTCATGGAAACATTACAATACAGAGTAGAAAGATGCTATACTACTATGTATTTATTGCATATGTTAGGGTACTTTGCGATGTAAACAGAATTTTGTAATGTAACCTGGAGACTTAATTGTCCTTTATGACATTTATTTGGCAAGGATGATGTAAGGGGTGACTAAATATCAGAGCAGTGCTTGACCTGAGTGATCTTTGAGTCTCTTTCCAACCCAAACCATACATTCTATGATCGTATGGGATTATATATGTGCTCTAGATTTTAAACAAGTGATTTCAAAACGAGCCTTTGGTATATAAATAAATGGTGAAGAGAGAGATTGTAGTAAGTTCTGATTCCTTCAATTTCTCCTCATTCTTATGTTTTCACCTATGGTTTGTTCTCTGATTTTTTTTCTACTCTTTTTGCATACTAACAGAGGATTCTTCTTTAATCCCCAATTGCTACTTTTTTATTATAAGCAGTTCTGAATCTTCATTGGCTATTTCATTAAGTGAAATAAATACATCTCCAACAAGGTAGAGTATACTGACGAACAAACGACAAGGGACTATATCATTAATTTGCTTCTAAGTCTTTGCAATCACGAACATTAAAATGTTTAACTGATTCTTTTCCTCTAATGAAATGAGAAGTGGTTGTTCATTTTTTATCACTCCCCTAAAAAACCTGTACCATTCCTAATGGATACATAACCAGAATTAACGTCAGGTGGAAATCATTAGTGATATGTAAAGAAGATTGTGGAGTTTCTTACAGCATTTGACCAGAAGGTATATTTTCCTGAAGACAGTTTACATTTGTATTCAATTGGTTTTATGCTTTCTGCTGCATGTTTTGAATCTCAAAAACAAACAAACAAAAACAACAACAAAAAACCCAAACAAAAAGCCCACAAAAAAGCACAAACATATGTAACTTGTGCATAATAATATTGGATAGAATTAGATTTACAGAGGTCATTAAAATCATCACCTGCTTTCTTATAGGCAAATGAGAATTCATTTTGAAATTTCATCCATTCAAGGCTAGGAACTTCATAATCTCCTTTGATAACTAATTTTAATACCTAAAAACACTTTCTGTCAGGATTTTTTTTCTCATAAACAATAGAATTGAAATGCTCTTGCCATTGTTCACTTTTTCAAACTTTAAGGAAAAAGGTAAATAATAGGTTACAATTCTTCATCAAGTCATGAGTTTATAGTAGAATCATGAGTCTTTTATTAAACCCATCAAACTAAGATTTCTTTTTGTTCATTTTTAATTGATTTCTTTAAAATGACCTTTTATCATTTCTTCAAGTTTTATAGTCAGGACCATATTTATAAATATTATAAGTCTTTCTAATACTGTAAATATTTATAAAATACATAGAGACTCTTCTACTTTAGGACAGATTCTGTGCAAAGAGGTGAATGCAGAATTTCTATAGAAGGCGCTTTGAAAACGGAGTCCCGCTGAAGGCAATTTCCGTGGAACGAGTTGGGGGGAAGAGTCTCTTAATGGAGACTATTAACGGTCGCCATTAAAACGAAGAGGGTGAGTCACTGGCCCGGGGAAGAGATAAGAAGTAACTGCACTGAAGCAGCTAAAGTTAAGCAATTAAACATATTTCAAGATCATTATCCTTCAGAAGGGGAAGTGTGCGGGAAGTGGACTTTATACAGAAATGAAGGACGTCATGAGAAAAGAGAAGTGTGTGGAGGCAGAGGGCAAAGCTGCAAGCAGCCCCAGATAAATGACCCATCTCTTGGATGCGGGGAGAGGCTGGCTCAAGCGGGTGCTCTCAAGAATTTCTATAATGAGCTGAATTTATGGCGGAGTGCAAGGCTGAAGGGAGTTGTTAGTAAATAACAGGGAGAATGTGGTAATGACCCGATCACGGGTCTATAATCAATCAGGGGGTGGTTTCTGTGGGGAATTCTCCTGGGGGATTGTTAGGGGGAAAACAGAGCTAAGGTCAGACGCTGACTCACGGGGGCCCATCCTTGCTGACTGGGAAAGATATTTTATTTCTGTACGGAGAAGTTCTGTTTATTAGGGAAGCAGGGAGAAATGCCTGAGAGACCTTGTGTTTTTCCTTTGTGGTCTGTTTTCTAGGAGACAGCAAATATCTGGGTGGAACTTAAATTGCAAATGTTCGGAAGAAGTCGATGTATACTAATAACATACCCATGAAATGGTATATAATTCTTTTATCGAAGGTTTTGACGGGCACAGCATGTAATGTAAACAGTCTTCTGCTTAAGTACATAAGGTGTTTGCAAAAATGTGTTTGAGGCTCTATGTACAGAGATAAAATAACAGATGTATATATTATAGGTAGATGGGTGGTGTGGTTTATTTGCCAGCACATTAAGAAATGTTATAAAATCATGATTTTTCCCCCTAGTGTTTTAGCCTCAATATTTGACAGTATATGTCTAGTGTCTAGTACGTATTATTTGTCTTCTTTTCACACAAAATTAAAAATGCTGGTAGCTGGCTTGCATCTACTGTGGCACGGGTTGAGGCTAAACAGATGCTGCTTTCTCTACAGAGTCTCATCTTCATTTTGCTGTAATTTGTGCTAAGGAGACCTATGCTTTTGCGGTAGTTTTCATCAAGATGGTGCTATCGGTAGCACTGAACTGCTGGTGGACAGGCGCGAGCCCATCTTCTCACCCATCAGTTAAAGTAGAAGAGTCTGCAGTTGTCGTATAAATGCTGATGTAGTGGGATTGATACACAGTTGCATGAAAGTAAAGTTTAAGGGAAAGTCCAATGCATAAAAGTCAGGAACTTCCAACATATGAATCTTCAACCCCAGCAAAACTAAACTCGCTCCAGAGGACTTTCTGTACTCTGGGGATCTTAGCAACTCATAAACTAGTGGCATTTTCCTCATTATTATTATTAATGTTATTATTTAGTATTTTGCTACACCTTCCTTTTCTTTTCAATATTTAAATACCAGCAAGTATGCTATGAGCTATAAACTATAACAGCACCTCTCTCCTGTCAGGTAGAAACATCTGCATTAAAGGTTATTTGAAGCTGAAGTATCTGCTAAGTTGTCTACTGGGTCTTTCCATCAGGAGTCAAAATGGTGGGGGGGGGGTGCAGATTGCCAGGAAGAGTGGCCAGATTTACCACCAAACTATGAGTCCCATGTGTTTCTTTCTTCCTTTAGCTTCATGCAAGATGGAGTTTGCAGGTACTTGGTGTATTTTGTTGTGCGCACATCATAACTTGTCCTTTCCCGTGTGTGTGAGAATACATTCCCTGTAAGCAACTGAAAATCTGATTAATACGGATAAGTAATCTCCTATAACAATTCATCTAGGTATAGGCACTTCCATATCTGGAGCAGTAGCTCAGAAATGTCAGGAAGAATAGAGACCGTTTCTATCCTGCTATTTCTCCATCCTCAGTCTATTGGCTTTTAGACCTGGTGCTTATTTGTTGCAAGATGCCTGCTGTCCTGCTGCAGTATTCTAAGCACCAGGAAGGTACTTGAAGATTGGGACGGGGAGAGGAGAAATCCTACTGTGGTTCTCTTTGCTTTTTCCAGGGAAGAAAATGAGACAGTCGTGGCTGGCCTAAGCACTTGCACTGGATTCTTGTTATGTCTCACTGCTGATCTGTGAGTGAGAACTGGGTCCCTTGTGTGATTGCCACAGCTGCTACATGCCCATAGGCTTGCCTCTGTGGCTGTGCCTGTCCCAGATACAATTTGCCAGCATATTCTGCATGTACTGTGCCTTTCATCTCAGGCACTGATGCCACTAGGGTGAGCATGGAGGATGCTTTGTTGCTCATTTCAAGTCACAAGAGAGAGTGTATCAGTAACGGTTCTTCAGAGAAACAGAACCAATAGATGTATGTAATCCCCATGTATATAACGTATGGAGAGGAGGTGGAGGGGAAGTTGATTTTATGTAATTGGCTCACTATTGTGGAGGCTGGCCATTCCAAAATCTTTAGGGAAGGCTGGCAGACTAGAGACCCAGGAAAGAGTTGATGGTGCAGCTTGAGTCTGAAAGCTATCTGGAGGCAGACTTTTCTTTTCCTCTAGGGAGGTCAGCCTTTTTCTTAAGGCTTTCAACTGATTAGATGAGGCCTGACACATTATGGAGAGTAATCTGCTTTACTTAAATTCTACTGATGGAAATTTTAATCTCATCCAAAAAAATACCTTCACAGTAACAACTAGACTAATATTTGACTACATATTGGGGGTACTCTGGCTCAGACAAGTTTACATATTAAATGAACTGTCACAGAGTCTTTTAGGAGGCTACTGGGAAGGCTTACTATATGATCTAAATTTTGATGGAAACGTAGTGGAGTGTCTGACTCTCCCAAGAAAAATTTAAAAGGTCGGAAACAGGATGGCTACTTGCTTTTAGGGCAAAAGTAAGAAGAAATTGCCATTGCCTTTGGGTTGACCTCTATCTTTTTGTCTAAGTACAAAGAATGCAGGACTGTTTCTCATGGACCAGCTGTGGGCCATGTCATCAAAGGCTTATCCAAGAAAGCTGCCTGGAGAGAGAAAAATGTCTAGCAAAGAGGAAGTACAGGTCTGCTGCATCCCTAGGGCTGTGGAAGTAGTACAAGTTCAGCCAGAATAAAGACACATTCAATACTGAATCCAAGATCAGTAAACAAAAATCAATCATATTGCTATGCTATATATCAGTAATAATATAAATTAAAGTGAAAGTAAATAATATTTAAAATAATGTCAAAAGATCAAATACCTAGGAATAAATTTAAAAAATATATAAAACTTGTACCTAGAAAACTATCCAATGCTGAAAAAAGGTAAGTCCCAAATAAATGGATAAAAGAATATATTGTGTTTATGCACTAGAAGACTCAAAACTGTGTAAAAATGTTAATTCTCTCTCGAGTTGATGCATAGATTCAGTGTAAATGCATTAAAATCTGACAGGTTAAAAAAAAAAAAAAAGACATGCTCACTCAGTATATTAGTCTGTCCAAGCTGCCGTGACAAAGAACTATAGACTAGGTGGCTTAAACAACAGAAATTTATTTTCTTGCACTTCTGGAGGCTGGAAGTCTGAGATCAGGGTGCCAGTAAGATTAGGGTGCCAATATGGTCGGGTTCATGGTCTTCCTGGTTTGCAGATGGCCACCTTCTTGCTGTGTGCTCATGTGGTCTTTCCTCAGTGCCTGCTCATGGAAAGAGAGGGTGAGAAAGCTCTCTGGTGTCTCTTCTAATTCAAACTCTAAGTCTGTCATGAGGGGTCCCATAATGACACCATCTAAACTTAAGTTTCTCCCCAAAGCCCCTTCTCCAAATAGCATCAGGTGAGGAGTTAAGACTTCAACATATGAATTTTGAGGGGACATAATGCACTCTAGAGCACTCAGTCTGAGCAAATATAGGTGAGAGATCCCTGGGGATAGAGTGTTTCAAGAGTCATTGAAAACACCCAGGTGATAAGCTATTCACCAATTTAGAATTCTCTTGCCTTTTACTCCTTCTTGGAGCCTCAACCTAGAGGTCCCTGGTGCTGAGGGCTGGAAACTAAAGGTAGCAGAATGGAAAAAGAATTAGAAATGTTAAGGTGGAGAGAGAACGCTTCTTTTTCCTTCCCCAATAGGCAGCTTTCTGTTAGATTCTGGTCACACTGGGGTTGACTCACCTTTAATGCTAGATTAAAATTCTGACCAGTAAATGGGGCCAACTATCTTAATTATTACATTGCAATAACATTTAATGTAGCCAGAAAATCTTGGGGAGCCTGGATTTTCATCTTGGAGAATGGCAAGAACCAATTTCATTGAATAAATTTTAAGAGACAAAAATAGAGTTACATTTTATGAGGCATACTCGTTCAACTTATGAGCTCTATTTTGCCTCTTAATCCATTTTTCAGGGGGGAAATCTAATTTGTCAGAATGATGGTTTGATAGAGGGATGAAGAATCTTAGGACGTGATCTCTAGATTAAGAATTTTCACAGGTATTTTTTTTCTGGAAGCGTCTGAAATGAAAAACATTTTAAGTAGCTGTAATACCGACAGTGGCCGCTTGGTGGCAGCCATCCACGAAAGCTGTTTCTTGCTTCAGTCCTGGAAACCCTGTTTCTGTGTGAATAGCATTTTTTCTTTCAGCTCCCCTGATTCGCCAACCCCTCCTGCCCCAGCAGCGCCTATTCCTGCTTTTGGTGGAAGCTGTGTTTCCCCTGACAATATTTATTTTGTGGTTGAGTCCTTGTTGGTCAGCCCGGGTAGGCCAATTTTGTGACTCTTTCTGAATATCTTGTATTCTGGTTCTGTTTATATTAATGCACTTTGGAGGAAATTTAGCAGTTTGAAGTCTCTTTTGGTTGGAGATTTTTCTTTTGTCCTCATTTAATTCAAACACCGATTGAAACACAGAATGAAAATCTGCTCTTACCTTTCTCTGGAAAAGTTTTTCAAATAATGCAAACTAAACACCTCAGAAAGAGAAAAGTGTTTCTCTGCTACCCTTGAGTCTTCATTGTTTATGTTTGCATATGTCATTAGCAGAGTGTTTTCTCTAGCTTTGTGTGTTTGTGTGTGTATGTGTGTGTGTGCACACACACATACAGAAATTTCCTTCATTAAAATCTACCAAAAATTAATCTTTTTTCATTGGTTTCTTTAATAACAAAATTTCATTTACAAGGACCCAGTAGCCAAGTGAGTGTTTTATTTAGCACCCAGGGAGAAAAAAAAAATTGATTTTGCAAACCAATTACCTTTCTATGATTCTTTAGAAATGAAAGTCAGCTACTGTTTGGATGGAGGTGGTTGTGTGGGGATTTAGAAAACTTTGCCATTTGGGATTTTGAGCAAGCTGGTTTCTAAAGCTAGGCCCAATGTTTGTAGCTACACTTGCTATGTGTCCTCAGGCACAGCAGTGATTAAGTTTGTTCTGAATTTTAGATGAAATCACTCATACAGCCCCCAAATGCTGCCTGTTTGGCCGGGACTGTGCTATGAGAGCCGAGTGACGCGATGAGCTCACAGAGGACACAGTTAAGTGGATAGAACAACCGTGACTTCAAACGAAGCACCCCAAGAAGTGTATTCATAATCGCAGACTGAGGTCAGCGCTCGGAAGGAAAAGAAAGTGTTAGAGAAATTCACAACAAAACCTGATCCAGGCTGAAAGATCAGCAAGGCCTCCCTGAGAAGTTAGACTCAGGGTGAAATCTGAAAGTTAGTTGGTATTAAGCAAGGACAGGGCAGTGGGGTGGAGAGGGGGACAGTGTGGATGAAAGAGACTGAGCACGTGCAGAAGCCAGAGGTGGGAATGAGCCCCGTGGATCTGAGGAACGGAGGGAAGGTTTTGGAGGTGGGGAGGAGAGAGAGAGAGAGAGAGAGAGAGAGAGAGAGAGAGAGAGAGAGAGAGAGAGAGAGAGAGAGAGAGAGTTGTGCAATGAGGCAGGAGAGAAGTACGGGCGCCCCGAGGCGGCAGGGGCGGGGAGCTGCTGGTAGAGTGTGGTTGGATGTACGAAGACTTGAAACAGTCACCTTAGGAGCACGGAAATGAAGAGTGGCCAGGATGCCTCAAGAGCCAAAGGGGTAGCAGTGCTAACCCTGGTACCAGAAAGGGGAGTGTGGACCAGAGGAGAGAGGACCAAGAGGAGTCAGGAGACAGGTAGGACCTAAAAGGCACTGAACCACTGAGGTGAAATGAATGGGCCAGGGATATTAAGGAACAGGAAAGTCGTTGGATATTTTCTACCTTATTCTGACTCGAGTAACTGAAAGTTCGGTGTCTCTTCACTGGGTGAGGGAACACTGGCTGAAGACAGATTCGAGAGTAAAACATGACCTAGCTGATCAAATGCGGGGTCAGAGAAAGGTTGGGTGCAGCTTATGAAAAGGAATAAAGAAAACATCATTTAAAATGGAGTTGGAAAGGCCTGTAGGGGGAGCTCTCAACGCACAGCAGCTTGTCGCCCAGCACAGAACCCAATAGGAAGAAGCTCGCTTTACTCCCCCACAGGAGGAAGATTCTCTTCTTGCCCAGTAACAACTCAACCTATGAGAAGCCGTGAAAATCCCGAACTCTTGCTCTCCTCCAGTGGGCTTTCAGTTCAAAGCCGCCGTTCTTCACTTTCCTCTATAAAAGCAAGCCCCTCTCCTTTGTTCTCTGCTCTTGCCTGTGGTTTTGCCATAATATGCGTGTTCCAAATTGTGATTCTTCTGCTATTCCCACATGAACTCGTTTTGCTGGTAAACAAGTGGCTATTTCATGTTTAAGAATGACAAATGGAAAGAGAGAAAGGCAACGTTGTTTCGGGCACTATTAAATCACACAGATAAAATGTTCTTGAAATAATGCCTTGCACACAGTGAGGAGTTCAATCATCGTTATTTCCCTGCCCTGCCCTCGCTTCTCTCTCTTTTCTTCTTCTTCTAAATTTAAACAATGTTTCCTTCCTTCTTTCCTTTTTAGCATTTTATCTAAACTTGCTCGTTTAATTGTAGAAAGTCTCAGTATTTTCTACCTTATGAATCTCTACAACTTTTCCAGCATTCTTAGAAAGAATGTGTATATATTTTGGTATAATTGAATAATTTTCTTGAAAGACAAGCTACCAGTTAGTAATTTGCCAGTTTAAAAGTATTTTTATTTTACTGCGTCTTTCACTCACATTTTGTATTTTACTGCACCTTTTAATATAAGTAGTTAATTTATAGGGTGATTTGGGGTGAATTACTTACCCTCCTTTTGTTAGTTTCTTAATTTGAAAAGTAGGTTAATAATCTGATGATAGAATAATTGTGCCTTCCTAATGGGTTGTTTTGAGCATTAAATAAGTTAAAATTTTGTAAAGTGCATTATAAGCACAAAATAAATGTTAGCTGTTATTATGGGAAAGGGGATATTAATAGACTGTGAGACCCAGAGATACAGCTAGAATTTAAATGATGGGAGTTATAACTATGCTTACGATACCCACAAAGTGAAAGCCAGTGTTTTCCGAAGTTTATGATGCGAACAAAGGACATTTGGAGAGTAGGGAATGGGCAAGATGGAAGAAGAAAGTTGTGTTTACATTCCTTTGTGTCTCTTTGGATGGGCCTTTTCTTAGTGACGTGGGGAATGTTGATGCAGCTTCATAACAGTCAAGAATGGACACTGAGTGCTTTCATAGTGCTTACTAGGTGGGAGGTAGGCACTTGCCAGTCCTTTACGCACTTTATCTCGTTGAAACCCATAAGAGTGCTGTCAGGAAGAGTATGTACTCATCTCCATCTTAGCAATGAGAAAACTCAGATTAAATAACCTACCCAAGGTTACACTGATCATTAAGTGGCGAGGCTGGGATCGAATCCAGACGTTTTGCCTTCAGAGCCAGACCTGTACGAACAATCTCTATTTCCTCAGTTTCACTTCTACTCTTAAAATTTTCCCAAATGTGCAAAATCTTGCACTTTAAGAAAAAAGCAATCATGCAAATTTCTTTTCTTTACTTTGAAGGAGGAGAGTTTAACCAGGGAAGATACATGTTGGTTGAAATAATCTTTAAGGGTACACCTAATCCTGGGTTTCTATAATTCTATGAATGAAAAAAAGGCATAAATTCAAAGACGTTGATGGTGACGAAGGGGATAAACATACTCGTGCTATCAAATAGCTGTCTGATGGCTGGGCACTAGGATTAAAAAAGACATCTCAATGGAAGAAGACAGAGCAATCAAATTCCCACCTTTCATATTTTGAAATTTGTTTATTCTTTCGGTATAAGCATATGATGTCCCTACAATGGTCCAGGCACTGTGCTATATTATCATATTCTAATCTCTGTCTTCGAGATGCTTGCAGCTTCATGGAGGAGGGATGTAGGAAGAAGACTTTTAAAGTACATTGATAATAGTGATTGTGAGTGTGTGTGTGTGTGTGTGTGTGTGTTTTAGGAACAGAGAGAATTATTGCCTAGTGAACTCTGGTTAATACAAAAATGTGAGTCAACAGTGATGAGGAGTATGAGAAAATATAGGTGGGTTTGGGGGCAAATAAATTATAAACAATCAAAATAGAGGAATTAGACTGGCTGAGAAAAAATGAAGAGAAAGAAAAATTTGAGAGGAAAGAATAAAGGAGCTGGGAGAGAGTCCTGACTACCTTGCATCTAAGTTCAATGCAGACATTCCCTTTCTTTCCTGGGTCTCTTAAGATACAACAGGTGTGGAATAATGGCAAAAACCATCACCAAACCTAACAGGACACCAAGGCAGAATTATAGACCGAGCAATCGGGGATGGAGACAAAAAGATAGAGATTATGTATTTCTCATTACCACAGGCAGGGTTCTGTCGGCAGTCCCCAATTTTGTTTGATTCTGCAGTGACAACAATGGCTGCCCCTTTTATTTGTCCCTTTCATAACTGCTGGGCTCCATGTGGAAGTGTGAGCAGGAAGTGTCTATAAACGGGTAATTGCAAGGGAGGTGATTAAGAATGGAAGGAGACTTGGGTTCGTCAACAAGAAGGAATTTACATACATCTCATGCTCAAGTAGGAGAATAGAAATAGTGCTGAAGTCTAGTTTTTTTTCCATTTTTAAAAATTTTTATTACTTACTTTTTTCTTTGGCTGTATGAGTTTATCCTGTGTTATAGGAAAACTTAGGACTTTGTCTTTTAGTCATCATTATTTCTAAAAATGGCAATGTTGATGAATCATATGTGGATTTTCCTGCCCTGGCTTGGTTTCTGAGCTGATTCTCTGGAGTCAGTTCATTTGGGCCACATGAAAGATGCCTGGTTGATAATGAGACAACTGTCCTAATTAACTAAGCCTTAAGAAGCAATTATCTCAGCCCACAGAGTGGGCTACCTATGCCTTCATTCAGAAGACTGGGCAGATGGTGGGTTCCAGGAGGTTCGAGGCTGATTTTCTTTGGCGTTTCATACAGAATGTTTCTTGACAGTGAAGAGTTGGCTTTAATATGTTTGCCCCTGGACTTACCAACCACTGGTGTTTCTGAGTCATTCAGAGAAGTGGCAGCCCAAGGCGAGAGAAGGTGCTGTGTTTGAGGGGTAGGTTCATTCTTTGATTACCTGCTTTATAGAGACTCACTTGACCATTTCATGCTGCTGATGTTCTCAGCTCCGCCCCTTTGCCCTTAGAGGAAATAAATGTTGTTCTCAAGTGGATTGATTTGTACTCACTGGTCTCCTTTGTGCTCCCCAGCCATTTCCTCCTCTCTCTGTCTGCCTTTGATCTATTCATCGTTGGCTGTCATTTCTTTGTGAGACTCAGAGAAACATCTCATGCAGAAAGCAAGTTCTGGTTCTTTGGGGGTAATGGTATTTCTCCAACCTCATCACCATTTCGGCAAAAATTTAAAGAAAAAAAATCTGACAATTCTTCTAATGTATCTAATATATCTTTAATACACCCTTATAAGTAAGTGTGTAAGCAGATAAAATAAGCCAGCCTGCTTTTCAGGCAAGAGCTTGGTAGATTGTAAAATAAATAAAATCAAATGGCTTTAATAATCTTCTGGAATAAATTGATTTTCTTTCCCCTCGGCAAGTGGCTATGTGAACAGTGGCCTTCAGATGGAATAGCCACCCGGTAGGTCATTGGCTGCAAGTGCCAGCATCATTATCTCTGGAAATCCCTTTTTACACTAACATATAAGAAGAAAAATATAATAGAGGCTTCAAAGCTAGTATAATGAGGGTGACCTAGTTGGGAGAAGTGCTCAACTATGTCCAGTGTAAAACCTTTTTAATTCTCACCAATGGTAAGACAAATTATTTGGAGTCCTGAGTACTTACAATTAGCAAGTGAGTGACTGATTAAAAACCCAAACCCACTGCATGGCAGAGTGCGTTTGGGCTCTTTATTTTATAAGTGCTTTTAAATATTTATTATAATAATCCATAGTCCACAGACTAATGGGCTATAATATGTTTTTTATCTGTGATAAAGTCTTGAGAAAATGAAACCTCATTGTAAGCACCTGCAGTTAAGTCTTGGTTGGGAAGTAAAATGAGGTCACTTTTTTTTTTTCATCACAATAATCATGTTTTCTGATTAATGAAGTGAAGAATAGATCATTTTACTATGCAGAAATTATAATATTCCGTACATAACACTATGAACAAAAGGCATTAATTGCTATTAATGGCCTTGATGTCTATCCCGAAGCATTACATTTAATTGCTTTCTTCAGTTGCCTTTCTCAATTATTTGGATTTCTCTTTCATATGGATGAACAATTCCCCAAATTTTATGACTGAGGCTTCTAACATCAGCACTGGAGTTCAATTCACAGTACTTCTTTTTTCTGCTGTCTTGATTCGTAATGTCAGAATCTCAGTCACTACTCTCTCCTGTTCCTTTCTTCATAGTTCACAACTGGCTAGCTGTTGAGATTAGTAGGACAACGTGCTGGTGTGTTCATGGGTCTGTGCCAATTGTTATCACCTCAGCCAGTTTTATTTAACCTGTTGCCCTGTCATTGACTCAGTACAGCTTGTGGATGAAAGCACTTGTGTGACAGTTGGTGAAGAAGTCCCCAGTGGGAGATGACAATCTGGTAATGACCTTCTTAATTTGTGGACCCAAGAGAATGAACATGAAGGCTGCATCTCATGGCCTTGATGTGTTTGCTCAGACTGTATGAGAGCCTTTTGTAATCAATGTCAGTAGTTCCTATTTAGGACAGTGGGGAAGGGAAACTATCTCTGCCCATCAGATGTTTTGCCAGTTATTTGAAGCCGTTCTGGATGCAACAAGTTCCTAAATGATATTCTGCTATTCTCCTTAGCTATTCTCCTTACCAGAATTTTTTGAGTTCCCATAAATTACCACTGGCTCTACAAGCACTAAATGGTTGGTTTTATTCATAGATATTTGTGTAGAACGTCGCTAGGAACAGCGATGCCCTCGTAGCCACAACTGGGTCTTTGAATACAAACCGCCTCCTTGGCTTCAGGTCCTCACCATCCTTGCAAGCTCTTCTTGATTTGGTGGACCTTTCGGGACATCTTTTCTTGCTTGCTTAAGCTCAGCTCTCGGGTTATCATAACTCTTTGTCTTTGAGGACCTCACTGAAGGGAATGTGGTCCCCCATGATCTCCAGAGACTTCCAGGTGAGGCTCATTTCCATCCATATATTCACTAAGAATTGTTAGTGGTGCCCTCCAGACATAGCTGGCTCACCTTGGCCTCCTCTGCTGGGCTCCTGCCTTGTCCTGTTGCTACTCTGGGGTTCTAGAGAAATTTACTTTAAGGAACACTCTTTGTTCCTGGGTAAGATGTCTTCCCCTAGATTCCTCTTTCTCTCCTCCCTAGTAAACTTGGGCACGAACCATCTCTTTATGATCCTGTCCCCTAAAACCCCGAAAGAGTCCAGCCTGGACCTTCCCTCTTTTCCACTTGGGCCTCTTTGACCCTCCTGATCCGGGGACTGGCTAATCTGAAAATCTAAACAACCCGTGTTTTAAAACCTCAGAGGGACACAACAAAAGAAAGACTTCAAGAATACGTTTAACCCTTAAGACTCACATCCAGGACATTTCTTCTGGTTGTTATTTAGTTATCCAAGCTGAAAGTTATTTAAGTCACACTTTGAGTCCTAGAGAGACATACTTGCAAAAGAAAATGTTACCTATCTCAATAGGCCTTTTAAGCTACCTTCAGTGGTTCTTGTGTTACAATTTTTCCCTCAGTCATGTTTATACTGTTTCATTGGCAGTTTCTCACCAGCGTCATCTTGGGACTCATTGCCTTTAGAACGTGACAGACTAAAGATGAGGATGTAAAAGTGTGTTCTCAGACCAATTCCAGTGTGTGTTGAAGCAATTCTCAGACACCAATTGGGTGTCCCGCATTTCCACTCAACTTCAATGCTGTCTATCCAGACATAGTGTCAGATCCCACGGCTTAAGGGCTCAGTCCCACAAGACTGCCCTCTAACTTCAGAAGTCAATTGCAAACCCAAGTTGTCACCTGTGCTACAGATGAGAGGTTCCCTAATCCCCTCCTTAGGTTCAAATTGATTAATTTGCTAGAGCGGCTCATAGAACTCAGAGAAATATTTTACTTTCTAGATCACCAGTTTATTATAAAAGGATATAACTCAGGAACAGCCAGGTGGAAGAAGCATACAGGGCAAGGCATGGGGAAGTGGCGGTGAGCTTCCACGCCCTCTCTGGGTGCTCCCCTGTCCCCAAATCTCCACCCGTTCAGCAACCTAGAAGCTGTCTGAAACCCGTCCTTTTTTTTTTTTTTAATGGAGGCTTCATTACATAGACATAAGTGATTAAATCATTGGCTATCGGTGATTGATTCGACCTCCAGTTCCTTTCCCCTCCCAGAGATGGGTGGGGGCGGGGCGACAGAAAGTTCCAACCTTCTGATCGCAGGGTTGGTTCTCCAAACCACAAGCCCGATCCTTTGGTTACCTGGGGCTTTCAAAAGTCACCTCACCAGCTTAACAAAAGTCATCTTTATTGCTCTCTTCTTTTAGGGAATTTCCAGGGTTTTAGGAGCTCTGTGCCAGAAACAGGAATAAAGACCAACTGCGTATTTTGTATTAAACAGGACAGTGTTACAGGGTGAGATTCCAGTCCAGGGAGCACAGCCAAAGTCCTGAGCCTGGGCTTATTAGAACAGAGTTCTCATCAGTTAAGCCCATGGATACCTATTATCCATGGTTTCACTCTCTACTGTTTCATTTACCTATGGCCAACCACAGTTCAAAAATATTAAAAGTTTTCAAAATAAACAATTCATGAGTTTTAAATTACACACTGTTCTGAATAGCGCGATGAAAACTCGAGCCATCACACTCTGTCCCATATGGGACATGAATCATCCCTTTGTCCAGCGCCTCCAGCCCATATACGCTCCTGCCTATTAGTCACTTAGCAGCCTGCTAGGTTATCAGATTGACTGTCAGCATACTGTAGTGCTTGTGTCCAAGTAACACATTTTACTTAATAATGGCTCCAAAGAGCAAGAGCGATGATCCCCGCAATTTGTAAAGTGCATCCTTTAAATGAAAGGGTGAAAGTTATTGACTTAATAAGGAAAGAAAAAAATAATATGCTGAGGCTGCTAAGATCAATGGTAAGAACAAATCTTCTAAAGTTAGGCCACAGAGCGTGATAAATGCTTAGTTAAGATGAAAAAGGCATCAGATTGGAAGACAAGAATGGAAAGCGTGTTCAGATGGATGACAACCCGTTACACCAGAAAGCATCGAGCCTATGTGAAGACTTCAGCAAGGGATCCCCTGAAACAAGTTGCACCTAACCAGTTACTGCAAGTGAGGGTGGTTATACAGATTCAGGAATAAGTTTGGACTGAAAAATATAAAAATTACTGGAGAGGCTGTATCTCCTGGCGAGGAAGCTTCTGCCACGTTTCGGTAGAGTTGGGTTTGGTACTGTCCATGGTTTCAGGGATCCAGTGAGGGTCTTGGAACATATACCCCAAGGTTAAGGTGTGGGGGATAACTGTATATGTTTTTAATGTGTGTACATACACCAGAGTTTGCAAAGAACTGGAATAAAAAAGCGAATGCATATGATGATTAATGTAACTAAAATTTTAAGTGGCTTCTCATTATATATTTGCTGACGATATAAAATTTTCCTTCCTGGAACAAAGAGTATAAACCTCTGGGCGGGAAATAACCATGAATTGTTCGTTTCCTTCTAGTCTACATAAATAAGAGACTCTGAAACTGTTTTCATACATTTACCATGCAAAGGGGCAGCAGAGATAGGACTGTTATAGATCCCAGATATTTATTACGTAGCAGTTGCCGAAGGACACATGATTTCCGACTTCAGTGGACCGGATCCTCTCATCCTTACCACACCACCCACCTCCAAAGGTTTATTTCTTGAGAGCAGCCTGCCATCTGCCATACACGCATACAAAATGATTTATTTCAATTATAAGAAAATTCAAATCTCTTTCCTGCTTCTTGTAGGGGCTCCTTGGGAAGTTTAAAATACTCCATCTGGGCTAGTGATAATAGGTACAAATTCATGCATTATAATCTGGATGTTTTTCATCTTTTTTGATGGTAAGAGCGGTGTAGATCTACTTTAAAAACAAAAATGTATCTAGCAGGCCTTTCTTTTCCTTTCGGTGGAGAGTTTTAATTGTGTCAGTACAGGACCTTATTTCCCAAATAAAGCACAAAGAAAAAAAGAAAACTCTAGTAATTTTCCTTGTCACTAGAATCTCTCCCCGCTTGCCACCAATACCACCTAGCTGAAACTCTGTCTTTGTTATTCAGTGACCTTCCCTTCTATTACTAGTCTGTGACAAGAAAATGTGTAGATAAGTTAGTTGACAATTTACTTTTTGTTGACAAAAACAGTCCATTTGCCCAACACAGGACTGTGTTGTCACTGTGGCGATTAGCAGGCAGGGTGGATAAAGCTTAGAACATTATTCGAAGCCTAAATGAAGGTCACATTCCCTGTGCTAGTTTAAGCGTGTGTGTGCAAGTGATGGCAAGTCTGTCGCTCTTTCACTCTCATAAAACAGGCCTTGTTAAATATGATAGTTGGGAAGGTAAAAGTTTCCTGCACATACTATTTTTAATTAGTATTGTTACGAGAAGAAAGTCCACTGTCATTTAGTCAAGTAGTATTTAACAAGAGACAAAGTAAAAATGATTGTAAAAGCTGGTGTAGATGGAAATCAGGTTGAAATTCTTGATATTAATAATAATAAAGGACTCCCTTATTGAGCTCCCTGATTTACCCAATGAAGAATTTCATGTTTTAGTTTGAGCAAACTAAAAAGAGTTTAAAAAAGAAATGAGATTCATGGCAATGTATTTATTTCTATGAAGGAATATTTTGCTAGCTAGCAGTGAACCATGAGGTGGGGAAGTGGCCGGAATTTTAACATGCAGCATGGTTGCTTTATTTAATCAGAGTGATGAATCTCTTCCTTTGTCAACATATGGCTAGTCATCTTCAAGTTATCTTAATGATATCAGGCAGAGTGTGCAGTTGTTTCATGCTCGAAAAGTAAAAAGAGTTGAACAATCCAATCGATTTAATCCTGAATGCCAACAGTGACAAAGGGACCACTTTCGTGACAGAAAACTGCGTGGTTTTATACCTTGCAAAAGGCTGAAATAATACTTTATTTTTGTTTTATCACATATACAAGTTATATCTATAAAGTTTAACAGAGAACTGTACTTAAGTTAATCCTCTAGGGAGAGTTCTTATTAACTATTAAACAGTACAGGAACTTCTGGAAGAGAGCTATTTATGCTCTACTTATGAACTGGAAAACGTGAAGTAAATTTCTGCACAATCTCTCAACACCTGTCCAGACAAACAGACCACAAATACCTAAAGATCAGCAAATCAAGACCAAGTCTCAAGTACCTCATGGATAACAGCGTTTTTTAAGGATCCAAGCTGCCGAATCAGCAGGAGGTATGTTTTAAATACCCATCGTGAGCTTAAGAGCATCAAACTGTAAGCAACTTGTGGACAGTACCCTTCTCGTATTTCCAGAGCCTAGTGGAGTATCTCCCTTAAGATAGACATGTTAAAGGAATACATAAATGATCACGTGAATACCTAAGTGAAACAATTCTAGGCTTGAAGACTCATGTCAAAGGGAGCCTCGATATTTTTATGAGGGTGGGATGTAATGCAAAGAAACATCAAATGCTCTCTAAAAGAGAACTAATAATCTTCAAAGGCTTTTGCGAATAAGGTATATAAGTTCTTTAACCTGCTGCCTGTCAGATGATAAAAGTTATAGAAGTGTTAATTATTATTATTTTATTGCATTGAAGGGGAAAAATTAACCCAAGTGTAACTTGCAGCCTGAGGGGACTTAGGAAGGGACCGCATGCAGTTCTTACTGTCCAGGAGATGGTGTCCACTGCATTTCGACTTTCCTGGGCCCCTGCACACTTTTGTCTTGGAGGCCCCCTTCCCCTGTTAAAAACAACCTTTATATTTTATGACTGTGGTGGTATAAAGAGGAACACAATCCAGGCTGGATTCACTATTATGCATGTATTATTATTATAGTCATATTTTTCTTCTGATTTCAAAGAAATAAAATTAAAACACCTTTGTGGGCCCCTAAACATTTCATGGGCCTTAGGCACTGCGTGCACTGTACCCAATGACTAGGGGAGCCCTGGCGACTATAGTGGGGCTGGGAGTGAGATTTCTGGAGAGAGAGGTGGACAAGAGGGGCAGTCCTTATGTGTAGCGGCTCAGAACCTAGGATCTCGGTTCAATTCCAGACTCTGCCATTTACCAATTTAGTGACTTTGTATAATTTATCTAATCTTTATAAACTTGAGTTTCCTAATTTACAAATGAGTAAAATAATAACACATACTCATAGGATTGCCTGTAAGGATTAAAGTGAGTTTTATTTATATAAAGCACTTAGCGCAGTTGCGGTACATACTGAACGTTCAGTAAATGTGAGCTGTTTTATTTTTAGTGTATGCCTTGGTACATTTTAAGCATCGGTGTTGCCTCTCCACTCTACTTCCATTGTCCCTCTTTTGGAGTGACTTCCAGCCTTCTGTGGATTCGAAGTCATGGCCAAGATTTTCTGTAGCCTGGCAATGGTTCTTATCATTATTCTGTAGTTTTGAGAAGTTCAGATGTTGATGGTTTGATTACAGAGCTGATAGTGTTTATACATCTTTCTTGGGGCCTCGCCTTCCAGTTCGGTTTTATATATCTTTATACCATTCACAACACTTTGCCCTGTGCTTCGTACTCAGAGGATGCTCATAAAATGTTTGCTGAATTGAAGTGTCCCAGAGTAAGAGAACATTTGAAACAGGATGCTAAGAACACAGTGCTGCTGCACACAGTTCTCTGGCACCATGGAGGAGAGCACTTCAGCACACCAGAAAAACACTATACAGAAATACTAGCACTTTGAGATTTTGAATTCAAACTCATGATTGTGACAGAACAGGAGGATATTCCCATAATGCTCCATCTGTGGGCAGGGCCTCCTCTGTCAACAGGTGCAAAATGTGGAAGTTGTCTGGAGGTTTAGTTTCTCATTACTCTTCTTGGAAGAACTGTCCTTTTTCTGGAAAGATTGTCAGTTTAATCCCACTATTTCTGTTAAAATACACACGAAAAAGAAAAAAAGGGTTAGTCAGATAGATCAAGCCAATCACCCGTGGTGGCAAATGGAATGGTAGACATCACAGCTAAATTGTCCTCACATCTAATAGCAGGTCATCCTGTTGGCAAGAAAACAAATTTCCACCCTAGGGTTCATATGAAAAAAACAAAAACCAGAGATAATTTAATAAGAAAAACCTTAATTCAAGCATTTTCTCTCTCCCATTTTGCTGAAATTTTAGCCAGAAATAGTTCAGAGGATGAATATAATCTCATTGGAATCATATAACAACACAATTTCTTGAATAACATTGCCAAAAGTTAGCAAGCGAAGAAACAAAGGGTGTCAGTAATGATTGGACTCAATAGTCAGCTTTAGAGTAATGCAGGATTATTTGCAATCCTCTAATTTTTTTTAAATAATGAGTTATATTTGCTTTCAGTGTCTTGCAATGGACCTTGTACATTTTTCTAGCTGTTAAAAAATAAAGACATCAGAATATCACGGTTATACTGCAAGATGAGATTCTATAACCACCACTAGTGAGTGGGTATTATATCTGTCATGCCAATCAGGTCCTCTCTTATTGAAGCTATAGAAATTTAGATGTTGTAATGATGGTTTTAAGAGCCTGTCATTAATGTGATCATGTTGTTGTCAGCATCCACGGCATTGTATCGGTTTTGATTTTCTCCTCCCTTCTCATGGTTTTTCTTCATCCTTTGCTGTCACTCATCGCTACAAAACCCTTAGCTATTGGATTGCCAGAGGGTTCTTTTCCAAGCTTTCTTCTCTCACTCCATATGCTTTCCTCTGAGGTCTCGACATTCACTCTCCTGCTAGAGCTCCCGATACTTCATCTGTGGTTTAGATCACTCTCTGAAGTTCCAACTAGAATATCCTATTGTCTACTTAACATCTCCATTTAGAAGTTTTCCAGGTAACCAAAATTTAACTCAGTCCAAATTGGACTAATTATCTTTCTTTCTCCTCTCCCCCTTCAAAAAATGATCTTTTCCATTTATTTCTGTTTCGAGGAATGGCAATCACCAATCTTCCATTTGTCAAACAGTTGGGTGTCGCCTTTGAGCGTACCCCCTCTTTCATCCCACATTCAAACACCAGTGGGTTGCTGGCTCTGCCTTTTCTCTGCATTCCAGATGTTTCTACCATCTATTCACTTGTCTTTCTCCTCACTGCCACAATCCTATTCCACGCTATCATTGATTCTCTCCTAAAAAGCAGCAATGATGTCATAATTGGACTCCTGGTAACACTTTTTACCTCCCCTGCTGCCTCTGTAAAGCAGACCGTGCTGAAGTAGTGCCTTTTTTCCCTCAAAACTCAGTTCTGATCACATCGTTTCTGATTAATGACCTTCGATTACTTTTCATTTCTCTTAGGATAAAGAATGAGTTTTTGCCTCATTTATGAGAAGATTATGAGAACCCTTGACCTCACTAGACACACTTCCCATGAAGGCTGGAATAGATGCCCTCTGTGACAATAGGCAGTGTGGGATGCTTGCTGGTCCTGCCTCAGCCACATTGTCTACCTTCATCAAATTCTCTTCTCTTTTTTGTTCACTTACTATAGCCATCAAGTCCTTGTTCAGTTTTCTGAACATGCTATATTGTTTTGCTTGAACATAGATATTTCACTTATCACCAAACTGCTGGTCACCTTCGATACCTTAACTTAAAGGTGGCTTGCCTGGTAGGACTTTTCTGAACTCTCTTTGTTTATCCCTGTAGTATCCTATATTTTCCCACTTGGTTGAGTTGTAATCAGAATGGTAATTTTTTAAAATGTCGTCTCCATGAGAGAAGAGACAATTTCTATGCCCAGAACTTAGAATCAGGTCAAGCATGCATCAATAGCTCAGTAATTTTGTGAAATGAATAAAGAAATAAATGAATATATAATGGAAAGAAGATATATGGGATGAGTTTTGCACATTCTGCATTTTAGTATAAGGTTATTCATATATTTATGTATTTATTCAGTTAAATGGATATCAAAATAACAATTTCCATTTTAGGGCAAGGAAATTATTGCAAGTCAGTAACATCTAGAGGAATGAGTATTTGTCTAGTTATCAGGAGAGCTGAGTTGTGCTGCCAACAACTAGCTGTGATCTTGGTTAAGTCACAAAACATTTTTGTGCCTTGGTATCCTAAATTGGAAATGGAGATAAAATAATTAGCACCTTACTATCTGAAATAAAATTATAATTATGATAGTACTCTAAAAATGTAAAGGCACCATATTATTAAAATTTTCCTGGGGCAAATCTATCTCAACTCACAGTATCTCTTTACATTCCTTGTTGTAAAGGAAAGTGGGATCTGTCGGTCTTGTTCATAAGTCAATGTTTTTCAAAGTGTGGCTTGTGGACCAACTATTCATTTGGGTGTGTGTGGGATAACCTGATAGAAATTCAGATTTCTGGAACTCTCTTGAAGATATTCTAAATTAGAATCTCTGGCAATAAGTCCCAGGGAAATCTGTCTGTCTGTCCGTCTGTCTATCAACCTACCTACCTACCTACCTATCTATTCATCCATCATCCATACATGACTATCTATCATCTATCTATCATGTATCTATCTATCTATCTATCTATCGATCTATCTATCTATCTATCTATCTATCTATCTACCTATCTATCATTTATCTATCATCTATGTATCTATCATCACCATCATCATCATCATCATCATCATCATCATCATCATTCGTCATTCTATCTATTATCTATCTATCTATCTATCTATCTATCCATCTATCGGTATCATCATCTATCTATTCATCTATCTATCTATCTATCTATCTATCTATCTATCATCTATCATCTATCTATCTATCAATCATCTATCTATCTATCATTATCTATCTATCTATCTATCTATCTATCTATCTATCTATCTATCTATATTTAATTATCTACCATTTCTATAAAAGTAATACTTAGGCACACTAAAATTTGAGAATCACCATTTGCCTCCCTTCATGCTGTTCCCTTACTTGGGAAGTCCTAGATATGTCTCTTCAGTATCTATAGTCTTCACATCTTTAAGATTTATCTTAAAGCATTTGCTTTATCTTAAAGCTTTTCCATATTACTGCAGGAGTTCTTATTGAACTTCCTTTTGATGGTATTTTAAGGCACTTAAAATTCACCAAATTTAGCACTTAACTATACATATTGCTGTTTTGTGAACTAATCACTCCTGTGCCAGTCTTCCTTCTTCGAATAGATTATAAGTTCTCTGAAGTGCAGAAATCTGGCTTATTCCATTTCCATATGCCCCCAGTATCTGGCAGATGTTGAGCTTAGAGTAGGTACACAAAAATTTCAAGGGGAAAGCCTGGAAGAGATGGAACTTTTAGTAGATGGAAAATCTGTAAAATCCTCTTATCCATTCTCCTCTTTGCCATTGACCTGTTTTCCCTGGCATTTTATTAGACATCCACGTTATATTTAAAACTTTCTACTTAGCTCTTTATAAATCTAACACAACACTAAATGGAACAGAAATTTAGCTCCTGGTGGATGGTCGGCAAATGCAGATTTACAGCATGTAGGAAGATTTTCAGGAGCTTTAGCAGAAGGTGCCACATGTCGGGCATTAGTTTTAGAGACTGATTATAAAAGTCATTTTCTGGTTGTGATTTTGTAATCTTACTTTCAGGAGGACCGTGGTCAATTCTGACAGGCCAGTCAATGTGCAAGAGCCACATCATGGTGTCTTTCTTCATCAATCGTGGTTTATTTTTCTTTACTTTGATTTTTTAAAAAATATATTGAAAGGAAAGGTGAAATAAGATTTGTACTGACTTGAGGAACAGATAAAAGAATTTTAAAAGTCTATTCAGAAGAGATTATAGAAGAGGACAAAAAGTCTTCTCTTTTCTTGTTTGAAAGATACTAAAATTTCCCCAGGTGTTCTGTTTAGGGCTGCTCTAGTAAAACAGAATATGTAGGGACACCTGTAAAGTGTGTGTGTGTGTGTGTGAGTGTGAGTGTGTGTGTGTGAGTGTGTGTGTGACTGTGTGTATGAGTGTGTGTGTGTGTGTGTGTGTGTGTGTGTGTGTGTGTTGAGTGCTTGAGGGAGCTGGAACAGAGAAGTCTGGGAATAAGTAAAATCCGACTACCATAACCATTTGTTATTTTGCCATTGAGAAACCTCCTACAAATAATAAGTTGGTTATTGGAATTTTAATCAGAAATTTTCTGTGCACCTGAGGGCCAGGTCATAGAATTTATACCCCAAGTGTGTAGTTCCCATACAAATGACTTTGAATTAAAAATAATAACAACAGTGTTACCTTCAATTGGTGAGATCTTGATTGTGTTTTAATTTTTCTGCTCTCATTTTGATTTTAATCCTCGTAACACTCTCCTGAAGCAGGTAAACAAGAACGACTATCCTCAGGTAGAAACGTAATCCATGCTATCATTTAAAATTTCTCTCAGGTGATTTGTTTCATGACATATCGGCAGTGTCACCTTCCCTTTTCTCTGCCTGCCTAGAAATATCATGAATATGTAAAAAAAAATACAGGTCTTTTCAAACAATACTAGCATGAGCCTAACTAATATAAAAAAGCATATTACATGTGTCAAATACAATTAGGGGTCTCTTTTGCTGGTCTGAGGGGCAAATGATCTGCTCCAGTGTTGCCTGACATTCATCCATGGAACTCAGAGGGCCCTCTTGAAGTCTGACACAAGGTGACCTCCTGTCTCAGTCCACACATGGAGATACTGAAACTGCTTTTGCTAGAGAAGAAAAGAGGGTAATCTCATGTAGGACAATTACACAAATATGACTGTGGACTAGATATGGCCATTGAGAATTCCCAGGGAATCCTGGTTTGCAAACCCACTCACTCCCACCCTGGCAGCCTCAGGGTGTGACCTGCTTTATGGAGTATTGTCGTATACCCTCCCTCCATGTGTTACCAGTTTTGTGCTGTTCTTAGCCTCTCGATAACCAACGTCGTGGCTGGACCACCTTTGTGGCTCTTATGATTGCAAGATGCCATTTAGAAATAACCATCGGGAAACTTGGGGGAAGAAATAAAAGTTTATTACTTACAGGATCTGGAAATTACATAGTACACTTGGGGCCACACAGAGAGGTCGCGGGTAGAAACAGAGTGTGTGAGTTTGAGGTTCCACTATTATTGGGGTCGAGGGTGGGGGCCTAGAGTTTCATAGGCTCATTTTTGTTGGTAAATTTAAAACATAAAATTGAGGGTATAGAGGAAGGAAAGAGAGAAAAGGGTGGCCCAAATGGTCAGTTATTGAAATCAACCAAGTTCTCTAAAATGAAGGTGCCTCAGGGAGGGGAGGTGCCTGGCTCTTCATCTGTGTGTCAGGCCCTGTGTTAATTAGAGATAACCGTCTTTGAAGTGGACACCTCTTTGAAATGGATGCCTCTGCAATCAAAGCTAAATCAGGTACTTGCTTTACCAAAAAAGAAAAGTAAACAAAACAAAACAAAAACCTGTCAAGTCTTACACCACACTTCCTTGGTTTCTTTCCCAAATTTATCCTGGACATCTATTCATGAATCATCTCTCTTGACCTTGGACACCATATGTATGCTCTACTTCCTGGATGCAGTAAGAAAACTGTCTCTGGGGACTGCCATCTCTCTGGTACTGACAACAAGGCTTCTAGGTGCTTGTGCTGTGACCTGCGATGGCTGTAGAAGCTATATTTAAGACTGGTATCAGTGGCTGCTCAGTCAACTTCTCTCAACGCCTGATGCCTGAGCAACAGTCACTTGTTGGCCCAGCTGGAGGGCTAGGTAAGAGTCCTTCAGGTGTTTCCTCAGACTCCACATATTTCTCTTCTCTTCATTTTCACAGAGACTCAGTTCTAGTCCTCCTGTGTCCCCTACAGTTCTTCAACCTGTCTCATCTCCTTGTAGTCTTGTACTGTAACTCTCTGGCTCATCTTACAGTTGAAAGAGAGGCAAGACCCACAGAGAGTAGCATGTTAAATTTTGGAGCTGGGGGTCTACTCAGGTCTGTCTAAAGCCAAAATGTATGCTTTTAACCACAGCCCCAGGAAGTAGTTCTCTTTTAAGAAGATGTCTCTTAAGGGTGTGGGGAGAGAGTGATAACTAAGGGGGAGCATAGTGGAAGAAGAGGCTTTTTGTTATTGGTGGTTTTGGGGGTTGGAAAGAATTCAAATATGTTTTTGTTTCAGAGAAGAGCCTGAGAACAGAGGCTTGGTGTCAATTAGAGTGTGGAGTGAACTAGCAATTCCAGGACTCTGGAAAACACCTAACAATCTTTGCTTTGGGAATTTAGGCGTAGACTAGAATGATGGGCTCTAATCTTCTCAGCTTATGGATAGTTTATTTTGCATGTTGATACTCAGAGTAGAGTGAATTGGTTGCAAAAAGCGTGGCAGAATGAAAATCTGTTAATTTTAAGTATAACCGTGTGTAGTCTAACTAGTGTCTATAATGTTAGTAAGCAGAATTGTAAGCAAGAGAGTCTGGTATATCTATACAATGGAATACTACTCAGCCATGAGAAGGAATGACATACTGCCATTTGTATGGCAGTGGATGGATTTTGAGAATATCACGCTAAGCAAAATAACTCAGATAGAAAAAGTCAAGGACCATATGATTTCACTTACATGTGAGATATCAAACTGAAAGCAATAAATGAACAAGACAAACAAACAAACAAAAACTCATAGACACAGATAACAGTATGGTGGTTATCAGAGGGCAAAGGGGGTGGAGAGAGGTAGAAAAGGGTAAAGGGGGTCAAATATATGGTGACAGACAGAGATTTGACTCTAGATGGTGAACACACAATGCAATATACAAATAATGTATTATAGAATTGTACACTTGAAACCTATATAATTTCATTAACCAATGTCACCCCAATAAATTTAATAAAATGAAAAAAGAAGAAGAAATGTAAGCAAAGTGATCTCTCAAGAGAAACCAGCCAAATCCTAGGATGGTGCTCAGATATTGTTCAGCTGTTTGTGCCTAGAGGCGACACCTTTTCTCCTAGTTTCTATTTATCTGAGGGTTTTTTTTTGTTTGTTTATTTCTTTTGGCTGAAGGGGAAGAATAAGTTGAGGACGGGCCTGTATTAGTTTCTAGGGCTGCCACAAATTACTACCACCTAGGTGGCTTAAAAGCCAGAAGTCCTAACTCAAGGTGTCCCAGGGCTGCGCCCCCTTCCAAAGCTCCAGGGGAGGATCCTTCCTGCCTCCTCCAGCTTCTGGTGGTTCCCACTGGGAAAGCATCACTCTAACCTCTGCCTCCGTCTTCACACAGCCTTCTTCTCTCTTGCATCTGCAAAGACCTATGAAAGATCTATGTTCAAATAAGGTCACATTCACAGGTACCAGAGGTTAGGACTTGGACATATCTTTTTTGGGGGGACACCATTCATCCCATTATGGGCAAAGACATTTGGAGAGAAGAGAAGGAAGTGAACTGGAGTATGTAAGGGGGCAGCATACGTGTCCTTCCCTTTTCCAGGGTTTGCCAAAGCTAGTTCTCAACTCTAATAAGGAAATAATCTAAGCCAGAAGGCTTGTGGCCCTTTCGTGAATCCTGAGTACGAGCAGAATGACTTTGGGGCTCACACAGGTGACTGAGACAATGTCCCCAGTATCCTAAGTGGATGAAGACCTCAAGGTGGCTCTCAGGTGATCAGCGTGGTACCCAGAGTTGCAGTGGGAATACGCTCAAGTCTTGTTCTCTTGAAAAGCCCGAGAGCCATGGAACAAATCTCCTCAAGATGCTTCCTTCAGCACAGGCAGCGGACAGCAAGTGTGGCCAAAATCGAAGTCCACGAGCTGCTCTATTTCCTGGAGTCATGTCAGGCCATCCTGGAATCCCTGGAATAACTGAGGAGGCTTTGAGGGGTTTGCTTAAGTTTTGCCACTAAACAGGTGGGAATTAAGAGCCATTATGATTTAGATGTTAATATTAATAAAGCCTTATTTGTTCTCCTATGTGGAAGCCTGGGAGGGTCAGCTTATAAGGTACAGGTGAGAGTAAAAGTGACTCTGCATCATGTGTTGGGGGCATGCAGCCCGTGGCTCCCGATTCCCAGCTGGAAGCTTCATTTTGCCTCCTTTGGAAAATCAGGACGAAACAGTCTCTGAAACCTGTGGTGTGAGGTGGTCTAAGCAGAGCTGTCAGGTGCCCTGGAAGAATTTAGATTGTAGGAAAAGCTGATTGGAAGAAAGAGGAAAAAAAAAAAAAGTAGAAAATGACTTCGGAAATCGTAATGTTTGGTGATCTGAAATCAGCACACATCCCTGTGTATGAACATGCTAATGGGTTGACGGGGACTGCGGGGAGCATATTTGGGAGGAAAAACTGTGGGGTGTGTGTTCCCTGGATGAGCACCAGCCAGGAGAGAGAGAGAGAGAGAGAGAGAGAGAGAGAGAGAGAGAGAGAGATGAGAGAGAGAGAGAGAGAGAGAAGGAGAGAGAAGGAGTGCAGTTCAGGGGGCTGACCAGCTACGTGGCTTCTGTGTTCAGGGGTCTCAGGACTGGGGTGCAGGGGCTATGGCTGCGGGAGATTTTCCTGAGCTGTGGGGACCGTGAAGCCCCCCATCAAAGCCTCATTCTGCCCCTAATGGCTACCCTCCTCCCACCCCCCAGCATCCACACTTCTTGTGGTATTCCTTACTCTGTCAAGCAGGAAAGAGATGAAAAAGTAATTGGTTTTGTTCAGTGGAATAAACAAACAAACAAACAAACAAAAAACCAAACAAACAGGAAACACCAGCACCGAGTTCTTGCTTTTTTGCAAATCTCTGCTGTTACTTTTCAAAAGAGAGGAACAAAAGATCTGTGGGTCCTAAGAGGGGGTGCTAGCGGGGTTTGGAAAAATGTTTTTCTGTGAGGACAAGTGAAATCGAGTTGGTTGCTTGTCAGCGACTCCCTGCTCATACCCTTGGCGAAGGGCTCAGCTTGTATTCACAGTTGGTGCAGTGAGCCACTTGAGGGTCCTGCAGATCGTGACTTGAGGTGACAGTTTCTGCTTCCTCCCTGCAGCAGTTGGTTGAGTTTAGAAATTGCCTTTTAAACGATAAAGGATGCAGACTTCTTTAGGTCCAAGAAAATGTCCCTGGGAATAAATGAGCCCATTCACTTCAGGCCCTGCAGGGGGCAGCAGAGCAGGCGTCAAGCAGGGCTGCCTGGGCCCCTGTGGACCATTGTCTTAGCTCCAGATGGAGCCTGGATACCTCAGGAGGACAAGGCAGAACAGAGCTGGGAAGTTTAGATGACGGGAACCTGTGATCCTTCTATCTTTGTAGCTGCTTCTGCTGCCTTCTGGGGGCACCGAGAAGTCCCCATCTCCAAAAGCACCCAACACATTGTCATCACAATAATTTATATCTAGAACGTCCTCTCCACTGGACTGGAGATGCCCAAGAGCCTTGGTCCTCACCTTTATGTTTACAGCCCCAGACACAATTCCTGGCACATAGCAAGTGCTGAGTAAATATTCGTGGGATGAAAAAGGAGATGGATGATTAAGTAATCCATTTTAAGTTCCACAATATTTCCCCATCATGCACCATCAGAATGTCTTTCAAAGATCCGTGGTACATCATGGTTAAGTTGTATAGAAGCAATCAAAATGACCAGGCTTAGATGTCCTGAGAAGGGCTGAGTTAGACCTGAGGTTTCAGTGCTTTTACACCTGGGCAGACTGGGCAATAGTATCATATTCCAGTACACTACTGAGCAAGAAAGACTTCAGTGCGGTAAATGGGAAGGAGACATGATTATAATAACTCATAATTTTGATAGCCTATGTTCCTACGGTATTGGTGATAATTGGTCAAATTCTGCCCACTTAAAATAAGAAGCACCTGATAAATCCATGTCATAAAGGGTCATCTGCAAAGTCACAAATCCCATTTTTCCTTATAGAGAAGAGAGGAAGATGTCGTCACAATGAATGGAATACTATTGACCCATTACATATTTTCACACATGGGAAGAGGCCACAGGCAAAGATGATGAAGGAGTCTTTTACACAAAAAGACTTGAAGGTGGGTATAGTGACGTTCTGTTTAGGGTAAAACAATAAGAAACTGTCAGGATGAACTTCATATTTCTTCCAGCATTGCAAGTCTTCTACGAAGTTTTCTCTCTTTGCCACCTTATGTAGGAAAAACGCTCTCTATGTTGAGAAGATAATGGAAACAGGTTACTTGAAATATTCCGATAACATCGACTTAGCATCCTATCTTTTCCATACTATCAATTTTAATTTTTATTAAACTATTGATATTTCTCTATGAAAAATAAGTTCTTTGGTTCTTTGTTGTGCATGTAAGGCAGCTCTTTAATTTTAAACTTTTCTTATTTTCCTATAGTTTTTTTCTCCTGAGAAGATCTGTTGGCACAGAAATATTTTCTGTCACACTTGTCATTTGCAATCATTCTCCTGCACATAGCTGCCTTCTTAACTCCACATTTCTTTTGAGAAGTTGGCTTGAGATTGTCTTTTCCTTTCTTATCCAATACCAATTCATTTTTCTGTAATCACTATTATTATTTATTTATCCTAGAGTCATATTTTTTAGATTCACTTTGGAGGAAAGACACTATACTAGATAAAAGCATATATTACCACATGCAAAAACCACAGACAAATAACTCTTTAGGTGATGGGTGAAACTGGAGATGCTCTTGACCTAATACACCCAAGATAGAAAAATAATGGCTATGTTACACAATGTAGCCATTTTTATTACCCAAATGGTGAAAGCAAAATTGGATATGATGTTCTTAATAGCCTTCCAACAATGCTGAAAAGGAGAGACTTGGGCATCTCCCAAGCCCTTGACAGGGCTTGCCTTTAGGCTTTCTTTGTTAGTCATTTCTTATGTCTATTTATATAGATCTTTTATTTTCTTTTGCTTTGTAATTCAACAGCTGGAACCACCAAAGATTCTGTTCTTCAGAACACCAGCTGGGTTTCTTTTCTACTAAATGGGCACATTATTCTGGGAGATAAGGCATCTAGCATGGAAATTTGTCCGCTTTCTTTGTAGAAACTGTCTAAACTTGAAAATAACTTTTTAAAGTAGTAATTTGTCATAGCAGGAGCAAAAAATATTTGCTATCACTTATTGAGGATTGAAAGTAGGGAAAAGTGTGGGGTATTACTTTCTTAAAAGACTGGGAGATGATAAATCTTCCTGAAGATTTGCCATGCTCTTTCTTTCTTTCATTTTCAAGGGAAGAAGGCAATTTTGTTTAATGGTTAAAAGACCGCAATGGCGTCACTCTTAGAACCCACACTGGTTCTACGGGACTTTTCAGCAATCACTTTTGACTTTCCATCCCTCAATGAGGAAACTGAGAAGTGAGCAGACCGAGAACTACTTTTCTCTTTAATTTTTATGATCGTAATATCTGTCCTCTTTAGAGGAAAATCCATGAAGACAATATTCTACATGTAGCCAAAATTATGGGACCAGAGATTAATATAAGTAATTTACAGCTAAAAGGCAGTTTACTCTTTGACCACCCCAGACAGAAAAAAAAACTGAATCTTATATTTAAAGATTAAGAAAATATAAACACCATAGTGGGATGCCCAAGGAAGAAGGAATGCCATTTTTCAAATTTTAGGCAGAAAACTGCCTTTTGAGGGTGGAGGTTGCTAATACTTCGAATTTCTGGAGATAAAAGCTCATAGTCCCTTGGGGCTGAATGTCTTTTTTTGGCGAGGAAACATCCTAGGATGGGCCACTTAAGTCTGCAAATAAAAGACTAGTAGCCATCTATGATTCTTAAGTTTCCACTTATCTCCATCTAGATTCTGCTGTTTGCTCATATAAATTGGTTTACGTTGTAAAGAAGAAGTTTTAAGGTTTTCTCTCAAAGGAAAATTAACTTATTTAGTTATTGCCTCACACATGGAAATATGGATGGTAGAACAATCTGCACACTTTTGGAGGGGCTCACAGAATTAAATTGTGGTATGGAAAATAAAGTATATTTCGTGAATAGTTGAAAATAGGATCTGAGATTGAGCCATCCCCTATAAATGAGATAATGCACTGGGGCTACCCGAGGCTGCCTCTCTAAGTCTTTTTCTGTTCTTCTAGAGAGTTAAGGGAGAGCACTATGTCTGAGCTTGGAGAAGACGAGTGGGTTCTGGGCTCAGTGTACAGTGATGCTAGAACCTGGTACGTCCCAGTACCCTTGACTCTGAAATGCAGAGTCTGGGCACGCTGTGTGTGTTAGGTTGAAATCAGTAGGAGATAATGGGAAACTGGGAAACTGATCACATTTCTTGGTAATATGAACCCAAATGGACTCCTCAGACTAGGTCAACCAAGGTAGGCGTTCCTTGCAGATATCTGGGGAGGAACAACTTCCCAAAGTTCACTACGTGGTGATAGGATCAAAACTCAGTGATGTCTGTGGCCCGGCAGTAGCCATGTTACATGACCATGCACACAAAGGGTAGGAATTTAAAAAATCCTAGCTGGTTTTAGCTACAGAAGTAAACTTTGATGAGATGGAGATCGATAAGTCCTTAAAATTTGTGGCCCTAAATCCCTGGCAGGTAGCATAGACTTGACAAAACATTTTGGGTGTGATAATAAGTTTTGTTTGCTTGTTTTATTTTCTCCAGATATTTCATCTTTTACCTTCCACCCCTGTATTCCAATAAGATCATGACTTTGGGCTTATTGCCTTAGGGAACAAAAGGAGAGGTAAATATTTCAAAGTCTATTATTACCTTAGGGAAATTCAGGAGATTTGAGATGAAAACACAATGTTATGAAAAATACTCTCAGCCTCTGTTTCATGACAAAGTGCTTCAAAATTCAGTGATTAACACAAAAATCATTTGTTGTTGCCTAGTTCTGCTGATCTGAGCCACGTTTTGCTGATTGTGGTTGGGCTCACTTATTAGTTTGGGATCTGCTGGCAGAGCATGACCTCCCTCCTTTGGCTGGGGGATGGGGAAACTTGGCCTTTCACCTACCATCATCCGGCAGGCTTGCCTTGATTTCTTCACATGGTGGCGGTAGGGTACCAAGAGGGAGGACAAGTGTGTTCAGTGCCTCCTTAGGTCTGCATTAGGACTGGCACAACATCACTTCTGTCATATTCTATTGGCCAAAGCGTGTCCAAGAACATCCCAGATTCAAGGAGTGGAGAAAGAGCCTCTAGTCTTGATGGGAGGAGTCATGGAGACACATCGTAAAGGACCTGCTTAAACTAAGAGCAATAGCTCACCCTTCTCTGCAGCTGCTCACATGACAAAATACTGGTCTTTTTGATTCGGGAAAGGTAATTAGCCAGAGAGTAAGTATGTAATGATGATAATGCTCGGAACAATGATTTAGGGGCAGAATCCTAGGAAATCTGCAAAACCCCAGTGGGTTTGTGGGGCCAGAGAGAGAAAGGTTCCCTGGGGAAGGAGAAGGTCCTAGAAAGGGTCTGACTAAAATGTGAAGCTAGGCTGATAGACCACAGATACCTAATAGAGATTCCTAGTTCCCAGACAGCCATAGAAAGTAATGGAGTGAGTCTTGTGCCTGTAGGTGTAACAGGGCACCAACACCGAGAGCCTGAGTTACCAAGCCTGCATGCATGAGGCCATGTGGACAGGACTGGAAGCCATCTTGGGAGCTCCTAGATGAACTTATTACTGAGAACAGAGACCTCCTCCTTTTCCTGTTCACCCCAACACTTTAGCACCGAGTAAGCCATTGCCCTCAACAAAAACATATCTGCAGGTAAAGGAGAAGAGATATCCCAAGATTACGTTTCTGCCATCCTGACAGAATAGGGGCTCAAAATACTTAAAATGAAGGATAAACATTTTTTAAGTACATATTTTTTCAGTGGTTGAACTTGGAGGCTGAGATTCAGCTAATTTCCAATATAGGAGATAAGAGAATGCATATGCAACTTCCTAAGAGTTTTTAATGGTTCTTTTATTCCTATTAAGATGTTAGGAAAGGGTGGATGTGGGAAGCCTTCATCTAATGCTCTGGAACAGTAGGAGTCGACAGTCGTCCATAGGTTAATATATTGTGGTTGTCATATAGAAGGCTATTTGTCTTGTAGTAACAATGAAGTGTCTGTGATGGTTAATTTTACATGATTTGACTGGGCTAAAGTTTGCCCAGATAGCTAGTAAAACATTGTACCTGAGTGTGTGTGTGAAGGCATTTCTGGAAGAGATGAGCATTTCGTTTGGTAGACTGAGTGAAGAAGATCTGCCCTCACCAGTGTGGGGGCATCATCTAGTCCACAGAAGGCCCGAATGGAACAAAAAGGTGGAGGAAGGACAGATTCTCTTTTCTCTTCTTGAGCTGGGATGTCCATCTTCTCCTGCCCTTGGACATCAGATATCCTGGTTCTTGAACCTTTGGACACCAGCCCCACACTGATTCTCAGGCCTTTGGACCCTCCCCCATAATCACATAAATTAATTTCGTTAATAAATCTCCTCCTATATCTAAAAATAATGTATTGGTTCTGTTTCTCTGGAGAATCTGATGATACCATATAGAAGACTGAAACTGTGTACAATTGAAGTTCTAGGAAATCTTACTCCAACTTTGGAAGCAGATCTTTGAACCGTGGCTGAGGCCGACTATTGTGATGAGGCAGGAATGGCGTGTACTAAATGGAAGGGGAGAAAGTTGTGATGAGGAGGCTCAGAGGCACTATGTTTGACAGTATTTATCCTCTCAAGGTGAAGAATGCTTCGGATTCTGGAGCCAAGGGTTTTCAGAATGTGGAACTAGCACTGGAAAAGCTAAAAATTTCTTGCTCTTTTTCATTGAATAGGAGCCAAAGTGTCTACATTTGTGCTAAGACTAGAGACATTGGTGGTGAATATAGGAGAAAAGGGAGCAGTAGACGAAGACAACTGATTACCTGCAACAGGTGAGAAGTAGAGACACGTTAAAAGAAATGCTTCTGATGGGGCCCAGTTTTCCTAAATTCTTCTAGTTATTGAGTCTGATAAAGGGAAGTGGTAGCTTGAATTAATGAATTGAAAACAAGGTCTTTGGGGCTTAGTATAAATTAAGAGTTTCATGAAAAGTTGAGTGCCTTAACAGGACCCAGCAGGAACTAATAAAAAATCAGACCCCTGCCCTAAGGGGGACAGTGGGGAAATCTTATAGATGTGGAGCAAATGGGCAGTAGACACAAAAATCCTCTTCAGCGTTTTATTCTCTAGCTGTGACTTATTTAACTTTAGGTCTCACTTTCATTTTCTGTATGATGAGGATAATAATGATACTGACCTCTCAGAGTTTTGCACTTAACACTGCGCTAGCGTTCAATAAATGTTATCTCTTATTTTTATGTGTTATACTGAATGATACCAGAAAATAGGAAAGGCGATGGGGATTGAAATCATCCTTCTTCTTTTCTTATTGCCTCAGTTGAAAAGCTTCTCACTAGTTTAAGACCCTAGGATTGATAAGTCGCAGTGTAAAGAAAGATAATAAAAAGGATTTGATGCTTAGTGTGGCTAGAAAGAGAATTGAACTCCCCATTATAAAGACGGAATAGTCTGAGTGGTCTCATTTGGTTAGAGGACTCTGTTCTTATGTCTGTTAGGTGACAATAAGCTAGATTTCTTAAATGGCCTGGTGTATGTCTTGGAAGAAGTAAGTAGTATAAATAGTTAAAATGTATTGAAGTGCTTGGTAGTTGCCAGGCACTGTCCTAAGTAGTACTTAGTGTGGGTTACGCTGAATTAATACTAAAATTAATACCAAAAGTCCATGAAGAACCAAATATTAAAATTTGAAATAATGACAGGATCACTAAAAATGCCACGTTGAGTCCTTGGAGCCTGAGGCAAAAGGAAAAATGAGTAATACTGATCCTGTCTTTATTTAAAATTGTGACATTTGGTTCACTAGGGATTTTTTTACATTAACTGTGATTTTTAAAAATACAGTATACTCAAATATTCTTTATCTTGATGAATGAATTTTTGGCATCCCCTTGAATTTTGTGCCCAAGGCTAGTGACTCATGTCCCTCTCCTTCTCCTACTGCTTCATGAGAATTTAACCCCTCTCGAAACCACTGTGGCAGATCCTGTTGTTAACCACATTTTTACATGCAAAAAAGAAAAAAAGTGAACAATAGTTAAGGCAGTATTAGTTTTCTATGTCTGCTGTAACAAATTACCATGAACTTGGTGGTTTGAAACAACATGCATTTATTCTCCAACAGTTCTGGAGATCAGAACTTCAAAATCGGTTTTACGAGGCTGAGGCCAGGGGCTGGCAGGGCCGCGCTGCCTCTGGAGCCGCTAAGGGAGAAGATGTTTGCTTGCTTTTCTAGCTTCTAGGACCGTATTCTTTGCGTTCCTTGGCTCAGGGCCTCTTGTTTTAGCTTCAAAGTCAGTCATAGAACATCTTACCCCAGTTGACACATGGTCTAATCCTGGGTAATCTCTGCCATCTCAAGGCCTGTCTCCTTCACATCTGCGAAGTCCCTTTTGCCATGAATGTGACTTTCATAGGTTCTGGTGATCAGGAATGTGGACCTCTTTTGAGGACCGTTATTTGGCCCCCCATCAACTGGATAGTAAGAGGTCAGTGACGATGTTCAGATCAGACAGAAGCAGATTTTATTCTGCTGGGGACAGCTGGTATGTCCTTAGGCCCAGAGGTAGGCAGGAAGGAGGCTTCGTGATTCAGTGCATGAATTTTAATCTCTTTAAGGGCCTGCCCTATACTGTAGTCAGCATCAGGGACCAGAAAGTGGGGAGTCCTTTTGTCCTACATGCGGAATCCTACTTGGAAGACAGAGAGAGAGGAAAGCCTCGTGGTCAGTGTTTGGAGCCATGTTTATTTGACTCTTCTTGGTGATGAGACCTTATTTTATGCCCTTAGCTGGAGAAGCAGGAAGTTTTATAACAAAGAGACAATGGATGCCCAATGTTCTTTCATCTCCATTATTAACTTTCTATCTGCTAGGGAACTCTTCTTTTGATATATTCTAAATCCTTACTGATTTAAGTCCCATTTTCTTTGGTTCTCTTATTGGGAAGATGGAAAATAATCACCTCTACTGTCTGAATGATAGCATTTATGATTTCAATGACCTGTAAAATTTTAGCCAATTTCAACATATTGTACAACAAAGTAAAAAAAGTAGTGGATATGTGAGAAAGACACTGTGATTTATTTGCAGATGGATCTTAGCATATATAGTGAGAATTATCTTTAGTTTCTGCCAGCAACTCTTTATAAGTTATGCACGGACATCCAAGGACTCTACCATTTTGGGCGGGGTTGGGCAAACTTCTGTAACAGGGGAGAGATTGCAAATATTTTCAGCTTTGCAGGCCATGCATTCTCTGTTACAACTACTCAACTTTGCCCTTGTAGCACATGAGCAGATATAAACAATATGTGAAGAAATCGGTGTGACTATGCTCCAGTAAAACTCTATGGACATCGAACTTTGAATTTTATATAGCTCATATGTGTCATGAAATATTCTTTTGATATTTTCTATCATTTATAAACTATTCTTAGCACACAAGACATACAAAAACAGGTGGTGAGCTATAGTTTGCTGATCCTAGAGCTGGAAATCCTCAAATCGTGTAGCTTGTTCTTGGGTGACATCTTAATGATAAAGTGAAGTAGATTGGCATGACATTATCCTACACAGAGGGTCAGATGTGTATAGTTTCTAATCTTTTCTAGCCTTCCATCCTAAAACCTGTCAGTGACTCTAACATCATCTGCTGAGATGAGATTTTAAAGCAGATCCTCTTCCATCTCATTTACCCTTCTGCCTCCGGATCTTGATTTGACATATACCCTGCTCCCAGGCTTCTCCCCTTTTTTCTCCCCTTATTTTCATGGACCTCTATTATTTGTGTAAATTGCTGCCTCTTCCATGTTTCCCATCAGAATTTAAATTCCCTGAAAGGTGAGAGCAGGGGCTTATTCATCTTTGCCTCTCAAGTGTACTTATCACAGTGATGGTTGGAGCACCATAACTGTCTCTGACATATAAATTCTTCTCCAAAATGACATATTGAAGCTGAGAGCTATTTAAAAAAAAATAGAGATAGTAATGCTTCTGCTGTGTTTTTATATGTCACACACTTTTGACCTGATTAATGATAAAAAAAAAAAAAAAGCAGTGGAAATATCTGCGTTTGAAGATACTATTTTTGGGAAACAAACTTCCTTTCTTCGTCCTAGCTCAACACTTTTGGCTAATCTAAAAAGAAAACAAAGCGAAACAATCTGGTCTAGAGACAAACCAGAAAATGACAGAACGCACACTCAGAAGGTAAAGATAAGGCGAGTACACTCAAATTCACACACTAGCAAGTTCATGGTGCCATGATATTCTGATTACAAAGATATACTTCCAAAAAAACTACTCTTGATGATAAAAGATCCCATCAGTTGAAAAGGAAAAGACCTCTCAGAATACTTAAAAAGACTTCCCTATTATTTGGAAAATATTTTCCTGTGATGCCGAGTCCTAGCATCAGCGAGGAAAGAATTTATTCAGAGGTATAAAAAGATTTAAAATTTCTCCATCATTCCTTTTATTCTGTTTAAGATGTGGGCCATGTCTTTGAAGAATTGTCGTCTATAGGTTTTCACCATGGGGTGGTGAAAAGAATGTAAGAGCAGTTGCTATAGTATTGAGGAACCCGGATGTCACCCAAATTTGGTTTGGATGAATGTAGCATTAGGAAATGTACACAAAATATTGTGTTGGTATTAGGCCAAAAATATCAATGAACAACTTAAAAATTTGGCTGCCGTGCTAAGGGCAAGTCACCCTGCTGTGTGAGCAACAGTGCATGAAGGCCAGGAAATTAAAAGGCTTAACCACGTGCCCCAAACTGTCCAAGCTACTTTATTGTTCAAGTGAAGTGAAAGACAAACATAAATACCCAGGAGGGTGAAATTTAAATTAAACTTCAAAATCATTTTGTGGTTTAACCATGTACGATGTTCTCAGCCCTGAAAATAAGTCCACTTTCTTTGGAAGCCTACAAAAATAACCCAATACAAAAAACTTGCCTGGCTTCATCTTCTCCCTTTACATGCTCTGCAAATGTTTGTTTTGAAACAAAAGTAAGATCTAAAGTAATGCAACGTGACTACCTAAGAGGAATTTCTAAGCCATGATGACCACTGCTATGGCCTTCCCCCAGATGAGATCTGGTTTGCAGCAGAATTTCAAGCCAAGATTGCTGTATTTTCCTTTGTTAGGTGGTTGCATTGAGAATTGCCTTGCAAAACAGACATCTGCAAGGGAATCATTAGGTATCCTCATTACTGCTTTCTGGCTCAGTATGTTGGATAAGCATTTCTGTAGACTGTCTGTTCCTTGGCACAGTTGTGCTGCTTATTTCCAGTCAGGAAGTAGGTGTGAATGGGATAAAGTTTTTCTGAACAGTTGAGCTCTTATTCTTTGAGACAGAGACTGTCTGCAGAAATTCCTACCTATGAAAAAAGGTTGAAACCCACACCAGAGCCAGGTGAAAGGCTCTCTGGATTGGTAATTCCAGCTTTCTCTCCAAGGCCAATAATCCTGTCTTCTGAAAGGTTTGAGTTCATTTCCAACTGCCCTCCCCCCCACAATTCCAAAATTCAAGTTCTTAGAGTCTGAAATCAGGGTGGAAACTAAATGTAAAATGCAGAATGGAGTACGGTAAATGTCAATTTTTATCGGGGGTGATACCAGGTCATAAATGTGATAGGCTGTGAAGTAAAGATCTCAAGTTCCTCTTTTCCTATGTCCACGTAAAAATAAGTATTTTCTCACAAAGACATCTATCATGGTTATACAGATATTGTTTCTTTTAGAGAACAGATGTCATTTAAGAAAAGTATTTATACAAAATTCTATACACAAGATTTGAAGCAGGATAATAAAAACAGAAAAAAAGTAATAAAGGGAGTCTAGTTGGTAGCTTTTTCGAACAGATGCAGTTCCTTCAGGCAAATTTGGTGAAAGGGACCAGGGTGCTTCGGGTCCTTGTAGGGAGCATGGGTATCTCTTGGCCTCCTCACCCACACCAGGAAGCAGTGTTGAGTCATTCAAATAAAGCTTTTCCTCAGGCTGAGAGAAATTTCTGTGTTTGAGGCTAGACTTTCCATTTTTGCCTTGAAAGAATTCTCTGTGTTTATTTCTTTCAACGTGAGGGTGTTTTCTCTTTAGGCTGAGGCAAAAAGAAAAAAATCGTCCTTGTAGTCAGGAAGAACTTCCTCTGTGACTTTGTGGCTGAGTGGTTTTAAAATCTATCTATAAATGCTTTGATATTCCTCTCATTGCGAGGTGGAGTCTATGTGCCAACCCCTAGAACATGGGCGGGCCTTCTAGATAGACTTGGTGAATAGAATGAAACAGAGTTATGCTGTGTAACCCCCAAGCCTAGGTTAGATAACACCATATGGTTTCCCTTTGGGGCAGTTGCTCTGTGACTCTCCAGCCACCATATCTGAAGTCTGGCTATTCTGAGACACTGTGGAAAGACACTATGCAGTAAAGGATTAACTCAGCAGGTCTAAATTGTCCATACTCTGCGCATTCAAAGTAAAGTTTGCTTTCGCTTAGCTCCTGGGAGGTGACTTCTGAGCTCTTGGAATATCCTGTCTGGTAAGAGTATTTTTTATATCTCTGGGACTTGAGTCATGCCAGTTAGTTAATGTTAAAAATGTGATTTATGGTAGTTCAAGCTGTAGTATCAACTTGAACTCTAGAGAGCTAAGGTCAGCCATGTGGGCTATCAGCCATGCCTACATGATTGACCCTCAAGGAAACCACTGGATACCAAGACGTAGCTGAACTTCCCTGGTTGGCAATATTTTGTGTGTATCACCACACATCATTGCTGGAATTAAGTGCAGTACCCATGACTCCACTGGGAGAGGATGACTGGAAGCTTGTGCCCAGTGCCTTCTGGATTTTTTCCTATATACCTTTCCCATTGCTGATTTTAATCTTTTACTGTAATATACCGTAGCTGTGGGTATGACAGTTTTGATGGAGTATAATAACAGTCCTTCTAATGGATCATTGAACCCTACAGGACGTAAAGGTTGGTTATGGCAACTGAAATGATTTCACTTAAATATCTCCCAAGGAACTGATTCAAGTCCAATAATACATTTTTGTGGATGAGGAAACTGAAACTTGAAAAGATTAGGTGACACCTTCAAATTTATGTTAGTCATTGTTTCCTCACAGGACTGTATTTAAATCTCTCCAGAAAATTCTATACAGCACTATTCCAAAGGTGCATTCATGGGTTTGTCATTTCATCTGACACTATTTTCAAATGATGTGGCTAATAATGAGGCCAAATATGTTTTCATATTTTCAGTGTAGTCTGAGCCCAACATTTCCTCTTCTTTTGTGGCTTTGTGATGTCAACAAGTGCAACAATGATATGCTTTAACTTTTCACCCTGCCCTGATAGTCTGGCATGCCACTCATTCATTCAAGCATGCATTTATTTCTTCATCTGTGTTTGTGACACGGGACACTGCAAAAAAAAAAAAAAAGGCTTTTAAGTGCAAAAGACTGTCTGTGTCCCATCCTGGACGCTGCTGCCACTGATTTCCTCTACTTTTCTCTATTTGCTGCTGACCCACCAAAGAGTCTGCCCCACAAGGGGATGACTGTGATGTTTCTGTAGTTGTGGCTCCATATGGAACAATTCATATTTTACTTAAGAGGTTTAGAACTACTTTGGCTAGTAACTGCCTCTATTCATCAGAGAAAGGGGAAGGTTTGTCGTTGAAGGGATAAATGTAGAGGGAGAAATTTCAGGGACTGACAATTTTCCTCAACTCCCTCTTCCCCTTCCTATAAAGCATAAAGCCTCCCATATAAATTAGAAATCTAATCAGAATGGTATGCTCCACTCAACTGAAACAGGCTTAATTGGGAAATCCGTTTAATCAGGACATCTCCCAGGGAACTGATTTAAGCTCGGTGATACATAATGGCTATGATTGTGGCTTAAAGTGGGTGGTAATTCTCCTTAATTGAGACACTTTCTGGTAATTCAGTGCTGCTTGATACTAGGTGTGTGTGAGTGCGTATGTGCTTGTGGCCTCTTTGATTTTTTTTCCTACAGTAAGGAGTGCGGGATTAATTCAACATACATTAGTTCAGTGCTGCCCCAGGTACTTATTCACAAAACAAAGGAGGTCAGACTCCTTGGCAAAGAATTGCCATGCTCCTTTCAGCAATGCGGAACTGGTACTTTAGCTCATTTAAAGGTACTACTGTGGGATAGTTAGCATTTCCTTTGTAACTAGTGTCAGAGAAGTTGGCTCCAATGGCAGAAGATTTTCTTTCCACTTTTGATTCTTGTCCATCCTTGGTACCTGAGTGGACTTCTTGCTGTAATCTTATACAAAACCCTGTAGGTTGACCTAACTTCCATAGGATTGAGCAGCATTTGAGAATAATCAATTGCAGGATGCTATGGACTGAATTGTGTCCCTCAAAGTTTATATATAGAAGCCCCAACCCTTGGATATGGGAATTTTAGGAGGTTTATTAGGTTTACATAAGGTTATGAGAGTGAAACCTTCATGAGAGAAGTGCCCTTTATAAGTGCCCTTTATAAGAAGAGACACTAGGAGTGATGTCAGCATCATCATTCATTTTTTATATCAAGAAGATGTCACTTGTTTTTGTCTCCCTCTGCCCCACAACAATAAATTGACATCCATCCACAGGCAAAATTACCTTTGTGGAAACTGTGGGATCTAGAACCATATGCTGAGGGATCCAGAAGGAGTCTGACCTACTTATATGTTGAGTAATAGAGAGACTTTGGTCCCAATTGAGAACACTACAGTGGCCCATGAACTGGCTCCAACTTCTCTTGGCTGTGGTTCAGGCGCCTTTGGAAAACACTGCTTTAGACAATCACCCATAAACAAAAGCCTTCATGGCAGTCCAGTTTTCCAGAGAATTTCTATCACACTGTCGGAGCAAAAAGTACAAGCTTGAATGCACTGGAAAAGGCAGTAAAGATGGAAAGAAGTTACTGCTACTTCAAATGTGAAAACAGCAATACAAAACTTCAAGAAACATGAAAAGTCAAGGATACGTGACACCACCAAAGAATTGTAATAATCTTCTGGTAACCAACTTTGACATGGAGATCATCAATTTACTTGATAGACAACTTAAATAGCTGTTTTAAGGAAACTCAATGAGCTATAAGAAAACAAAGAAAGATAATTTAATGACTCTGGGAAACAACACATAAAGAAAATGAGAAGTTTAACAAAGAGATAGCTTTCATAAAAAGAAACTAAACAGGAATTCTGAAGATGAAGAATACAATTAATGAAACGAATAGTATAATAGAGAGTATCTACTGTAGAAAGGATGAAGCAGAAGGAAAAAATCTGTTAATGAGAAGATGTGACCTTTGAGATTATCCAGTCAGAAGAGAAAAAATAAAAATGAATAAAAAAGGGAAGAAAGCTTACATAATCTATGAGATATATTAAAAAGAACCAATTTGCAAATAATTGAGTTATGGAATAAGAAGAGAGGAATGAGGGGGAAGATAATGACAGAATTTTCCAAATTCTGGGGAGAGATTTGAATATCTAAGTTTATGAAGCTCATAGGTCACCAAACAAATCAACTTAAAGAGATTCTCCAAGACATATTATAATATTATAATAAAATTGTCAAAAATCAAATACAAAGAGAGAATATTAAAAATAGCAAGAGAAAAGAAGCTTACAACTCATATGAGACTCTCCATAAAGTCATCAATGTATTTAACAGCAGAAATCTTACTAGCCAGAAGTGAGATGATAAATTCAAAATGCTAAAAGGAAAACAAAACAAAACAAACAAAAAAACCTGGTCAACCAAGACTACTCTATCCAGTAAAGTTATCCCTCAGAAATGAAGGAGAGATAAAGACTTTTCCAGACAAACAAACACCAAGGAAATTTGCCTCCATCAGATCTGCCTTACAAGAAATGTTAAACGTCCTTTAAGCTGAAATGAAAAGAAGCCACAATAACCTAAAAACATATGAAAATATACAACACACTGGTTGGTAAATGTAAGTATATAGTAAAATTCAGAATACTCTAATACTGTACCACGGTGGTATATTATCCACCTAACTCTAGTATGAAGGTTTAAGAACAAGATAATTAAAAATAACTACAGCTCTAATAATGTGTTAATAAATAGACTATGAAAAGAGGTAAATTGTGACATCAAAAATATAAAGGGGGAGGAAAAGGATAGGGTTTTTATGTGATCAAAGTTAAGTAGTTATCAGCATAAAATATACTGTTATACCTATTTTTAGTTAGCCTTATGGTAACCACAAAGCAAAAACCTATAGTAAATTCATAAAAGATAAATAGCAAGAGATACATCAGCAAGAGATATCAAACCGTACCACTATGGAAAAGCCATCAACTCACAAAGGAAGACAGTAAGAGAAGAAGAAAGGAACAGGGGAACTACAAAATATCCAGAAAGCAATAAATGACATTAGTAAGTCCTTACGTATCAATAATTACTCTAAATGTAAATGAATTAAATTCTCCAATAAAAAGGTATAGAGTAGTGGGTGGATAAAAACCTAATTCCATGATGCTTACAAGAAACTCACTTCAGCTTTAAGGACACTAAAGTAAAGAGATGGAAGAAGATATGCCCTGCAAGTGGAAACCAAAGGAAAACAGGGATATCTCTACTTAGGTGGAAAAAAAAGACTTTAGGCTAAAGGGTAACAAGACTATAAGAAGATCATTTTAAATAAGAAAGGGGTCAACTCATCTAGAAGACATAACAATCACAAATACATATGTATTCAACATTGGGGCACTTAAGTATGAATATAGATGAAAAACTTCCCAACAAAATACTAGCAAACTGAATTCAATAGCACATTAAAAAGATTATACATCATGATAAAGTGGGATTTATCTCTGAGATGCAAGTATGTTTCAGCATATGCAAGTCTGTGAATGTGATACACCACATTAATAGCATGAAAAATTATATGATCATCTCAATTGGTGCTAAAAACATATTTGACAAACTGTAATATCCTTTCATGATAAAAACTCTCAACAAATTGAGTATAGAAAGCACATACCTCAACAAAATGAAGAGCATAGATGAAAAGCCCACATCTAACATAATATTCAATGGTGAAAAGTTGAAAGCCTTTCCTCTAAGATCACCACTCTCATCACTCCTAATCAAGATAGTACTAGAAGTACTAGCTAGAACAATCAGACAAGAAGAAAAAGCTATCCAAATTGGTAAAACAGACATAAAGTTGTCTTTGTTTGAAGACAGTATGATCTTATATATAAAACGATTTAAAGATTCCATTTAAAATCTGTTACAGCTAATCAACAAATTCATTAAATTGCAGGATACAAAACCAGCATACAGAAATCAATTTGCATTTCTATATACTAACCACGAAATATCTGAAAAATAAAGGAAACAATCTCATTTATAATAGCATAAAAAACAATAAAATACATAGTAATATATTTAACTGAGGAGGTGCAAGATATGGACACCAAAAACTGTAAGACTTTGATAAAGAAATTGAAGAAGACACAAATAAATGAAAAGATATCTCACATTCATGGATCAGAAGAATTAATATTGTTATAATATTCATAGTACACAAAGTCATCTATAGAGTCAACATAATTTCTATCAAAATTCCAATAGCATTTTTCACAGAAATAGAAAATACGATCCTAAAATTCGTATAGAACCACAAAAGACCCCAGTACAATCTTGAGGAAGAAGAACAAAGCTGGAGCCATCACATTTCCTAATTTCAAACTATACTATAAAGCTATAGTAATCAAAACGATGTGGTACTGGCATAAAAATAGACACATAGATTAATGGGTCAGAATGGAAAGCCAAGAAATAAACTTTCACATATACTGCCAACAAATATGTAACAGGGAGACAAGACTACTCAATGGAAAAAGGATATCTTCAATAAATGATACTGGGCAAACTGGATAACCACATGCAGAAGAATGAAATTGGATTCCTTACACTACTCAGAAAAATTAACTTGAAATGAATTAAAGACTTAAACATAAGACCTAAAAGGATAAAACTCTTAAAAGAAGACATAGGGGAAAACCTCCTTTATATAGGTCTTGGCAATGATTTTTTTGCATTTGACACCAAAAGCAAAAGCAAAAATTAATAAGTGAGACTACATCAAATTAAAAAAAAAGATTTTGCAAAGAAGCAAAAGGAATAATTAACAGAATGAAAAGATAACCTATAGAATGGGAGAAAATATTTGAAAATCATTTATCTGATAAGGAATTAATATCTAAAATATATAAATAGCAAAAAAAAAAAAAAGAAAGAAATTAAGAATTTTTTCCAAAGAAGGTATTACGAATAGTCAATGGGTATGTGAAAAGGGGCTTAGCATCCCTAATCATAAGAGAAATGCAAATCAAAACCATAATGAGATATCACCTCATTTCTGTTGGAATGGCTGTTATCAAAAGATGAAATAGCGAGTGTTGGTGAGACTGTGGAGAAAAGGGAACCTTCTGTGCTTTTGTGGGAGTGTAAATTAGTATAGCCGCTATGGAAAGCAGTTTGGAGATTCCTCAAAAAATTTAGAACTACTACGTGATCTAGAAATCTCACTTCTGGGTGTATATCCAAAGGAACAGAAATCAGGATCTCAAAGAGATACTTACACTCTTACGTTCATCACAGCATTGCTCCCAAGATATTGGAACAACCAAAGTGTCTGTGGATGATGGATAAAGAAGGTGTGGTATATCTACACATAATGGAATATTGTTCAGCCATGACTTCTTCTAAGAAATCTAACTATAATTTTGATTGGAATGCTATTATATTTGTAGATTAGTTTGGTGACCATTAACATATTTATAATATTAAATCTTCCCACCCCAAAGCTTGGACTGCCTCTTCTGTTCACCTCACTTTCTAGGTCCTTTATCAGAATTTTGAAATTTTATGTATTGTGTTCTTGTGAATTTTTGATTAACTTAGTTTCAAGATATTTTATCATTTTTATTGTTATTATGACGATAAAATCCCATTTATATTACATGTTCTGAGTAGTTGTTGCTGGTATAGAAAACTGAGATAGATTATTGTAGATTGGCCACATATCTGGTAGTCCTGATGAACCCAATTACTTTTACTAGTTTGTTCTGTTGAGATTGTTGATTTTTCTAGGTACCTGATCATGACACAAAAAACATCTTACCTCTTATAATATGTATACATATGTACTTATTCTTTTTCTAATAATTTCTGTTCTCTAGTACTAGATTAAATAATAGTTCTGTTAGTGAATATTCTTATTTTGTTCTCATTCTTACAAGAAATAAACTTTCTTATTAAGTATGTTTGATGTCTTTAGTTTTGGTATTTAATATTTATTAAACATAGAGTTTCTTTCTATTTCATATAAGAGGCTTTTAAAATATAATAAAAATAGTATCTTATTCAGTGCTTTTATTTTGCATTACTTGAAATGATAATGTATCTTTTTTTCACTAATTTACTATTGTGCTTATATTGATTTATATTTGACAACTTCTTGCATTCCTGAAATAAAGGCAATTTGTTCATGATATAGTATGACCTTTGAAGATTAAACCAGTGTTATCGCTGCTGGATGCAGGAATATTTACTAAAATCAGGCCTACAAAAAGAAGCCTTTAGTTAATCCCAGTCTTTTGTTTTATACTCCATCTCTCTTTCTATGCAAATTTATGTTTTTCTTTCTAGGCACTTACATAAAATTATTAAAAACATTAGGGCTCAGTTTTTTTTTAAGTTGCTTTATTTTTTCCTTCTTGAATATTAGAAATTTTGCAAAATCTAGAGAAGTAAGAAGAGGAACAATCACTTAGATCACTGTCATTCAGAGAAGCCTCTTCTAACATTTGAACTCAGGTAGCTATAGCATGAGATGCTTTTCCAGAAGAACTACACTGAAACAGCAAGTCAACCGAATAGGAAAAAAACAGCCAGACCACCACTACTCACAATGCCACTGAGCACTGCAGGGAAACGGCTGTTTGCTGAAATCCTGCAGAAGCTGGATTGCGTACTACTTTTGTGTCTACTGCATAATGTAAGTAGTGAGCAGTCCTTCTAGTTATGGTGCCAAGAAGCTAGAGAGAGTATAGGCTCAACTTTAAATCACATATCTCTCAAGTATGTTATGAGGGAATAAAACAGACATGGACCAGCTGGTGAGACCTGGAGTGAGCTGGGGTTCTGAAATGGGCACTGAAGCCAGGCCCAGAATATTTTGAAATACCTACTAAAGATACATATTATGAAGTCCTCTCCATTAATTGGCCATGTGCTCCAGCCAGTTCTATTAGATCATGGTGAGTATCTTTCATTTCTTGGTGTTCTCTCAATAATGGGCAATAATTCTCTGGGTCTGAATGTGGCCTTTATCTTTTCTATGGCTAATTTTATGTCTGATCTGAGTTTTAATTTGATTTCACAGAGCTGGATATTCTCCATAATCCCCGTAGATCTATTCCATATACTTCTCTGCCCTGCATGGTGTGCTGGAAGGAGGCTAATTTCTCAGACTGTACCACTCACGCTGGCTTCCTGGCCACATGGGTTTGTCCAGTGTGACAGTGTGAGGCTCTGTTGCATAATATTCCATAATATTCCCACTCCCCTACTCGCAGTGGCCTAGAGTGTCAACAGAGTCTGTGTTCTTTTACCTATACCACGACACCTGTATGGTTGTTTTCTCCTATGGCAAAAACCCTCACTGGGTTTTGGTAACGCCATTCATTGTCACTGCCTCTTCTGGCTTAAGGATGGTAATGCCATTCCTTATTGGTGCCTCTCATTCTTGCCCTCCCCTCTGTCAACAGTCTCTTCAATAAAACCTCTTTTATTAATTCCTTGAGTGTGCCATCTCTTTGACACTAGGACCTTGACTGAGACACTTGTTGAAAGGCCCAACTATGTCCCACAGACTGGTATATTTTGGAGTTTTAAGGATAGTATAAGCTTAGGTCAATGCCTTCCTGTTCTGGGAGGCAGGTTGCAGCCTATTTGGCTTTGATGTGCCCCAGAAATGAACGTTGCAGTTTAAAGATGACAATGACCATGAGGAGTCCCTGTGTGAGCTTGCAGAGGCACCACTTTATGACTCCAGGGGTATGCAGGCGCAGGACACCGAACACTACAGTTTAACAGGGAGCTGCACATCGAACCTCACAGTTGCCCATTGCGTTTCTCTGTGATGTTGTTTTGCAACCAGATAGAGACTCCCTAGTGGAGTTTCTTGCTCTCCATCTTAACTTTAGATTAACAATAATAATAGTATACTCTGAGTCAGGCATGATGCACGTACTATTAATATCTCATTGTTTATATGAGGAAACTGAGGTCCAGAGAGAAGCGAACTAACTTTCTCACGCTCATACACATAGTAAGTGGCCGGGCAGAAATTCACCCCAGGTCTACTTAACTCCAAATCCAAAAATGGTTGTCGTCTTGTATTTCTAGAAGTCCTTATTGATTGTATTGCACTCTTTTTCTCTCTCCCAGAAATGACATTAAGTCTCTGCATGAGTTAAAATAGAATTCAAGAGGCATACTGGATTTCACTTTGAAACGCCTAATGATAATACGCTAGCTTTGAATGGTACTTATTACTTATTGATCCACATAAATCCTAATATAGAAAAAAGATATTGCACTGGGTAGTCTCTGTTTGTACCTCCACACCCACTTTCCAGTCTGTTCTCTCATCAAGGAGAGTGACTTAGAGTCAGAATCATTGGATTCTCTTGAAAGTGGGTCAAATACAGGTTCTAGCTGAGTTGAGCCAATACGAGGTATGACCAGAAGACCAGAGTCTTGGAAAAGAGTGAAATCCATGGTCCCACTGTCTCCATCCCATTGAGGCCTCAGGTTTGCAGTAAATGCATTTCTACTCTGAAGGCCACAGCTCCTACTGGATGGCCTTTTTTCGAGGGAGTCTGAAGGTTCTGGTAACTGTCCCTTCCTTTTTCTCCTTCAGTCTTAGGGGCTCCTCTCTGTTGCTAACTTCAGCTCTGCCCACAACTCAGGATATCGGCCATCATGAAACTTCCTTCATGGCTCCTGTGGATTGTGCCAGGGCATGCCAGCCATGACCCTCAGGTGAGAAAATTTTATGATTTACTCAAAGTTAAACAATGGATAAATGAAAGAATAAAACCCAGATTTAAGGATCATCTTGGGACCTTGAAAGGAAACTGGAAGGATCTAGCCAAACTTAAATAATAATTCTGTTGGATGCAGCATCTGTGGCATTTCTTACACAGTCCCTTCAAAGTGCTCAAAGATACCAATGTAAGCTGAGATGATGATCTTAGACCTCCTTTAGACAGTTACCTGTAAAGTTGACATCAAATCTTACCTGTAGGATAACAGAGTTTTAATAATATTTTGATCATAAATTGATTCCTCCTTTCCCTGTTTTCACTAAAACTTTGCAATGTATAATTATACTGCTAGTAAAGGAAAGGAACTTAACTAAATTACCACCTTTTCATGACTCAGAGCTACATAAATAATTTTTAACTACAAAAGCAATGTGATTTTGGAATAAAAATTTTAGGGCAAATCCATTGTCTTATTAGGACCACACTCTGGCCCCTAGAACAAAGGTGATGTAGAAGACACCACTGTGAATTTTATTGATGCTGTAATTAGAGGTAAAAATAGTGTCCTTTGAAAGATCTGAAATGAAGAATAATGTTGTCATAAAAATGGTAGTTTGAGAGAACCTACTCATGATGAGCTCCAGCTCTTTCTCTGATTAAACTGTTTATTCTGTGCATATCTCAAAACTTCTCTGGTGTGTCTCCATGCTAAAGAGTGTACTCTTCTATTTCATCTACTCACATGGGCCTGGGGTCATCTCAGCTGGTCACCTACAGAAGCATTTGGTGGGGGTGTGAAATGCCAGTCTTTTTTGCTTGAAGGCCTCCCATCCTCTCAGGTGGGTATGCTTGGAGCCTCCCTCAAAAGAGGGTCATCCAGTAGGAGCTGTGGCCTTCAGAGTAGAAATACATTTATTGCAAACCTGAGGCCTGAATGGGATGGAGACAGTGGGACCATGGATTTCACTCTTTTCCAAGACTCTGGTCTTCTGGTCATACCTTGTATTGGTTCAGCTCAGCCAGAACCTGTATTTGACCCACTGTCAAGAGAATCCAATGATTCTGACTCTAAGTCACTCTCCTTGATGAGAGAACAGACTGGAATGTGGGTGTGGAGGTGCAAACTGAGACTACCCTGTGCAATATCTTTTTTCCTGTATTACGATTTATGTGGATCAATAAGTACCATTCAAAGCTAGTGTATTATCATTAGACATTTCAAAGTGAAATCCAGTATGCCTCTTGAATTCTATTTTAACTCATGCAGAGACTTAATGTCATTTCTGAGAGAGAGAAAAAGAGTGCAATGCAATCAATAAGGACTTCTAGAAGTAGAAGACAACCATTTTTGGATTTGGAGTTAAGTAGACCTGGGGTGAATTTCTGCCCGGGCACTTACTATGTGTATGAGCATGAGAAAGTTAGTTCGCTTCTCTCTGGACCTGTTTCCTTATCTAAACAATGAGATATAACAGTACGTACATCATGCCTGACTCAGAGTATACTATTATTATTGTTAATCTAATCTGGTTTCAAAACAACATCACAGAGAAACGCAATGGGCAACTGTGAGGTTCCATGTGCAGCTCCCTGTTAAACTGTAGTGTTCGGTGTCCTGCGCCTGCATACCTCCGGAGTCATAAAGTGGAGCTTCTGCAAGCTCACACAGGGACTCCTCATGGTCATTGTCATCTTTAAATTGCAACATTCATTTCTGGGGCACATCAAAGCCAAATAGGCTGCAACCTGCCTCCCAGAACAGGAAGGCATTGTCCTAAGCTTACACTATCCTTAAAACTCCAAAATATACCAGTGATTGGTGATGGTGCTAGGGACGACATCTCTTCCTCAGAAGGAGAAGGTACCACTTTCCAAGGTGGATAATCTGAAGGTCTTTCACTCTTTTTCCTTTGTAGATCTCAGTTTGGAAGAGGTGGGGAATAGGAAACAGCAGTGAGGGCATGGCTGGAATGATGGTTAATACCTGCATGTTTTGGGGCTTTGGTTAGAAAGTAGACTATTGGAATCTTCTTTGTTCTTAGTTTTTACCCCTAATTGCTGATTCAAGAGTAAACAAAATAATTACATTTGAAAAATTCAAAATGGAATTTAATGACATATAGAGCAATAAAACTGGCTAGATGTTTGGTCAGTCTTACAGCCCATCTTTCTACTTTAAAAAAGAATAGTATCTAAACCACCTTAGACAAATTAGAACCTCTGTAATCCTTTCAAATAGCTAGTATTCACATCCCTTGGTAATTGATGCTAGCATTTTGTCATTCTACCTGGAGTGTCCAATTCAGTTACAACCTACCTCTTTTAGTTTTAGCATAAGCCCCTCTCCCTTCTCTTCCCAGGGAGAGAGAGACCCATCTCCATATCCTGTCTGCCTCTCCTATAAATGTGAAGGTAACTGCTCTTTAACTGAACCCAGGAGCTCTTCTCTCCTTTCTTTTTAGACTATTCTATATTTTTGAGTAAATTCGTTTTGTGGGTATATAGTCACCTATGCTAACATGTTACATAGATTTCAGGTCTGGGTTAGACCTGTCTTTTACAAATGATTTCTGAGATTGTCAAGGCAAACATGATCATTTGTATTCAAGAAGAATCTTCTCATCATGGACCCTTGCTTGGAAGATCTGATGTGCTTTGTGAGTTTCTGAGAACTTGCAACATTTTGTTATATATTTGTGGAGAAAAATAAGATCTAGGAAGTATAAAGAGGAAAGGAGGGAGGGAAAATATGAATCCATATTTTTTCCTGGAGAGTTTCAGAAGAGAGGTGATGAGTAGAGTTTTATATTTGGGGGGTATAATTTAATGATCTTGATTTGATTCATTTGCTCATTGCATGAGCCAGTTCTTGGGAGTAGAGTGGTAGAGAGGCTGACTTAGGCATATAACAAAATAATATCCAAGTTACCAACAGGGACCAGATAATTTTAAGTTCAAACTGCCTAAGTGCAGATAAAGGCCACTGGAAAGTGATGAGAAGAAATTGAGGAGTTTTATGTAATCAATGGCATTTGACCTGAGTCTTCATATCAAGTCTTCATATTGGATATAGAAATATGAAAGTAGAGAGAGAGAAAGGAGGGAAGAAAAAAGTTCCATGTAAATGGGAAAACATGAGCCTGGCAGAAGTTGTAGATGTTGGTTCTGGTTTGATGAAATTAACCTGGTATGTGGCATCAAACAGTGTTATTTTCTGGAGGAAGTCAGGAGGAAATCATCCAGGAACTCTATGATGACATCACTAAACATTTCAATGAAAGATACCCTTGCAATTAATTTCATTTGCAACACGAATGCATATGAATTATCATATTTGTTGGAATATTATGAAAAGGTCAAAACTAATTATATATTTGTTATGATGAGCTTAAAATTCTAGCTGTCATTCGTTATCTTGGCTCCCTTGAGACATAGTAGACTCAATTCCATCCCTACATTAGAGTTTTGAGTGTCATTTTTTAAAACTTTAATGAAAATCTTTTTCACCATGATAATTTGGCTTATTAAACTTAATGCCACCAAATTACTTTTAAATCTTGGCATGGCTTTATTAAAAATAGTTTTATTTTTTAAATTTGACACAGTATTCATCATGAAGACAAGAAAAGCCAGCCTGTCTGTTCAGAGATATCCTGGAAGTGACAGATCTTAATGACAGATCTACAAATATTAAAGACAATATAGACACATTTAAAATTTTCTCTTATGTTGGTTACTTGAAAATCTTTACTGTACGTGTGTGTGTTTCCTGAAATTGTTATACTTTCTTGGTCTCTTACTGAAGAATTTGCCAGCATGTGTTCCTTGTGGACTGATGGAGATATAAATCCTAAATTCAATGGCATTTGCAATTATAGTCTCTAAAAGTCAGTTTCCTAACAACATTTCACCTTTGAAACTGGACCTATTCAATTATATTCTCAACGATAAAGACTATATCTTTGAAATTTGACCCATTTATTTATAATATTCTCAAAGACAAGGACTACGCCTTTTTCGATCTTGTGGCAGGCATTTACATGGCAAACGATCAAGAGATTGTCATTCATTTTTCAGAAAGTCTTTGTCACCCACTATATACAAGAGACTAAACAAATTATATAGAATGACTGATATTTAAAAGAAATATTCAGATTCATCCTTCTAGGAGTTTATGATGAACTGAAAATTTATAATCTAATGGTCTCCTATGAGATTGCTGGAAATACAATGAGGCTTGAGATGCTCACATCAACTATCACATCATGTCATTCTTATGCTTTAATTGTGATTTGAATGGCTTGCCTTAGGAATGAGAAGTGTTCAAAGCATAATTCCAAATCAGTAACGCAACTTGTCTACCGATTTAGTGCTGAGTTCATTTTACTAAGTATGAAAGGTTAGTAATGATTTATTATTTAAGTGCCATGGAAAAGCATTGGTATGCTTAAATACTGCTTCTAGGAAACATCCATAGCTAGCTCTCTAGCTAGTCTATTAAATGATGGTGAAAGATAAATAATTACCTTAGAAGTAGTTCTTTAAAAATTGAGACAAGATTTACATTAGAACAAAAAGAGAAGGCTGTATACTGCCCTGGCTAAGAGCCTCTGGACTCTGACAGATTGAAGCTAGAATTTTGGTTCTTTAACTAGTAGCCAGTCTGACTTTGGGGAGCGACTTAACATTTTTTCTTGTGGTTTCTTTTTCTGTGATGGAGATAACAATGCAGACTGCCAACTCTATAAGGCTGATGAGAGGTAACTGTGGGACCATGTATACCTGGGCAGAGCCTGGGTTCGGCCCACAGTATTTAGTCTTCAAGAGTTAGAGGGAAGCGGGGTGTGGTGATGATGAGGACAGGGCAAGCTGTCTCACCTCTCTGAACCTCTGCTTTTAACTGTAAAAAATAATATTTACTTTAGGGTTGTTATCCTTATGATACGAGCAAATATTGTGCAGTTCATATAATGCACCTGGGTTTAGCACATCCTCATAAAATGATAGCTGCTATTACAGTTATTAACATCTGATGACATAACATCAATATTTACTGAGAACTTAGCTCATGAGATCCTTCTCTATATATACCTATATCTACATATATAGCTATAGCTATAGCAATATCTGTAATCTTTCTCATGACGTCCAAATGAAATGTCAAGGTCAATATGACATTCTTTGAATGAGGCTCCTCTTTTATCACCATTAGAGTTTTCGACTTTATTAATAGAACTGCGCGGCTTCCAGGAAGAGGAAGCTTGAGACCAATGAGTAAAATATGCTGTGATTTACTGTCCAGATTAGGACATTTCCGTGAGGTGCAGAGGGTGCCTATCCTATAGGGCTTCACACTTTCAGGTTTAATGTGGAACTGTTCAGTGCAGTCTAGGATGTCTGAGTACTCTACCAATGAAGAAACAAGGGATGGTAAGTGAAGGAGGAAATGAAGGAAGAGGATCTGAATTAAGTAAACAAAAATAGATAATCCATACCCACAAATTCACTTTGGGATCTCGGTTAACTGACTAGGCTGTGTAAAAATGAAGAAACTTCTCTAGTTGGGTATTTTGTGGTTAAAGCTTAAAAATAAGTCTCTCTAGCGCATCTGTGACGTACTCTAAGGACACCTACCTGCAAAGCCCGCTTATGTCTTTCTGGATTTCTAAGTGTCACTGCGTCAAGATGGTTTAATGCTGGTCATTTTATTCCCAAGGCTTATTCGACGTTGAGTGACAATGTGTAAGTATAGCATAATGCCTTCACTCTAGCGGATTACTGTTTCTATTTCATCTTGCTTCTCTCCTCTACACAGTCAGTTTTTAGGAAATGTAACTGAAAAAAATTTCTCTTTGCGTATAGGACTAGACCTGAACAAAACTGAGAACTGCGTGTGTACTTGAAGTCACTGCCTCCCCTTTTATTACCTGTTCCCACCCCAGCAGGCACCTTCTCCAGCACTCTGTTACCTTAGGTGGAATGGCATGCCTGCCCTAGCCCTGCACCTTGTGACACTCCTTTGGACGTCCTTGATCAGGTAATGCCTGATCGCCTCTCATTGCTCTGAGTCAAAGGAGTCAACTAATAAATGATGTGAGCAAGTAGATTGTAACTTGGGTCTCTTTTAGACAGTTTGTTACTCAAAGCATTTGCCCCTCTCACATTAAAGAGAAGCTGGTTGGCCACACATTTTGGGACCAGTAGACTTTATGTTTCTTTAAAAACCGCAGTGCTTGGATGGCTCCTAGGAATACCTTTCTCGGAACACACGCCCCTACGTTTCCTCCTTTGAAATAACAGTGTCAGGAGCTTCTTGATTAAGAACCCATTTAGTCCTTGCAGGTCAGGCAAAGAGTTAAATTAAGGCAGTAACTGCTGAGATTGAGAAAAAACATCCTAGTCAAGTATACTCTATCTCCATCTAGTTTTCTTTAACCCATTTCCTCCTTACTTCTGTCTCTCTCCAGCTTTTTCTAGGTTAAGAATGAAAAACTCTGAACCCTTAGATATATCAGCAACCCCATGAGGTCAATGTCAGAAGTGAATACTGTGTCTCTTCCCTTTTCTTTACACTAGAGGCCAGATGGGCCAGATTTGAAATTTGAAAGGAAAATCATTCTTCACTGAGAATATCATCTTTTGGTCAACATCCATCACCCTCTTTCTGAATATTTCACCTTTTCCTATTAGCATCAAGAAATTACTGAAGGAAAAAATGTTAGATCTAGTTTTAATTAACTTTGCCATCGACTTCTACCCAACGGTATATGGGTGACTGTTCTTTAGTGAAAGGGAGAGGAATCTCAAAGATTCATGGTTGTTCTCAGGGATTTTTCTGGACGAGCTGCCAAATATTCTGCAATTTCTTCTTCTTCTTTCCTCTGAACTCACTGGCTTACTCTGTTATTTACTGTAACACACAGAGACACACACAGAAACATATGTATGTGTGTACACACCACATATGCTTTCAGAATGAAAATATTGAGGGGAAAGAAAGGTGATTATGCAGTGCATTTAGTAGCTGACAATGTCCTGTTTTGCAGTTTTGCCTAGTTTGACATATTTTTAACAGTTATTCATAGCAAGCATTATATACTTTGAATGAAAATTCAGTTATCAATAAGTGGAAAAGAAAGTGGTTAGTGGGCCTCGAGTTGTCTATAAACTAAATTGACACACAATATATTTTAGATATTAAAAGTTGACATCTTTTCCCACGAATTAATACAACAGTATGTAAAAAGATACGGTGATATTTTCTGAAATAAGAGATAAAATATCATGCTGTTACATTAGAAAATGTAAAATAGAATACCTTTAGTATAATTTTTAGTGAACTGAATAAACTGCATATTTCTCTCTATTATCATTCTAGTCCATATTCACCTAGTTGGATTCATTGTATTTCTATCTGTAAGTTTTTTATGTAAACATCTTGATGCATTTTTAATGAACTAGACTGTCTTCTCTTTGTTGTTCATAAAATTCTGATTGATCCCAAATCTGAGTGTTTATTATAATCACACACACACAAAATCTGCCCAATATTTGTTACTGCTATTTTAAAGGTGTTTTTTTCTTTTTTTTCTTTTTATGTCTGGAAATATTTTTGCCCTTAAACTCTGATGGGAGTACATTAAAAATTTCTTTTGGTTATAGACTAATCCTCCAGAAACCAATGGGATTTAATTATATGAAATATTGATCCAATGTCTGCTCCTTTCCCATTTTGTTTCCCAACACAGTGAATGATGCCTCAGCTCCCTCTCCTCCTTCCCCCACACCAGGCTATCTCATTCTTCCTCTGCGTTCCTGAAAAAGCCTTCTAGGTAAGCTTCTTTTCTTCCCCTCAGTCTTCTTTCCCTCAGTTCTTTCTCTACTCTCAGCCAGAGTGACTGTTACCCGTCAGGCCCATTGCATTTCCTTGAGTTTTGGCCTCACCGAGCTCCCTTTTCCTTTATTATTTTGGTTCTTTCTCTTACTTCGGTTATGCTGCTTCCTCAGCCTGAAATGCTTACCTTCTCCATCTTATGTCCCTCCCTGCACCTGGGTAACTTGTGTCCAGGAAGATGTCCCTGTCTCGGCGCCAGGTGAAATACTCCTTCATTTTCCTTCAGCTCTCACTTCCCCTGAGGAAGTGCAAATCCTGCTTTGAGTAATTGACAGTTTTTCTTTTTCATTTTACTATAAACAGGGTGAGAGCAGGGACCATATCAGCCTTCCTCATCGTGGTCTCCCCAGAACCTAGAATGTTACCCAGAGCGTGTTAGGTGTTTTTATTTTTTAAATGAATTTTCCCTTTTTAGTATCCTTATATCTTATACTCACTGATGTTCCAAGTACCATTTAAACTATTTATAAAATTATGTTTTATAAATGGTTTTATAAAGACGAATGGTTTTACTTTCTAATAATAATTAGTTATTTGAAATAAACTAAGAGTTTTTTGTTGTTTTGTTTTGTTTTGTTTTAAATTCAGGCAGAAATCACTCTGTCTGAACAGGTAAGAGGATTCATCAAAAAAGCATCTGATAATACTTGGCAACCAAACAGTTGGATGGGAGCAAGCAATGGAGAACAAAACAACACTCAAACTTGTTCTAGGAAAAAAAAATCCCTGTTGTTTTATTATTATTTAAAAAGCACACACAGCGATTTATTGGGATGAAAGAGAAAAGGCAAAATAAGTGAGCATACAAATTCATTTCAAAAGAACTGGTGTCGCTTTCCAAGTAATGTCTATGTGAGCTTTTCAAACTTTTGTATTTCTTATATCTATATATATAATCAGAGTTATGTATATAGATATATGGAAATATGCCACACACTTGTCAGAAAGCCTCTCTCCTAAAATCTGTGGTGAGCTTATCCTTTTTCTTCCTGAAAGATTCCTACAGGTATTTTCTTGGATCACGCCACAGTTTCTTTTCTCTGAGTTCGTCTCTGATGACAAGTAAGGATACTTGTGAAGGAAGCTTTCCCCTTAGTTCTTGACTTTTTCTTTAACTTTTTCTGATTTTTTAGTGAGATTCCAAGTTCTTCCATGATGGCATTGAAAGAGAGACACTAGAGAACATGAAATAATAGAGCATCAGTTTAAATAAACTTATCTCCATCTTCTGTCGATTTGTCTCTCGCCTAAATAAATACAAGATATCGGTCTAAGGCACCTCTGGCACAAAGAAAGTTCCCGGCCAGTTCCCAAACCTCCTCCTCCACCCGTTGGCCACCCACCTTTTCTACTTGGGAATACCGAGGTGACAAGTTAGCTGGGTAACCTTTGGGGTTTCATTCACAAGTGCAGTAGTATAAAACTACCCAGATAGGCTCTCAAAATAGACAACTTACCTTTGCTGAGACACCAAAATAGAGTTAAAATTAAGTCATTCCCCCATTGAGATGATCCAAACATTGAGGTTTATCAAGGCATACGGACACTTCAGTAACGCTATAGAAAATGAACAAACCTTCTCTACACCAAGGCTTTGTTTTTTTCTCCCATGAAACCTTACTTTGTTCCTAAAATAAAATCTAATTCTTGATGACTTTCCTTTCTGATAAAAAAAAAGAAAAAAAAACAATTTTAAATTGTGTATTTTCTCCAAAAAACAGAGATCTGGCAGCAGCAATGATGCAGCTGTGGTTGAAATGAAAATAATGTGATACTGAACTGCACAGCAAAGATGATGGCATAATACAAAAAGAAAATGAAATTATGATTATCAAATGTTATACATATGCAGATGGCATACATACGTACATATCTATTACAATTCCATTGTATCTTTTCCCATGCACAGTATATAAATGGCATAATGAAACATAATTTGCTTCCATTTCTTCCAGCCAAGATAAGATCTTTGAGTGATAAATTCCTGCTTGTAGAGATTCCCGTCTATAAAGTAGTATTGTTTTTGATGAGATTACTCTTAAAATATTCTCTAAAAAAATCAAAGCCTTGGTAAAATGTATAGGAGTGTGAGCATTGCTCCTTTACCATAAACTTACAAAATGTGTATGGTTGGAAGTTAAATGACATCACTTAACCAGATGATTTCTCTAGGTCACGAGTGCCTGATAGGAGGATATTGGTGTCCTGTGAGTGCAAAGTACGAATGTCTAGTGTAGGCCTTGAACTTCAATGTGCAACATATATTTTTGAAAGTTTCCACTCCAATTTGTTCCTTAAAAGAGTTGATGTAGTTTAAGTAGTATTTTTAATTTTTCTACATTATTTGAGAACTCTCTCTCTCTCTCTATATATATATATACATATATATTTAGATGCTAAATATAAATTATTGGTCTATCATACATACACCTGTAAAAACACTAGTTGTTTGCAAATGACTTCTTGTCTCTTTTATGTGTAAGTGTTTACAGGATTTGAATTCCATTTTCATTTTCCTATGGCACTAGAAAATGAAAATTCAGGTCATGCACATTAATTTTCTTCAAAATGGTAAGTCGTGGCTTCAGCGAATTAAGAGCAGTATGATTCAAAATGTTTTCCATGAATTACACTTCAAAAAATGTTATAATAAGTATGTCATGAATGAAATGTGATTTCTGTGATACTGTGTGATGTGAAGTTTATGTGTTGTTACTAAGATCAAATGGATGTTATATAGTGTCTTTGTGGTCGATAGCGTTGTATTGGGGTTTTGCAAACTTTGTTCAAAAATTTATTTCAGTGGAAGAAGGGTGTTTTGCCCAGGACATTTCTGGTTTCAGGAAGATGATTAAAATGGAAGGAAAAGAGTGAAGGAAAGAGTGTCAAAGGTTTTACAAATGCTTTTACTCATAAGCCCCCCAATGACCTTATAAGAAGAGAGTCATTATGCCCATTATACAGATGGGAAAATTTACTATTGGAGATACAAGGTAATTTCCCCAAGAAATATGGTTCTTACAAGGAAACGTTTGCATTAGAACTCAGTCGCTCTTACTCCCCAAACTCAGTCGCTTTCGCTTGAAATCTAGACCTTCATTGAATTTGTTAACTAAATCACCATAAATAACTTTTTTGTAGATTCTTTTTCTATAAAATATATAAGAAACTCCAGTCTTTCTGTTTTATGTGAACTCTCAGGCATTTGATTTTAGACACTTAACTTTATTTGACGTAACCAGTGAGTCTATGAGCGTGGGTCATATGGGAGGCATTGCCAGGAGACGGCTTGTTGAAATCCTCCCTGTCTTTTTTTTGGGTTAAAGGGACAGTCATACATCTTACTTTGACAATACGCGTCAATTAAGTTTTCCCTTAAAAATGAAATTCTCCTTTAAATTTACATTGCCTTAAAATACAACAAACATCTTTATTCTTTTGATTAACCCCTTTTTATTTCTTGCTGCCAGTGTAAGAGTGAATTTAAGTAGAGTTTTATCGGTGGTCTGGTTTCTCTGTCTTTGGTCACAAACTATGATTTCTTTTTGATTCTCACTTTGTTTCCAAGTGTCAAAAAGAAAATGCCAAGATATTGGGGCTGACCTTTCTGCTTCCGAGTTTTTCTTGTAGTCACAAGGAAAGGGGAATGACCTTTAAGGCCCCTGCAGCCGTAAGCTCAGGTAAACCACACACTCTCGAATCCACAGGAAATGAAACCGTGAAGGTCATCAGTATAGAGCGCTGGGGGAGGGGCTCCGAGTCATCAGTCGATTTGCCTTTTATAATCTCAGAATGAAAGACATATAACTGAGCTTCTGAATTGCCATAAAAATCATGGTAGCTTTCCAAAGCTTCTGTTTCTGGACACGTTTTTCACGAATCCCCTCATGTTCATAGAGTCAGGAAAATTGTGTTTAAGCATGAAGATTTAAATTCCTAAACTCTAATTTCATCAGAAAGCATCAGACATAATGATGTTCACCTAGCTGCCTTGCTCTAGAGAAGGGAAATTAGGGGTAGGATACCCCAGTACTATCTCCTGGTGCTTTGCCGATTGGAGATTTGTTTCATAGCTTGCATTCTAGGTGTTCCCTTTTTCTCTGGTGGATGGAGTTCACATTGTTCATGGATATATGTATATGACTGTGAATTATGATTGTGAGTTGGCCCCTGGTGTCAGAGTGCTGGAGTTTAAAACTGAGCTGTGCTGCTTATTAGTTGGATTATACAAAGAAAGTTGTCTATTTTTCTTGGACTCAGCTTTCTTATCTGTAAAATGGAAACCATAGTAGAATCCTTTTCATAGGACTATTAAAAGTATCATTGAGCTGATATATTTAAAAAACTTAGCACAATGCCTGGGACATTGTAAATTCTCTTTTTTAGAAATAAAATTTGTATACATCATTGAAAATATTTTTAGTTTATGGCACGTGCTGACTTTTTATTTTTTATTTTTTTGTCATGGGATGGACAGAGAAAATGTTGAAGCTTCTTTAATTTTAGCCCTTGTATACACCAATTCCTTTGAATTGTATGTATTAGTGTTTTAGTTCAAGTAGGTTCTATACATGTTTAAAACATAGAGTACTCAGTGTCTGTTATGACTTGTTTTACCAGTATATAACACATTTTAGTGTTTATCTAGTAATAGGCGTTATGACAGCTCATGTCTTGCCCATGAAGGATGGGTGCTCAGCGACCAGAAGGGAGTGAAAACTAACTGCAGTTCCTTGCTATTAAAAAAAAAAATCATCTCCATGCTTACGAACCCACTTACAATGAATCTCTGTGATCATAAGTTTGATGGGAAAATTCACTTATAAGCGAATTTATACTAATAAACAATGTCACTGCCATTTGCGCAGTTCCTGACACTATGCAAAGGTAAGTGGCATGGGTGAGTTATCTCACAGAAGAAAGGAAACGGAGAAGAAGAAGTTAGTCTACTAGAGGTTGCAACTGAAACTTGACCTAGAACTTCAGCTCTTTGGTTTCAAAAGGGGAAGGATTGGCTTGTTCATTTTTCAGAAAGTCATTCTTCTTCTCCATCTCTTAGGAGCCTGTGCTGTGTCCCTCCCGAGCACCCCTTTCCTTCCTTTTCTCTGCCTTTCTTTGCTTAATTACCTTCCTCTTTGATTTGTTCCTTGTACAATTGCTGTCTGCATGGTACCTCTTTTGGATCAGCCCCAAATATTGGATTTCTTGGTCCTAGTGTGAGCCTGAACATAAATTATCTTCTCTCCTGACATCTTTATTCTTGCATTACAAATATTACCCTGGAAGGCATCATTGAACTAATCAAGTTCTTCTTGTTTTGTACCTAAAATAAACTGCCTCAGGGAAAAAAAAGTCTGGGTTGGAGAATGATTTTTTTTTTTTTTAAGTTGTTGGAAAAGCTCTGTGTTACAATTTGACTTGAGTTTGCGATATTGAAAAAATCCAGATGAAGCTGTCTGGGATTGGCTTTCAAACTGGTTGCAAACTTGGCATCAGATTGATGGATTAAAGATTGATTCCTCGTTGTATATTTAGCATTTATGTATTCAGTGCTTTCCGTTCATTCTTATTTTTAGGATAACTACTTTGGATGCATATCTTTAAGGGTTTTTCTGACGTTATTTTGTAGAAGCTCTGGCCTAGCCAAGAACAAACCACAAATCTTACTTTTTCTACAGGTTTCTCTCTACTTTATTAGGCTTCTTATTTAAAGATGCTTGAAGCATTCTGTGGCATTGTCTAATAATTTTTCATGTTATGTATAAAAGAAGGATGAAGATATATTGTCATTTTATAGATGTGAAATCTTTCATTTTATGTGTAGACCTTGAAGGCAAGTTATGATTTAAAGTCTTTTTGTTAAATCCATCTTCAGTAAAATATAGAATATCAAGGAATAGTTTACTGAGAAATAATGGGATTATTATCACTATTCTTATTTTTTGATTTAATCAAATTATGTCCATAGTTCTATGGAAACAGTGTCTCAATGATTTTTGTTTCTTAACAAGAAAGTCAAAGCTTTCACATTCTTGCTATTTTTAAACTCAGAGGTCTAATGTGGGAGCAAACCTAGAATGTTCAAAATGTTTTGGGCTTAGAGTCAGGAGACTTTTAAAGGAATAGGATAGAAAAATCCTATTCATGTATTTGCTACCTTAGACTTTGGAAGGTCTGGTCACCTATCTGCACAAGTGTTTTATGTCTGCACAGAATAATTGATGATCCAAGAGCAGAAACCAGTCTTCAGTCATCCCCCACTAGTTACGTGAAGGAAAGGGGAGGAGATCGTGAAGTAACTATGTGTACTACATCTCCATGTCAAGTTCTCTGTCCCCAAACTCAGGATTTTTGGTACTATCAGTTTGGTATTTTTGGTTTTATCAGTTTTCTGATTTCATTTAGAATTCTTGGGCCACCTTTCACGCAGCTGTCCTTGCAATTAAAAAAAAAAAAGGATCTGAGAAGTTGAGAGTCAGCCATCACATTGGCTTCCAGAATGGTGGTTGTGATGATCTGTGCCTGAGAGCCAATCGAGAGGCTGATTCTCACCTCTTGAGTCTGTGCCAAAAACTTCTGGGGAGAGGAAATCTAGACATTGACCTAAGACTTCAAAGTGTGGTCACCACCCTTATGCCCGCCACCTGTCACCCAGAAGTCACTCCTTGCCCAGCCCATTTTCCTGCACCATTGATGCTTTAACTGGCTCTCCATAGGTGACCACTCACTGTAGCCCTGTCTTCCCTTTGGCTACAGCATATAGACTAATTCATTATTTTTTGCTCCTTCGAATGTCATGTTTTATCATCTTTATGTCCTTTTACTGCTCTTCTTCCCTATTTTAACTTTGCTCTCACATCTGGGGCCTGGGGCCAACATCTTTGCCTATTCAGAGCTTAGATTTCAGTTTCTAATTCTTTGCATGAATGCATGTCCTAGAATTTCCTGTTTTTCTATCTGAGCTCCTTCAAACCAATAAACTACACTTAGGAGGGACATAGTGTTACTCAATGACACTGGATACACAAGGATCATCTTTAGTCCTTCATTTAAAGATTTTATTTAGAAAACTTTTTCTTCCATTAAAAATAAATGTAAGTATATTGTGGAATAACATTATCATATATATGTATGTATATATGTATGTATATTATGTATGTATCATTTATTTTTTTAACATTTCTTAAATAAATTTTTCACCTAGGGTGGCTGTCCAGGGCTATACCCCCAATCTCTTAGGGGTATAGGGATGTATAAGTTCATTCTCCTCTAACCTTAGGGATAATTTCACAGAAAACTTTGAAAAGTGAGGTTAACACTGAGGCAATGTAACATTCTGCTATTAATGCATGTGCTTTTTCCAAGTCTTCTAAACTCAACCCTTTTCCCCACTCGTAAAGTTGCAGTAAGAGCTTTTCTATGCATTGCCTTCAGGGTAGAGATGACATAAAAAGAAAGAGTCAAATTTGCAGCTTTGAGTTCTTAAATAGACTTTTGTGGATCTATAGAAGCCACTGCTCTCTTTGAAGCTATTAATTATGACACCCAGCTTCCTTTCAAAGAAGGAAAAAAGATACTTTGGATTGAAAAAGTTTGTTTTAGAGCTTTTCAGACCTAGCATATAGGATTGGGGATGGAGTGTGAAGATAAGACTGTTCTGTAGCTGCTTTCAGGAAAAAAATGTCCAACCAGGTGATGGGAGAGCCTATATGCTGAGAAATACTTGAGAAGGGTCCCACCTGCTACTTCTGAGGGTAAACTCCCATGGGGTGGGATAAGACAAATAAATGTGGGGACAGACTGATTGATGTGGGAACCTGAGAAACTCTGCACACTCTGTCCTAGACTCTCAGAGGAAGCAGTCACTGCAGTGGAGAAATGTTACCAGAGCCTATCATTAGGCCAGCTAGACCCTCTCCTCTGTGTCTCCTGTGGACTGAAAGATGCTCAAGAGCAGCTGAAACATTCTCCTCCCCAATATAGGGCACTAAAGTGGCAGGTGGGTATAGAACAAAGACTGTGAAGTGGCCCACCCAAGCCCATGACCACAGAGCAGAGCTGTTTCAGTAATGAGGATAAGCTTCAGGTAACCCCACCTATCCAGAGGTAAGCAGCTTCTCCCTGCTTAAGTGACAGAAATGTGGTCTGCATGCCAATCCAAAGTACCCACAGTGCCTTTCTCCTCTCTGGAGTCATTGTCAGGCCAATGTGACTTTCTTCTCTGGCCCTCTGGCTTCTCGCTGGCTTCCCTACCTCTCCTGAATCTGTCTCTGCCCCTTTTGCAAGCTCAGAGCCAATGCACTTCCTCTGAATATTGACTTCACACTGCTCTGTGCCTCAGGCCTGAGATGACATTATGGGGCATCCCTCACCTCATGGAGAAGCAGGTCTGGTCCTTTTTAGCAACTTAGAGGTTTTTAGGGCCATAAAATTAAACTTCCAAGAAATTCTTTGTGTACCCCTTCTCCTATAGAAAATGGCCCTGGCCTCTAGGTGAATCGTTCCTAGTGTACTGTTTTAGTGTTCCACAGTGTATGTGTGTACTACATGTAGAGTCCGTGGCATACTAGCTTGTGCCAATATGTAGTAGGTATGCAGTTTTCTTGAGCTATGAACTTAGGCATGCAAAAAAACTATGTGATGTCACTAAAAAACATAATCACAGGTATCACCATAGCTTAGAGATCCCCGTCTGCTAGTAGATCTTATCAACTAAGGTAACTCACTTTTGGTTAAAAACTAAATTTTTTTTGTTTAATGCAGGCCACTCCCCACCTCCCTTCTTCTCTCCTTTCTTGGGGCATCTGGGCTTAGGAGAGGTTTATAGAGGGCTGGGGTGTTGGCGATAGTGGGGGAAGCTGGTTAATGGCCACCCTCTGTCTTTTTGACTTCTGCTGGAGTATGATATCCTATTAGGCCATGAGCTATACACTCTATCTCTGTTGTGTCCTCTGGGAGGCCTGTGGTCCCATCATGATCTCCATGTCAGGTCCACACACAACCTCAAGTCTTCCAGACCACTGGTTCTCTTGACTCTTCCACAAAGCTCTTGGTTGGGAAGGGTCATGAATTTTTGGATGATTTCCCTGTGGTGCTCTTGGTTGAATAGGACTGGAAGAAGCTGTTCAGAGACTCCCTGCCTAGACATTATTATTCTACCTTTCAGGAGATAATTACACATAAGATTTCTCTACAGGTACTGCCATTTCCTGGGCTACACCCTTAAGCCTAACAAAAGCATTTTCTGTTCTAAACCGTCTGAACTCTCCTGAGCTTTCTACTTTCCTGTTCCTCTAAGTTGGGACTTGGCTCAGGGATGATCATAACGCTCCTCTCATGGATTTGGGTAGCATCTAAGCTTTATTGACTTCCCTCTAAATTTTTCTTTCTTTCCTAGTGGTCAAAAACTGGTCAAGGGTAGGAAAATGAGGTAGGGAAACATCATTATATGTATTTCCCCAACCTTGGTCCTCTGGGTTTGGCTCTTGCTAATTAGATAGACTTTTTGAATGGAAACAACTAACTTATTTAATAAAACATCTGGATCTTAAGATTGAAAGACATGTTTTTTTTAAGATTTTTGTCTGCTACAAATTTGTAAAATTTACGTAAAACTCAAAATCTAAGAGTTTAACTCGTCTCTAGCTTGGAAGCATGCAGATAAAAACCTTGATGCTCGATGGTAAAGGAAGGGTAGGAGTAAAAGCAATGGAAAATGAAAGCACATAGTTCTTTTCCTCTGTCTCCCTTCATCTCTCTTTAGCAGAGTTAAGTTTTACTTACAAAATAAAGCCTTTCCTTGCATTTCAGACCCTCTGATGTCCCCTTTCTATGATTGAGTATGTAATCAGTTCATAGCTTCAAATAGCTTTTTAGGTACATGCCTTGGTTTTTATTTTATTTTTTTTTAATTTTATTTAGTTAGTCTGTAGGTTCATCAAAGTCAAGAATGATTCTACTTCTGTAACCTTCCTGTATTTATAATGATTTGCTTATGGTTAATTGGATGTGAACTCTCTTACTTTTTGATGGCTGTTTTTTCTATATGCAAAGTAGGCTGTTCCACCCTTAAGTAGTGGCAGGGACTGCAATAGGATTTAAAGTGTTTGAGATAACTGCACAATCTTAATATATATATTTATATATATTAATATATATTTATAAACATATTTTACATGCTTATGAAAATATATTTTTATGTTTATAATATACACATCATATATTTATATATATAATCTCCAAGCTCTTTTTGTTGTACTGCTTCTATATTTTCTACTAGACTTAAAAAATATCGTGGTTGTTAGAGAATTTTAAATGCATCCCTCTTATTCTGCATGAGGAAACTGATAAGGATGAGGGATGTGCAATCATTTGCCCAAAGACACGCAACCATTCAGCAGCAGCATGGGAACATGAATTCTTGGCTTACGATTATCAAATCACCTTTCCTTTGAGACACAAATATGCTTCACAACTTGTTTGGCTTATAAGACCATGCCAACTTGCACAGTGGAAAAGATTCTTATAAATGAGTGTTAATTGCTTCCTGGACTCTCTGTTTATTGACGAATGTTTGGTTTCCAGGCAAAGAAAAAGCCTCTTTGCACAATTACAGAAATAACCTGATTAAAAGAGACTTTTCCGAATAACTTGTTAAATAAAGTGATCACACTACAGAATAAATGAAGCTGAGGGCACTTGGAAGCATCAGATAATGTACAAAGTGACACCGAGGAAATATAAACACCAAGTTAGGGTCAGTTATCTGTGTACAGTAGTTTCTTAGTTCTTATAGTTGGTAAAGACTAAGTGACCGAGGCAACATTCTTTTCTGAACTTAAAAAATCTGAATATTTGAAGTTTATACTCTCCAGTTGAAAAATAGGTCAGAGAAAAAATTCTGGTCAAGCTGAATTAAAAATTTTTTAATTAATAGGGGGAACTACAGTAACTTCATTATGTCGCCCAGGCCTTACTTGTCATTTTTGTGTGTACCTGGATGGATACATTGTGACATGGGAAGACATCATTATGGAATCTGGCCAGTTAGCCCCATCTGGGCTGACAGCTACAAAGCTCAGATTCTGTAGGGTGTGAAAGTACACAGCACATTTGTAAATTTAGTTATCACAAGAAAGCCGTAATCTTTGCAAATAGAATTTCTTTGAAAATTTAAAGGAGAATCTCATTTTCTATGAGATCAGTCTCTATGGGGAGGATTCAGAAAGCAAAAATGATTTTAACATGCTTGTGCATCTGGACATAAAATTTCATAACTGTGAAAAGCCTAATGAGATGGTTCCTAAAGGCAAGTTAAAACTGCAGCATCAAGCAGAAATTTTTTATTATCCATAAGAGATAATTAATAATGCCATTTGGCCCAGTTAGATGTGCAGAAAATAGTATGAGAAGTAAGAATGCTTTGCTTTCTTTTTGCTTTTCAAGGCTGTTCAGGCTCCTTTTAAATTGCTTCCTGGGAAGTAGAACTTATGGTGTAAGGGTCATGGACTTAGAAACTAATTGAGATTCATTGTTTTGCTGCTCTGCCACAGATGGCTCATATAGAATATAATATAATGCTAGTCAAATGCATGTGGTATTTGGAAATAATTTTCCTTAGATAGGTTTATAATCATATAATCCAGCTAATCTTCCTGAGGGCACGATCTCTACCCACCATGTATTCCTTAGCTGGTTCCAATTTTGCTGGAAAAACTCTAACTCAATTCATAATTTTAGTCGAAAACAAAATGAGCTTTATTTTTTCCCCTTATTGCATTAGCTTATAGACAGGCTAGTTAGGAAACAAATCAGATAACATAATGTGCCACACAGTTGTTGATACACTTGTTCAATGTTTTCATACCTCTGCTCTCTTTCTAACTTTAAACAAAGAATAAGCTCAAAGAATAACCTGAATAAGCTACAGATAACCTGCCAGTCATTTACCACCAAATTTGAAGTCAAACCACTGTGTTTAGTTTTAAAGAAAACTCTTCCTTACCAACTACTTTTAAGCATGACAACTGTATTTAGGGTTGTTGGAGGAAAAAAGAAAACTCATAAGAAAAGCTATTTAAAAAACAACCTTTATTTTGGACAGTTTTAATGAAAACTTATATACATGAACTAAGTTTGGAGAAAACTGCTTATTAACTGAAATTTTTATGAAAACTAATGCACGCTACTAGTTAAAGCATTCACTTTTCGCTTTTGTTAAAAATGCCAGTTCCCAGACTATCTTCGCTGAGAAGGAATCTCTGGAGGTGGAGCCTGTCACCCGGGTTTTAAATAATTTCGCCCAGGTGATTTTTGAGGCATGCCAAAGTCTGAGAACTAATGATCTAAAAACAGAGAATTTGAATTTTTTTTTCTTTCATGTTCAAGCCTTTTTTTTTTTCTTCTAAATTTCACTTAAAATGCAATGGCCCCAGGTGGGGTCACTGTGGTCTCAGTGGTCATTTACTTGATGACAAGAATTGGTTGCCTGAGAGCATGTATAAAAGGAGAAAGAGGAGAGAGTAAAGAACCTCGGTGTCTGAAATAAATGGATGTTCCTCAAGCGGGGAGAGAAGGGCACAGAGAGGGCAGTAAACTACCTCCGTGATCATTTTGAGTAGGCGCACTGTTTATCAACTGAATGCAATGAAATTTCTCTTGAAGATGTGCCTACTTTCTTCCTGACTTCTCCCTGGGACGAGTCTATTGAATGTTGAATACTAAACATGTGCTCTATATCTTGCTTGGAATTAGTGGTCTTACTTCTAGAATCACTAAATAGCAAAGGCTTATCGAGTGCCAATTCTACACCTTAGATCACTACTGCAATCTAGAATCAACTGGGTACCTTAAAAATGGCTATTGCCCTGCCCGCATTCTAGGCTAATTAGAATTTCTAGAGATGAGGTTCATAACTTCCACTACAGATTCTCACGTATTGCCAGTTTGGGTCTTTCTCTTGGGTGTGATGAACTTGCCATTGAATTTTAATGCTTTGGCAAGGAAAAGTGGTTTTAGAGACAGTTTGAACCTTGAAATTGGAAAATCTGATTTCTAAACTGACTTTGTCTTAAAATGCATGATAAATTGAACTTATTGCCCTAGTGGCCAGAGAGCAATACGTACAATACATAATTTATAAAGACCTAACATCTGTTAACCAATATTTATTAACAGGACTCTTATAAAATGATTTTATTTTCGATGTTATATTATTTCACTTAGTTCTCATAGCAAATATGTCATTATATTATCTTCGTTTCACAAATGAGGAAATTGAGTCTCAGAGAAGTTAAAAAATTACCCCAAATAATAAATACCATTATTTATTGAATGACAACTACATGGCAGGCATGGTATAAGGTGTTTTGTAGATTATCACTGGATGAGATATACATTACACTAGTTTTCCCTGGAATATGATCTGTGAACACTGGTCTCTCAAGATGCTTTTGGGGGAAATAAAAGATTCTGTGATTTAAGTTTGGGAAATGCTGAATACTTTTCCATCTTGTCAAAAATTCTAAATGCATCGTGGATAACAGTAAACACACTGAAATGTCAGGCAGGAACGTTTAGCATAATGCTCCATAGGTTACTGGACCATGAAAATCTCATTTGACTAACCACTTGCCAATGAAACCTATTTTGAAAAATACTCCAACACAAATTTATGACCTAGAAAGTACATCCCAGTTTTATATATTAAGAAACCAAGACTCTTAAATTCAGTCACTTGTCTACAGTCATTCAGCATGTGGCTGACTGTACTAGAACTTGAGCCTAAGCTCTGATTTAGAAAATTATTCTGTTTCTAAAGTCTAGCGCTCCAGGGTGCTGACTCTGATACCCTATTTCTGTTTGTAAGCTGAAATAGAATTCTTGAGAGAATTAAATGTAATGCCATATATAAAAACATTTTGAAAGCAAAATAATATATAATGTCAGAATTAGGTAGTATACAGTTTAAAATAGTACATGAATATTAATTTTTGGAGGGGATCATTTTTATTCCAGCCTCTGAATTATACTTTTAAAGGATAGTCTTCATAGAAACTGAGACTTTATTATTGACAACCCTAATCATCTATACTTCAACAATCACCCTTGAACTTTTTTGGTGGCATTTTATTTTATTAAATTGTTGACTATAAAAAATGTGAACTTGGAACTAGAGCAAACATTATGTTGCTTTCACTTCAATAAGAGTAAATAAATGTTGTTGTAATTTACAAATGTTTTCTTAAAAGCACATTTATTTAAAGAAGAAAGCAAAACTGAGAAACAAACAGGGCAAGAGTCAAATTTCCTGAACATGCTTTACTAGAGAAATATAGACTTGATCGGAGAGACTTGTGATTCAAAAATTGGAACCCATTAAAAGTTAAGCAAAGAGAAGGTAAAATGTTATGTGAATGCACAGATGGCATATTTCTACTTCTGAGAAATATGTTTTGTGCGGTCACTTCACATGTCAAAAGGTAATCCCATTAAGGAGAACAAAGAACAACTGATCCCGTATTGGGGGAAGATAAAAGGCATCTTCAATTCTCCTACTCACTGTGAAGAAGAAACAAGCCCAGAGGGACAGCAGACAACCTCAGTCACAGCAAATTAAATATGCAGTTGGCTTTCTATGTCACCAAGCTGAGTTAGAGTGGGAATTATTTACAGCACTTTGAATGCAGGTGGAAAATAAATCTACAGAGATCCGTAACTAATGTGTATGGAAATTCTTTCCTTTATTTTCTCCTCCTTGCCCTTCTCTCCAATGCGCTTGGAATGAATCGATAATGGCAAAGGAGCCAGAGAAATGAGTGTGAAAGTCACAATGCTCAGAAAAGATTGCTTCAAGAACAACCACTCTGTCTGGAGTGAGTGGGAAGGGAATGAAATAACATCTCGTGAAAAGATGTTCATCAATGCAAAGGGTGAGGGTGAGCGAGTGGAAAATGGAAGATGCTATGCATTAATTCCTAGCTTAGGCCTTTGCTTGAAGCTTGCAAGAAATAATATATACCTTGAGAAAAAAAAAAAATCACAGTTCCTTAGAGACTTGGAGCATACTATCTTTCTGAACCTACAGATAATTGTTCAACTCTACAAGCAAATGTTACTTGAAAGATTGACGTTAATGAATTTCTACCCGGGAATCATTCTTGACTATTTCGTGCCTTCCTGAGTGATGTGTTCAACTTAGCTCATGCTCTTCTGTGACATCAGAGGTTTCAAGTTTTGTTTTCATTTTCTGGATCACATTTTTGAATCTTTAAAATCTAAGACATCTTTGAATAGTATGTTTTAATAGTCTGTTTTAAATACCAAAATAAATTTGTGTTAAAAATTAACATTGTTATGGAGTTAACAGTGGAAAAATAGGGCTTTGGGTTATTTGAAAGTGTGCGGACCTATAGAACATTTGGGATAGGGAGAAGGAAATAGGAGAAAATAAGTTCACAAAATGAAAAATATTCCACAAAATTAGCATTTTGTTTTCATGTTTTGCACTGTTTAATATATGAGTCTACTTTTTTTTTTATGAGATAAGAGTTGCTTATTTTTAATGCTTGGAGATAGAGCTAAGAGAACTTGATGGTATTACAGATTCCTGTATACACACATATGTTGTAGTCCATATACCCCTAATATGCCTGTTTCAACACAATGCACATCTGTTTTCAGTGCATTCGATTTAATGACTACAGTACGTGAGTTTTGCTATCTTAAAGGGATAGAGAATTATGAATATTTATGCTTAGTAAATACCAATAGCATCAACAACACCAATTAGGAGAAATAATTTCTACTGGGCACACTTTTTTTTTTTTAACCAATTAGACAGTATGAACTGAGGACTGTGTCCGAATCCCTCTCTCCTCTCGAATTAATTTGCCACATTCTAAATCCGTAGATAAAGTGGTTCCAGAAGTGGAGTTGGTTGGATGGGTTTGCTTACACTGCAGTCCATAAAAGAAACAAAAAGCCTTGCATGCAAAAGAAATGAGGAAAAAAAAATATAGAAAAATGAATAAATCAAAAGCAAAAATGAGTGTTTAAATAAAAATTTAAATCAAATGAAGCTGGCAATTATGAGAAGCACATTAAAGCATAACATATACAAGCTTTTATTTCTCAAATTAGTTGCATAAAACAAGACACCTTAAGAGCAAATCGAAAGTTAAAACAAAGCAGATCAGTCCATTCTCCCTTTTAATTAGATAGCTTTCTCTAACAAGGTCTAGGAAAGGGATGCTTAATGTTCTCACAATTGCCTTGTGATTTGGGGAAATTTTTCATGATGAAACAGGGTTGTACTCAGCCGTCCTAGCTTTGGGAGCTAACGGGGAGCTTCCATGTGAAGGAAGTGAGACTAGTGTGAAATTATTAATCAGAACTGGCTACCTAATTAGCAAGGCCCAGCACAAAATGAAAATGTGGAACTCCTTTTTTAAAATGATCAAGAATATCAAGACAGTGACAACTGAGAATTAAACTAACCCTGTTAATAATAGTTCATAGTCTCAAAATTCTAACAATATCTTTAAATTTAATGGGTGGCCTAATACCTTACATGGGTCATGGGTTTTGTATCTTGTTTATTCCAGTATGTTTATGAAGGAATTATCTTTAATCAGAAGGGTGTAAACTCCTAGTATGATTTCCATCAAAAATAAAAATAATAGGCAAAAATGACTGACTGTTGAAATCAACCATAATCCCAAATACAATTTGAAAAAATAAAGTTTCTAATATATTTTATTGCCATTTTGTGTTGTTTATCATATTCCTGGCCAAAAAAAGGGTGAATTATCTTTTACAAATCATACCTTGATGGAGATAAAATTCAGTTTCAAAATACTGTATATCTTCACATAAATTGCTTTGCCACATTCAAGGGCTCAGCATCTGCACTTAAGGGATGGCAATATTTCTCTCAAAGATCATTTTATATATATTTTTTTCTATTTCGGATCTATTTCTTCCTTGCTCTATCTAGGGTTTCTATCTTAAGAGCAAATAACTGTTCAATAAATTAACTGAGTTTGAAATTTCTGCACTATCATTCCAAATAGCACTAACTAGATTTAATGTATAAGGTGCTTTGCTTTCTTCTCCTCATTAATAAGTGATGGGGCTTAAGTATCAGCAGTACCTGGCAGGGATTTAATAGCTCTTTGATGCAAAAATGGCTCTTCTGAGCATCTGATTCAATAGACTGTTAGAGAAAAAAAAAGGGGGGGGGCAAGGAACTTTAAAAAAAAACCCCACAAACTTAAGATAGATAATACTAAAAACTACCCAGTCCTAGAAAAAGATGACTCACCTGTTCAATATCATTGTTCTTCCGCGATTTATATATAAATTCTCCGATGGCTACAAATACAGAAAGGACCAGTCCGGCAGCCAGAACGATGAAGATGCCCCCAATATTTTCGACTCCCAGAGCACTGGCCTCTTTGCTGTCTTCCTCAGGGCAGCCATTTCCCCGCCACCACTTCTCTTTCATCATGTGCAGTTTCCCCTCTTCTTGCAACTGGAGAATAGCAATCGTAATTTTGTCCCGGTAAGGAGAGCCTGTAAGGTTATTTGGATATTGGTCACCCAAAGGCTGAAGAAGACGTGAAGAAGGATTGTTATCTTAGAAGTAACTACTTTATGGCTGCTGGGAAACCCCAATCCACAAACGGACTGGCAAAGGGCACGAAAGTTCAATACTATATTTTGAGGCTCTAAATAATTCGAAAGGGGACAGCTGACTTGTTGAGATGAACTCTGGCATAGACTGTCTTTTTTTTTTTTTAAACAGGGAAATGCTGATCTGCGAATTCTGTGACATAGCTCTGCTTCTGGTGGGTTTTCATGACTCTTTCCCACATTATGAGATTTCATTGTTTAGAATCTTCTTTTTCTTGGTTGTCTAATATTGTGACAGCCTGGCTAGACCATCACCAGTGTCATTTTCTCTTCCTAGGGGAGTAGCTAGGCATTTCCCAGTCTCTTTCATTCATTGTGATGATGTGGCCAATTTCTAGCCATTGGTAGCTAAAGCGATGCATAATTATTTCCAGTCCTGTCTCATAAAATCCTCCCAACATAATCCTCTACTCCTTCTCATCTTTTCCCCAAATATGCAGCTGAAAGAAAAGAGTTTCAGGTCACTAGGGATAGTGGAACCACCAATTCTAAGGATCTTGGGTCTCACAATTACTGCATAAAAGAGAGTTTCTCTTTTAATCCACATTGGACCATGACAAGGTCAAGAAATAAACATTTACAGTGTAAGCAAAAGAAAATTTGTAGTTGTTGGTTGTAGTAATTAGTCCATACTGACTAATATATCTATTAATATAATATTAAGAGTAGGTTTTGATTAATTATAAATGCCTACAAAATTCAGTTAAGTTTGGAAAGTTTGCAAGAACTTTATTGATAGTATTTTTACTCTATTTTCTAGTAATGCATTCTACTTTTAATTATATTATAGTTAGAGAGCACTGACACCTGCCTATTGCCATAGCTTGCTTAATACTGGATTCCTGTGTTAATCAGTACAAAAGAAGAGATAAAAAGATAGTAAAAGTCATCTACTCAATTTCTCCTTGGATGCTAAAAAATTTTGTTCATATTTCTTCTACTCAGTAGGAAAGTAGTACATTCTGACTCTTTCTGTTTGCTAACAATGAAGTTTTTCTTGGTAGAAATAGAAAAATGAAAAAAAAAAAAAGCAAATAGAAAAATGTGGCATCTTAGAACCAGAAGAGATCTTAGGAATTACGTAGTTAAGTCTACTAATTTTAGAATTGAGACATCTAGTGAGTGAAAATAATAGTTTTTGGCAGAGACAAGAATGTAACTCAACTCTTCTTAGTTTTCTAGCGTTGTTTCCATGAAAGCCTCTTCCTCTACCCGCTATGAAACCTACCCACAAACTTCCACTTATATTTTATGTTCTATGGCAATGTTTAAATTGAAAAAGTAGAGGGTTAACATTTTGGCACTTGTCATTGTTTCTTTTTCTCTTTTCTCCCAACTCCCCCTAAAGTCATGGTCCGTACTCAAAATCAAGTTTAAAAGAAGAGCAAAGTGTTTTGGAATTAGATTTTGGCTTCCAATTAAGAGTATGGATTTTTGGTGAGAAAATGACTCTTGAAAGCCAAATTAAAAGATATCGACGGCTTGCTTAACCATCCCCAGAATAATGTTTAGTGTCAAAATTAGTACCATTAACAAAAACAGCATGTGAACAAGTAAGTGAACCAAGAGAGCTTTGTTTTAATGTACATGACAGTGCTTCAAAGAGTGTAAGAATGATTCCACACCAGTAATCACAGCAATACACAGTGGGCATTCAATAAGTGCTGACTGATGCTCTCCTTCCATCTTTACGTTACACAATACCTAAAACATTTCAGACAGATGTGGATTCGATCCCTGTTCAAAGTTGTCCCTAAGGAAGGTAATTTCCAGCCTCCTGGTAATCTATTTAAGCCTGAAATGCTCTCATTTTATTTTAAATTCCTCAGGGGGCATATTTCCAAAGCTTCTGTCTTGTGAGTCTTTAAGAAGCAAAGGCTTCCATTTTGTATTGTGACCAAGCTGATTTTGCCAATCTTTGACCATTGCAGAGAGTTTGGAGCCTCAGTCAGGGCAGGGCCAGAAGTGAGCAGAGAATTTTTTTATATCTGGATATATTTAGGTTTCAATCTTTGTTGTTGTTGTTGCTTAAATGGACTGAATGACATTGAAAGTGATTTATTACAAGTCACTTGAAGAAATATATATGTATACACACAGATCTTCCTGAATAGCAACTGATCTTTCTTAAAAAGTCAGTTCATCATGGAAAGAAATATCTCACAAATTTGTCCAACAGCTGTATTTTCAATGGATGTGTTCTCTCTGAGGTCTGCCATCTGTTCCAATTATTCCTTCATTGTTTTTGGTGTGAAAGCATGACAGGTTTATAACCACTATGAAAAATTCCTGGAGTGTATTTCTTTTCATTTAGGGAGGGGGATTGACTTTTCAACTTTGGAACTTGTGTGTCCAAGTATGGGTGAGGTTGGCTGAAAGCAGACTGAACTGGAACATTCAGAACTCTCTATATCACATTATATAAAATATAGTGATACTCATCAGAGGGTCACCCTCATTCACATGAGGGCAGAGTAATTTTCAAAGTGCTGTATTTATTTAGGAGTATTGCAGAGAGGAGCTCCTTGCTTCCTCCCTGTTCCCTTCCCTCAAAAAAAAAAAAAAATTAGGGTTATATTCCATTCGGTAGAAGAAACGCTCACTAAAAGTTTCACATTAAGGTGCAAATATTCTCAGAAGGAGTGATATACACTGTTATTTTTTACCGTTCTTACTAGATAGGAAATTTGGTGGGCAAAGAGGGACGTTGAAAGGTTGTTGAGGTGGGGTTATGGGTCAAAGATGGAACAATAAAAGTGCAGTTTTCAACTTTATAATTTTGTCTAAATATAGTTCTATTAAGAAAGTACAGATGCTCCTCTAAAAAGATGCAGAGTATATCACAATCAATTCTAAGGTCTTGATTTGAAAATTCAGGTGGAAGCACACACTTCTGGTGTCCTTGCCTGACTGATGGCCCATTTAACTAAAATCAGCAGTGATGGGATTTAAAAAAATAGCATCTGTCTATCACTCTTAGTACCTAAAATGAGATGACAGCACTTGGTTAGGGAGATAAGACATTGCTTTTCAAATAAAAAAAAGGCATAGTACTATTTTACTTAATGTCTAACAATCCCACTGACCCCTTGAAGACATGTTGCCTTAATTATAGGAGAGCCGATCCCTTGGGAAAATATACACACTTCACTAGCAATATTTGTATTTTCATCAGGAAAACTTATTGGAAATAAAGGGACAAGAATGCAGATATAGGTTTCTTAGCCCAATCATTCTGCAGAAGATTTATTTAGAGGGCATATTTAATAACAATAATAATAATAAAGTTACTCTTTCCATACCATGTGTTTCCAACACCAGATAGGTAGCAGGGAGTCAAATTGGTTGTGTATTCACGGTAAAAAGTGAAGAGAGTTGACTTTATATGGTTAATAAAATTAGTATTGATCAAAAGTTTGATAACTCGTATATAGTCTTTTTAAAAAATTTGTTGCTAAATTAAAATATCAGGACAGTTCATCTAAAATCTGATATTTTTTTCATGAAAAGTGGAATATCTAAAAAACTTGTGCTCCAGTGTTCACATGTACAAATGACTGACCTGAAAGATAGCTACCCTCTTTAGATGAGTCATGTGGTCTCTAATTCTTCAGAGTAGCTACCATTCTCTATTCCTTCTCAAGCAAACATGCGTTATTCAGTTATGATATCTGCTTGGTCTCTGTTGGCATTTGAATTTTTGATCCCTAACTAATGCCAAGGGATAACCTTTCATACAACAAAAGTAATAACACAAGCAAACTGAATCTATCTTGGGTCCTTAATTATCCGACTTGACTATAACTAAGATTTCTGCTTATTGGACCAGCTCAGTGGTTAAGGTGGCCCCTGACTCCTTTCCTTTGGAATACTTATCAGAAAATTACCAATGACTCACTTGAGAAGAGCAAGCTGCCACTGCATTAGAACCTTATACAATATAGTTTTCTATAGAGAGAAAATAGTAGAGAGGGAGCTTTCAATAGAGAGGAAATCAGTAATTATCCCTCAATATAGAATATAGTCTTATATGTTAGAAATGAAAGAGACCTTGTATGAATCAGTGATGCCTATAAGGCAATAATATCCTTAGGGAGAGCAGTAGTACAAAATCAAGGAATAGGAATGTTTGGAAATTTTAGTTATCATTGACTGGATCTAGCATACTGCCTGGGCAAATTATAATTCAGTCTTTATCTTTTTTCTTTTATAGATATAGCTTTGCTTTTACAGCTATTGACATAGAAATCTAGCCTTTTAACTTTTATCATCCATATGTATATTTAATTTTGTTATATTCCAATATAAGTTAAAGTAGAAAAACTAAGCCTGTATAGGTACTAAAGAAAATAATGTCAAGAAGATTAATTAAGAAGATTTTTTAAAAAGATATTTGTTTGGAGTAAAATAATAAAATCTATAGACAGATATTAAATAGATATCTAGTGGTAGAACTTGAAAGAAATAGTGAATTCAAAGTTTATTAGGTTAAATATCTGGGACTGGTCAATTCAAAACATGCCTCTGAACTATAAGGGCTTTTTCCATATTTATTTGTTTATTAAAGGCATTGTACACCTTCTCAGGATGTGGAGTAGATATCTCCGAGCCCATTCCAATTTATACTTTATAACTAACACTGCCTTTCTCAGTCTTGGCTTTGCCTTGTCTCTCTTACCTATAGGTGTTCCCACTCCATAACCTTTGGAGTCAATGAGGCCCCCGATCTGAGTGAGGTTGCAGTTCCTCTGCGTCACATACTCGATGCTGGTGGACTCCATCAGCAGGGCATAGTCAGTGGTGAGTACGCGTTGGATCCCTTCATCGCTGTTCTTTATCAGGGTGGTCTGCTGCCTGCTGCTCATGAAAGCCCACATCTTCTCATAGGTGGATATCTTTGACTTCTGCAGGGAAAGAAAGCAAATCCATCAGCAGAAGAGTGCCGAGAAAATATGTCCTAAAGCTATTCAAATCCCAGCGGTTCAAATGGTATAGGGAGGGTGCTTCATCTTCAGGTAGGAAACTAATATTGATGGTCCTGGGACTTCAGTTTGGTAGTTGAGAAGAGCCCAATTTACTACAGAAAAACACTTAGAGGCACCAAGGCAACTATTGAGAAAAAAAAGATCTTGCCTGGTTGATGTGAGACATTGGCTCAAGGTCCTTTTGTTGATTTTAGTTATGGAAGGAAGAATACTGGTATCAATGACAACATATGCCTAATGAACTGTGAGCACTTAAGAACAAGTTCTCAAAGCCCGCTGGGCCAAGGGTGACTAGCTCCCTCTAGGACTTTACTCATTTACTCTATTTCTCTTCAATCACTTCATTTCAGCAGGCATTGTTTTACTAGTTTCTGATATGTACGTTTCAGTACTTGATCCAGCATTCCTTGCCTAGGAACAGCTCTGGGATGAATCACACGCTTTCTCTGCTTTATTGATGAAAGAATTACCATCCACTCATCTTTTATAGAAAACTTAGAATACAAATGCCCTTTCCAATTAAAATGCACATCAGAAAACTCTTTAGATTGTATTTATATAACGTTTTATTCAGTTTTAATTGAAATTATATTTTAGATAATGAAGATAACCTTTCATTTCAGTGTTCTATGCTTCTTCTGTTTTTTTTTTTTTTTTTATTCTTGGCTTTTTTGATACAGTCAATAGTAAACCACATATGGTATATATTCTACATGCATCTAAACATTCCACTCTCTCATTACCTTACTTTCTTTGTTAAAATATATTCTCTAAGTTTATGTATCGCTTAGATATAAATTCTTTATTTTTTTTGAATAGGGATCTATGATTAGACATTTTACATTTTACTCTATAATTTCCATATTGTTCTAATTATTTTTTCTTAATTTGTCTTCATTTGCATCAATTCTCCCCTCCATTTATTTGGAAGATGAAAGACTTTATGAGAATTACTGCTCTCACACATGTATATAGTACTCGCACATTAAACAACTTCCTTGGTGGGCACAGGGTGTATCATCTCAATAGTGCAGAGAAGTTTAAATGTGATGTAGGGTCATAAGCAATAAATGGAATACTTGTGGAATCAACTCTAGTGTGGGAATTCATGCTCAAGTGTTCCTAGGAGCTCACTCAATTCCCAACTCTATTTAAGACCTGGGTTAATGCTATAGGCTTTATGAGTGAGGAGAGGACAGATGGCTTTATTTTGGGTTGTTAAGCATTGAAAGAGTGGCTTGCAAAAGGTCTTGTGAGACAATCAACAATTCAATAAACAGTACCTTATAGATACAGGTATTTTATGAAAGCTATTCTTTCATGATTAGGCCCCTGTTGAGTTACTCCTTAACCTCAGAGATATCTGCAAATTGGATCTCATGTCTCTATGACAAAGACATGTTTTGGAGGTCAGGGTCATGCTTCATTTGTTGTGTGATTTTAGCCTCTAGATGTCTGCTAATGCTACATTTATAATAAAGAGCTACTTGTACCAGAGCCAGGAGGTCAGTCTGTGTTTTCGCAATAAATGCATAGCTGGGAAAGTTATTTCTCCATCAGGAAACTACCTTAAGGGGAACTGCTTTTCTTAGAAATGGAAAGCTTTAAAGTTGTCAGAGACTTTAGAAATTAGCTCATTCAATCTGCTATTTTCACAGAGAAGGAAATGTTGGTACAGAAAGTTTGGAGACTTTATGAAAGTGACAAAACTAGTTAGTATCAGAGCTAATACTGAATCCTAATTCAATGATATTGATATCTAGTTCATTGCTCAGTCCACTGTACCATACAGATTTTAGGTAGGTGGATGTCCATATTGCCAAAATTCTTCAAAGAATAATCTCAATCTTATTTGCTTTACCCATGACAGTATAGCTTATATTTGTGGACTCACAATATTTCATGAGGTGGTTTGCTATTTGCTATTTGGTATCATATTAATACATACTAGGAGTCAGCCTCCATAAAAAAACTTAACAAAACGTCTATTTTTTTCACATATTTAAATTTTATTAAATATGAATTTTGTAAATATTTTAAAAAGTAGATTTTTGATCTATGGAAATTGAGGGCAAAATAAAGTAAATGATCGGTTCATTCATGGTAAACAAAGTGTAGGATGTCCTTTTAGGCATCTAATAATTGAAGGATCTGGAAGAAGATGAAAAGATTCAACTCGAAAACTACATGCCTGTTATTGAGCCCTATCAGGTGTGGTTCTCAAATTACATGCTGTGAAGGACTGTCTGTTCTTTTCAATCTATGGTAGACCTATCTGTGGTCCTGTTGTATGTGACCTATATGCAGCTCTTACCAGACGTGACTCACCGTGTGAGCACGTGACAGTCCTCAAAGTCATCTATGCTCAAGAAGTACCAAGAAGATAGTGCCACCGCAATATCTAAGAACTACAAAACTTCTAAATTCTTACTCTCATTTTTTTTTCTTAGTAACACAAGTCAGCACGTTCTTTATACCACATTTTGAGTAGCACTGTTCCGTGGTGCTGGAGGTCATGGACTTAATTTAACCACATTTATTTCTTCTTTCTATGGTTTGATTCTTCCTTCTTGGACTAAAAGATTGTTCTTGGCCTGAACTCACTGAGGTGTTGGAAGGGACACCTAGCTGGCACAGACTCCTTTGAAGAACCTTTTATTGGTAAGGAAACTATCACTTGGTGGAAGACTAGATCAAGTTGAAGGTACAGGAAACATTTTAAATTCCTTTGACCTTCTCCTGCTCTTCTTGGTCCACCCTAATAATGGTAAACATAATGGAATAGAGAATAGCATCCTTCTGCTTTTATTCAATGTTCTCTTTTATTATTTAAAATGTTTGCCATTGTGGAGCTCCATTTTATTCCACATTTAGAATTATAGATTATTTGAGAAGCTGGGGAGCTTAGAAGTGTCTGTGGATGGCTCAGACACCTTAGGATATAGTGAGTTTTCTACCACTGGAAACCTATAAGGTGAACTTCACAGTTGGAAGAGTTTCAGTTAGGAATCCTTCAGCCCTCAGGTTCTGATCTCTAGACCAGTCCTTTCATATTACTTATGCAGGTTCTGGCCTCAAAGACAGTTAGGTGACACATAAAAGTCATACTGGTTAGTGAAAGAGCCAATGCAGAATTAAGGTCTCTTTCCTCATTACTCCTGAATTCCATCCACTGTCACGCTATGTTCTATAAAGTTTATTTTTTGTTAGGTCAGAAAGTGCGGTTTGGGAAGTAGTCAGTTTTATTTATTTTTTAAATAGGTTTTCTATTTTTAAGACACAAATCTTAAGAATTCTGAAAAATAGGAGGGTATTCCATGGAAAATTATTGTAAATAATCAGAAGACCAGGTAAACTGTTTGAATGGCAATTTCGATGTTTTTTTTTTCAATTCTAAGTATTCTATAGTTACAGCCTGCTAAATCTCTCTAAATAATACACATTTAAAAAATACAAACAGAAATTGCCTCTTATTTCACTGAATATATCAAAGGTTAATTAGAATACTTATAAAGTACTCTGAGCTTCTTAGCAAAAATTGCTAAAACTGAAAAGACCTAATTTATTAAATCTTAAATTATCCAGTTTTTTTTTTAAATCCTAGAAGGGCACGAGATTTAGATAAATTCATTTTGTCTGTTTAAACCTGATTATGTGGCTATTCTGATGCTGATGAAACATTGTTGTCAAAGAATAGGCATTTTTTTGTATCCAAAATCTGTTATAAAGAAGTATTACTATTTTAGCATTCTTTGACCATCGCTTATTTCTCTTTTTTTGCCTGTAATGCATACAAGTTAAATCCTCACTGGGGAATGATTTATAATGTGTCTCTGTGCAGTTAAAAACTACCTTTTGAAAATGGTAATAATAACCCCCACATGCAGAGTTTACTTTGTGCCAATCACTATTCTAAACACTTTACATGTATTAATTCATTTAATCTCCACAGTGATCATATGAGAAAGATATTATTATTTTTTCTTTTTTCACAGATGAGGAAATGGAACACACCATGAAGAAATAATGAAGTCAGGATTTGATACCAGCGATCTGGCTCCAGTGTCAGTGTTCTTAATCAAAAAAGAATCAACTATTTGTTTTAATACACAGAACATCAAACTCATGACTTGGCTAATGTTTCAACAGAATTAACAAATTTTCTAAAGAAATAACTGCAGTAAGTAACTGTGGTATCTTTCTATTACTAACAGAACCATTATAATTCTTGTAGTCATTGCATAATATATGAGAAATATTTACATGAATTTAGGCAGCTTATATTTGTTTAGACAAAAAATTAGACACTGTTTTAGGAGGTTCAGTAGTCGGAACCTAGAAGAATATGTAGATATTGCTTATGTCTTTTTATTTTATAGCGTTTTGTATTCCATATAGTTCGTTGTTTTTAGTTGCAGGCTATCTGTTCTAACATGTAAAGTAGGTACATTTCTGGAATATAACATGGTATTAAATGTTATAGCACCTCCAGTTTATAGATATATCTCTCTAATGTTTCATTTTTACTGAGACAAGCATTAATTATCACATTATTTCTTCAACCAGGTTATGGGGCTTCTATAGTGAAGATATATAATTTTATTATTCAGTAGAATGAATAAGTATTCAATTCTACTTCAGACCAACATGTCTGAAGATTTTACAGGTAGATCTATGTTTATATGTGTTTATTTTTACATATATCCTTAACCCCACACACATATATACACACTGGGGAAATTACTGATAGTTGATCGTTGTTATCTTATCCAAAGTGATATTATAAATGTGGTAAATATATGTATGTTGAACAAATGAAATACCAAAAACAATTACATTTAAAAATCTCCAATATACTTTAGATAAATGCTGATTTAAGAAAACCTTAATCAACAAAAGACACGGAAATCAATTATGTAGAAACCCAAACTTGTGAAACAGATATATGAGAGATGAATAGTTGCCTTAAAAAAACCATTTCCATTAACATATGATTAAACATATTATTTCATTAAATAATAATTTCTTATGGTGTTTTAAAAATATGATTTAATTTATAAAAGTCATTTTGGAGAAAAAGTATCAGAAAAAAAGCAATTATAGTCTAATGAGGACCTCTGTCTTTCAAATATATACAATATAATTGACATAGTTGATTATGCTCATTTCTTGAATTGATAGAAGGTTACGCCATTTGTGGAATCTCCAAGGTTCTAAAAATTTATATGTTACCTTTAAAAATTTTCCTCAGTGGGATTTAAACACCTTTGCTAAGATATTTTTCATGTTTTTCTCTCCTCTAGAGAAAAATATGGTCCATTACAGGCAATACACCTGTCTTTGAAACCGTTTAACTTTTAACTGACCTCATGGATTTCTTACCAAACAAATCCATTTTTAGCCTAGAGGGACTTAACATTTTGGACACTCATAATTAGCTAGATCTTTTAAACATGAGCTAATAGCTCTTACATGAAGAGTGCCTTCCTGTGCAGGGAAGTTCGAGAAATGTCTTTCATCTCGTTCTTCCTTAAATGACTATTTTTATCTGAAGCCTGTCTCCCCATAATGTCCCATTGCTTCATTCCCACCAGTGTGGTGCTCAGCACCTAACCACTCCCTGGAGGGATTTTATAAAGGTTAGAGAGTCTCATATTCCCACAGCTGGTTTAAAGTCCCCAGACCATGAAAGCCAGAAATGATAAGTCTGTTATGACTTTTTAAACCTATTTTAACCAAGTCATTTTTAGACTGAGCCATGATCTAATCTGTGTAATCCTCTGGCTTGGGTCTGAGAGGATAAAGATATGTTGCCAGGCAAGCTTCTATGAGATGCATTTCTTACATGAATATTTCCTAGCCAATATGGCTGATAAGAACGCCTTCCGATGTGCGTACCACTTCCTGTCTGCAGAACACATGCTTCTTAATCACATTGCATTATGTCTAACAGGTCTAAGTGCATCTCGTCTCTCTACTGCTATTCAGATCTTCAAGTCTTGCACAGAATTTTATACCTTTTCCCCTCCTACCCTTTATAGTGCCAACCTCAAGCACTGGATTTATTGGAGATCTGGAAAAAATATTAATTGAGTTGAATTAAGTTAAACTGCCTCACTCGACTTCTTAGCTGACTTCTATGGGCATCTTCATCATCTGTTGCCTACCTACCACCTGGAGGTTCTCCTGCAAATACAAGGTATGCACTTAGGATGGGCTTTGTCTGGCCTGGCCTCTGAAAGTCCTTGACATCTTGGGCACATGGTACCCACTCTGGACTTTTCTGACCAGAAGTCACGGACAGGAAGCTGAACAAAGACCAAACTAGAGGGTTAAAAACAAACAAACAAAAAAAAACAAAAAAAAAGAGAAGGATTGAAAAAATAGGACTAATACTTAGGAGTATGAGTGGGATGCTAATGGTGATGTCCCAGACTTGGCACTTGCTCAATAAATGTCAGTTCATTCCCTCTGCCTTACCTGAATTTAAATGGTAGATAGTGGAACCTCATTTGAGCTATTTTTTAAAAAGTAAATTTTTAATTTCGTGTCAAAAATCAAATATCTTGAAACTGAACTCTGAGATCATACAAGATAGCAAAGTCTAGAGAGAAAAAGTCAATGGATTTTGATTGAAATTTTAGCAAGAAACTTCTGGCCACATTTTTCAAGAACCTTCACTAAGAACATCCCCTGCTTGTGGTCCAGAGACCAAATGTGAAGGATTAGCAATTTTGTTTGTTCATGGATTTTGGTAATGTCTATAGTTCTTTCCTCCTTGTAGCTGTCTGTTCTGTAGCTATAAAACAATTTAGAATGAACTCGAAAGCAAAGAGACAGGTTTCTACTATTTGGGTGCTAACAAAAGGAGATATATATATATCTATGTATCTATCTATGTATCTCTCTATCTATCATCATCATCATCTATCATCTATCTATCTGTCAATCATCTATCATCATTATCTATCATCTATCTATCTATCTATCATCTGTTTTTGTTTGTTTGTTTGTTTGTTTTTCCAGGAACAAAAGCACTTTAAGTTACACTGTGTGTGATGAGAAATGCTTTTTACTAAATGTTTTTTTGTACTTGAGTGGAGATGGGACCGATCTGAGCAAATGGTTCATTCCTCAACAAGGGATCAGAATATGCTGGTTAGATTAGGCAAATGCATTCCCTAATTCATTAGATTAGGCAAATGTATTGCATCATTCCTTATTCATTCACCAGCTAAAGAGAGGATATTGTCCTTGATTAAGAGAGAATGGGAGGGAGAGAGGCCTCGATGGCATAGCAGAGGTGAAACATTAATGTGGGGCCAGGTCAGGACTGAGTCCTTGTGACCGTAACTGCTGTCACTCAGTGCCTTAGGGTGGAACTACACTGAGAGCTAGAAGGCTGGAGTGTTTCTTTCCCTTGAGGGATAATCCAGCTTAAGAACCCCGAGTGCGTATCCCTCTGAAGCTTTCTGACAGCTTACGTCCCTCAAGGGGAAAACTAAGTCGGATTTAGTCCTTGTTCTCTTTTGCAAACAAACTCCTTCTTGATAAAGAGGGCTGCTGGGGTGTAGGCTAGCTTGTAAATCGAGAACTTGGCAACAGCGTCTCTTCCTGTGTAGAACTCGATGTGTCCATCGTACTGTGGTCTGAATGCGTTCCCCCTAAATTCATATATTGACATTCTAACCCCCAGAGATGATGCAACTGGGAGATGAGGCCTTTGGAAGGTGCTTAAGTCAAAAGAGCGGGACCCTTATGAGTGGACTTAGTGCCTCATAACAGAGGTCCAGATAGATTCCTTGCCCCTTCCACCATGTGAGGATACGACTTAAAGTCTATGACCTAGAAGAGGCCCTCGGTGGGTCTTGTACTTCCAGCCTCCAGAACGGCGAGAAAGGAATTTTTGCAGTTTATAAGCAACCCAGTCTGTGGGGATTTTTTTGTTTTGTTTTGTTACTGCAGACTGAACGGACAAAGATAGCTCTCTACCTCCCTCCTTTCTTCCCTCCCTCCATCTTTCTCTCTCTTCACCTCCCCCCGCCCCTTTCTTCTTCGATAGAATTCCGTCTCTCTGAATTCATTAACATTTGTTTATTTATTTAAAACATATTTTCTGAATGCCTACTATGTGCCAGGTACTGTTTTAGGTTCTGGGAATGTGATGATAAATGAAACAGACCAATTCTTTACCCTCAGGGACTCTATCTTCTAGAACTCTCTGAAGTTTTCCATCAATAATTTTGTAAATATCGGCGAGTTATTAACTGAGCTGTACCTCATTTTCTTCATCGTGCAACAGGGGTAATATCAGTGCTTATCCCAGCTGGCCTTAGTAAGGATAAAATGAGATAACATATGTAAAGCATTTAGAAACAGCATGTGGTTGTGAGTTACTGTGCTGCTATTCTCAGTTGCTGCTGGTACCGTCATCACATTCTTTCTCCCTGAGATGCTTATTGCTTCATCATTTGCCTGATGACCTGAGAGACCACTTTTCCTTGTGCCTCATTTTCAAGACCAGGGAGCAAGCAGGAGGAGCCCTTTCTGAAAACACTGTGAGAGTAGTACACGATCATTGCGGGGAAATGCACTACCCAAGCGTGCCTTCATGTGGTCACCCCAGGGTCCTGCCAGGAAAAATGGGAACCAGCGCCCTTTATATTCAGAAAGGCAAATAAGCAGAGACAAATCAAAATGAGGCTAGGGGATACCTTGTGAATATGTAGATAGCTTGCACGGTGGCAAATCACTGCTTTTACAAAGAGTAGCCCATGCCTTTTCTGTATTTGTACTATAGTAGAAGGTAGTAGAATCTTTTCTGCCTCTACTTGCCCATTTTCCAATATTCTAAAACATTTCGATATTGGCGAAAGAGATAAACCATTTCAGATATTTTTAAAGACATACCCAAATCTACTTTGGCAGTGTCCCTCTGTCCTATGTGTCTTGCAGATGACTTTCCTGGGTTCTGACAAGTATGTGATCAGTTACTAGTTCAGGGTAACTCGTGTCTCTTCATAGAAACACAACTTTTAGAAGCTTAGAGAGCCATATATTTAATGTCATTTGTCCTTAAAACAACATTTGTCCAGGGAAGAAACAAACACCACACTTTACACATTCATTAAATCAATGACATATTTCTTAAAGTGAAAAGAATGTTTAAAGATCATCTTTTTAATATAGAGGAAAAGCAAATCCTAGCTTTTTACATTACTTTACTTTTTGATAAGCCTCCAGGTATAGTTTACTCTTAAAATAAAGTTTTTATTAATTCATTTTTATTATTAATTGTTAAACCAAATTTACTGCATAGGTGACACCTATTTTGGTGAACCAATACTACCAAAACTGTTATACAAAGAGAATATTCACTTTTTCTTATCCTTAGTTTTTTATTTCTAAATTAATATTCCTTGCAAGTTTTTAGCCACTCAGTCCTGGGGGGACAACTTTATTTGTGATAATCTGGATGTGAAACCTTGATAAAGGTATATTTAAAGTTCATTTTGGATACACTGATGTTTTCCTTTTTTTTCACATGCACAGTTACATCTTAAAAGAATTTTCTAGCCTATCTCTGTCATAGACCGACTACATAATTTTGAACAGATAATTTAGCTTCTGAAGGCTTTGTTCTCTGCAGAAGTAAAGTGAAGGGCTGAACTTGATGATCTCTAAGGTGTTTTTGCCATCTCTAAACCTCCCCGGATCTATTTAAGCCCATTTTCCCCCATAGGAGCTATAGTATCTGAGATTTAACAAGGCTTATTTCATAGGCAAGGCAGAAATCAGTTTCATTGCTCTGGGTAAGTAATTAAAAAGACTAGAACAATGAAATGCACTTGACACTAAAACTGGTATTGACTCAAACTTAATTCTCCTTTGGTGCCTTGGAAGGCACTCCAGGCTATTGGAAAGTTTTGAGTCTGGCTGACAACTCTGTCCTCTGTGCAAATGCAATATTAGACCAGAGTCCTCTGGGATTTTGGGAGGGGTTTAATTCTCCAAATAAATCCCAATATTGACACATTTACTTGTCATCTGTTTCTATCTCATTGAATATAGAACAGAAAGAACAAAACTACTATATTCAAGTATTCTGGTTGTCAGAATTTCAAATTAAAGAATCTTTATTTTTGTGGGTTCCATACATGAGCGATTAATTAATTAATGTGTGGTTAGACCGTATTCAGAAAATAGTATTTTTTTATGGTAAAAAAACAAGAGAAGATATTGAAGATATTGACCTGTGGATCTGACTGTATTAAATTGGGGATAGAAGGGCCAAAGAAATTGCCTTATGCTGATTGCTGAGGGCACATGGGTTCCTTGTAATGGAATTATATTATTAAGATTTTTTATTTTATAAAAAAACTTGCCTAAGATTTCTTGCTTTTTGGGGAGACTCTTTTATTTTGCAACCCCTCCCCTAAGTATGAGATAATCATTGAGAATGCATTGTCAATTTCTTACCTTGAAGAAAGTCATTGTCGATCCATCTCTGACCGCCCCATATTCTATCTTGGTTTGCTTTGCCAGATCATCTGCTGAATCTATGGGGGATTCCATTCTCTCTACTGTCAAGAAGGCGGCCAGATTGGCAGTGTAGGATGAAATGATGATTAGGGTGAAAAACCACCATATCCCTCCAACTATTCTGGTCGATAGAGCTTTAGGCATCAGCTCTGATCCTGTGATGGTATTATCAGAGTAAGAATGTTAAACAGAGTTAGGAGGAAAGGAAAGACTTATGATTTGAACTGGTTTCAGGAGATAATGAATTTTTGTGACATAAAAATTGTAAATCCATCAAGGATTTACTCTCTTGTGTGTTAGTAAAACTAATACATTTTTTATAAAATGGAGCAAATTTTAAATGATTTTTTATCATTATTAATCACTACTGCTGCTTAAAATGTAATCTATTGACATTTGATGGCATTAAATGGTTTTAACTCTGACATAATCTATGTTTAAAATTTACGGTTAGTTTAGTCGCTTAGATTTGAGTTTGTATACTCGTTTTGGTTAAAAAGTCTATCTTCAGACTTCTGGCCTTTTATTATTGTCTAATATACATCTTATTGTGTGAAATAAAAATGTTCTAGGTCTTTGTACACCTATGAAATGTTAACTTATGTTTTTATTTAAGATTAAAGAGAGTGAGAAATTTTCAAAAAATTAACATGTCATGACATTTATCACATGTACTTTAATAAAACATTGGGACTTTACAAATCAAGTTAAAAAGAATGCAGTGATATTTGACAGTAGATGAATCATGTTTTTATTGTCTTATGTTATTCTTAGAGTTAAGATTTTTTTCTAAGGTAGATTTTGGGGGGGTTGGTAATGACTTTACTTATTTTTATTTTGGAAAATTAATTTTTTATTTTATATTCATTTCAGGTGTACAGCATATTGATTAGATATTTATATAATTTATGAAGTGATCCCCCAATTACTTTACTTAACTGAAAAGAATATATTCACTAAAAACAAAATTTGTCATTGAATATAGTACCATCTCTTAATTATACTTCAAAGACTGACTGTTTCTCAGGTGAAAAGGGCCCTTCCTGATAAAAAAAACATACATTTTAGATGTCCTCAGATGATTCTTGATCATTTGTAAAAGATGACATAAAGGCAATTAATGTGTTTACCAAGAAAACCTTTCTCTCTAAAAGACAGAGTATATGGCTTAGTTTACTTACAAAGAGGGCGAACATCTGTGCAAATTCTCTAGCTCAAAATATTTGGTCAAACTAAACTCTGTAAATTCAGCAGTAGAATTAAAATGGGCAGAGGGTATATGCAGAGATCACTCCAATTACACAAATTCATGAATGAATTTTGGCTAGTCTGCTTGCCTGAAAACCAGTGGTTCTGTATTTAGCATTTACTCCATGAACTTGGAGGTATGGCAGAATTTAGGCAACCATTTAAAATATTCTAAGTTTAAAAATCCAAAAAGTTAAGTATAGCAGGTGAAATATCCGGTTGAAAGAATTCTTTCACTATTCTCGTTGGGTGTTTCAAAGTTTTGTAGTTAATGGTTTAAGATAGAAAGGGAAATTGGAGTTTAGCAATCTACAAATAAATAAATTTATGCTCAAATTTAATCTATAAAGAGACATTCGTATTGTTCATGAAATCAAAACCAGCTCAAGGCTCTTGATAAGCAGATAGAGGTAGACAGAGTTTCCAGGCTTTGAACTAACTGACATATTCTAATGTTATTAGTTATTTGTGTGCTTTATTTTTTTATTGAGGTAAATGGTTTCACTGAGATTTATATATATATATATATATATATATATATATATATATATATATGTATATGTATATATATATATATATATACATATACATATATATATATACATATATATTTGTTTGTTTGTTTGTTTGAATTTGGGTGTGTAATATTATACAGATTTATAATAGTTTTCATTAAATTGCCTCCAAGGATTTAGTGGGATAGTTTATTGCTGTTGTTTTAATCTTGTGGTTTAATGGGATTTATATGCCTGTGGGTGTATGCATGTGTGTTTACTACCCAAGGTTGTTTCATATCTTTGAAACCTATTTAATTGATCCAGCAGCCTTGTGGCAGTGTGATATTGTTTTAGATCTTTAGTTGGTTATCATTAAAATACCATTTATTTTATAAAGTAGCCATGGGAAATAAGTAATACAGTTAAGAGATATATTTCCTTAGCTTATAGGTACAGATTTTCTGCTGTAAATTTATCCTTATATTATTTGGTTGCATTTATTTAAAAAACAAGGTTTTAAATTTATTACTTGTATAATTATGTATTATATAGCAGTAAAACTGGACAGATAGATGAATATCCAATTGTTGACATGTAATAAGAAATAATATAAATTCGCATTTATCACACTTTACAATACACATTTATACGTTTGAATAAAATTGTCTTGGAAATTAAAAAAGTAATTAAGAGAAAACTACTCAGATTACATTTTAAACCCTTGGTAAATGATATAAATTATATTTCTCAACACTTTATTGTGTTCTTTTATTTTCATACATTTAAAAAAATGTCATGACTCTTAATGTTAATTGAAATACTTAGAAATGGCTTCCCACAAGTAGATATGATTTGTCTAAGTACAGAACTCTAGAAGATGAAGATATGAAAGCAATAAAAGTTGAGTAAAACATCATTAGGAAATATTTGGGATGAGAGACAATACTTGCTGGGTCTCTAGTGCCTTTTATGGCAGACATGACAGCCAATCCTGATCCAGACTTTGCTCACGCTCTGTAGAAAAGAGAAAGTCTGATCATGACATTAAAAAAGAAATTAGACAAGATGGTTTCCAATTGAGTACAGTGACAAGCTTCTGCTAACAAGAGAGAGTGCAACAGTCAATACAGAAGTGAGCTACCTGGTCCAATGCCACATCCTAAGATGCACTAACAGTCACTAGTACCTCAAATTTGTACACGGCAGTATTTGTTTCACCTGACAAAGATTTTCCAACTTTTTAAAAAACAAGCAGAGTCTGGTTGGGGCTGACTGTCATGTACCCAAGGTAGTGGTAACTAGCAGACACTGCATCCCACGGTTTGCTGTGGATGATGATAAACTCCAAATAGGCAGGATATGAAAGAGAAGTTTTGGGGTAGGTGCACTCATATTGCAGAAGGTAGTCACAGTCTTATGTACCTGCATCAATCTGCTGCATATTCTGTGAAACCCAAGTCTGTATTTTTCTATTTCTTTGGTATGAGAAGGTAAGCTATTGGGGGGTGGAGTGTAAGGGGGGAGGGAAGATCTCTTTCACTCTTTAAAAGTAGCTGCTCACAAGATAAATGCCCTAAAATGTAAATGCACTGGTAGATCAATATATGGCTTCTAATGGGGTTTCCTGCAGGATTTATAGTTCTGTGCTAAGCTCTAAATTCATGCAAGTGATTTCTAGTAAAGTAGGTGCTATCTACACCTATTTAGCCGTGCCCACGTAAACTATGCTAAATTGCACGATGAAAGAATTTACCCACTTTCCTCAATTATTTGGTATTTCTACCCTAGAGACATTTGTTCTCTCTCCCTCTAGTTTGTAGATACAGAATATAAACATTTCAAGTAGTATGGCAACAACTCTCTCATGAGAAGCCTTAGGGTTTACCCCCGCAAGAAACAACCATGTTTAATATATGTCTCACTTGAATTTTCCTTTGCCAATTTATTTTTCAGCTTATTGTCAAATTAGCAAATGTTCCAAATACAACAGTAATTGTGACTTTCAATTTTTTTTAGATTAATACATTTAATCTCGGAAAGTATTTTCTAGACCGTACACCTAGAATCAAAGCTGAGGAAAATCCACAAAAGAGCTAGATTTCTTCCAAAGTTAGAACTCCCTTCTTCCTCTCCAACAAAATCAAAATCCCCCAAATCATTCAAAATGTATAAAATATATGACATTTCTATGGTTTGAGTTTTATTTCCCCAACCTCTACAGTTTACTGTTGCTATGGTTACCAATTGAGGGAGCTCGTAAAAAGTTATGGAAACTAAGATGAATCCCAGTTAGGTGACAATTTTAGGTACTTTCAGCTATTGGAAGAATGTAAGTTCATTTAATTTTCAAAAGATTCAAATTCCACTCCATTCAAACCTCTAACTTTTGGAGTTATGGTTTGATAGGAAAAGAATGATACCTCCATTTTTGCAAATTTGTAAACTTTCTAAGGTACTTGATCTTTTACTTCCCACTAGGAAAATGTGTGTTCATTGTTTGATAGCAGTCTTATTTTAGATGTATAGGGAAGGAGTTCCACTTAGGTCATATTTTTGCTTTGTTATTTTTAGAACTGGCTAGGAAATCAGGTTCTTTTTTTTTTTTTTTTTTAAATTCCCAAGATAGTTTTCAGCCTACCCTCTAGCTTCTTAGTGGAGTTTACCAGCATGAAAGCCTGTCAGCAGACTGTGGGATGCGTGTGACAAAGATGGGCAACCGATGTACCTTGCTGCATGAGAGCTCCAACTCCAAACCAGAAACTATTTAGTAAAGTAAAATTGTTTTCCACCACGTCTGAGTCAGGGTTGCATGGGTGGGGGTTATACCACTCGTAGGGTGTAAACCTGTGGCAGTTAACAGAAACAGTCTGTAAACATCAGATAAATACAGGCAGCACCAGCAAAACCTGCTGAACAATGCAGAAAACCCAACAATTAATGATGAAAGCATCAAACCAAAACAGTAGGCCATATTCAGAAACTTAAAGGTTTGGCGGGAAAAGTGCAAAAGAGATTTCAGACATTGCATTTACCAGATTTTTTATTTTTAGGTCCTCAGATCTATGTCCACTGAATTCTTCTGAGTATTTCTTTTCATGTTACTGAACAACTAAATTGACAGCAAATAAAGGTTCTTTATTTCAAGCGTTTACCCCACCAAGTAGCAATGACAGTGACACACACTTGTTGCATACCCACTACGATGCCAAGATGCTGTGTTGCTAGGTGCTTTACAAGACACAAAAGAGAGGGATGACCTGTCTTCAAGGGGCATCTATGGAGAGAAGCTTAAAAGGAGTCTCTGTGGTCTAGTGATTTTGTAATGTGTCAAAGGAGCTGCAAGGTTGAAAAAAATTAGTGAACAGAAAAGAAGGTCTGGATTTGGGATATATTAAGTCTTTTTATGATAGTACATGGATATAAAAATTACAGTCCTTAAAAGAAGAGACAGAGTTTAAACTTAGAAGTATCCCCATCCAGACATAGGGGTTTGTTAGCGTTAACTCCACAGCATGTCTCACTGGAGAATTTTAGGGTCATAGTTCCCTCTTGATTTGTTTTGAATTTAATTGTTTCCAGAACAAGGGACTGCAGTTGCGTGATCGTCAACCCCAGTTAGTTAGGAGATTGTCCTTAAACAAGTCACTTGACCTCTCTGGCCTCAATTTCCTTATTTGTAAAGAAGAGGGAATCCAGATATCTCTGAAGCATGTTAAGATCTGGGGAACTTAATAGGTTTTTGGTTCTTTCTCTGTTTTCTAAACATCTGTCTGACCTCTATAGACCAGAGGAAGTCCCTGCTCTGTGGCTTTTTTTTTTTTTTTTTTGGCTAGCTTCCCAAGCGGCACTTATTTTTCTAAAGAGACATTAGCAGATGCTCCGTGAAGTAATCTGGAAATGACTTAAAATTCAATAGTTCTTAGCACTGGGAGCTTTGCCATTTGCCATTGTAATGCAAGCAAGAGTGTTAGAGTAATGTTAAAATGCTTTAATGCTGATGAGAATGTATGGCATACTCTCTGGCCATAAGGTTTCAGCAGTAAACAATAGCTGGTTGCTGACACTTGGGAGAACCAGAATTAAGGTGAATACATTAGCTATAACCAAAAGCGGGCATACGGTGAATCATGCACAAGTAACTGGGAAGACAGTTTCTCCTAATGAAAAACCATCCTCTCAGCTCCCGGGCTCCTTCTGGAAAGTGTACAGTGTCTCCTCATAAAGTCTTAGGGGGATGGGGAAGCAGCCTCACAGTTTATCCCACAGTAATGACATCCGACTTCTTATGTACCTTCTCCCCAGCTGCAGTGCACACGGTGCAGGTTCCTATGAAGCTTATGAAATAGCTTTAATTGCCAATGCCATGCCAATACATTTTAATTACTGTTTCAACAATATAATTAAGTTTTGCATTTATGTACTCTTATAACCAGAGTAGTTTGCTGAGCTGAAGAAATGAATACCAATGTTAATGAACCTACTAATTGAAGCAATATGTAGAGTAAAGATGCCGTTACTTAAATAATACCATTGTCACTTGTCCAATAATTTTAAAATATTAATTGCAATAAAATTAAGAGGCTTATGTATTCAAAAGAAAGAGTTTTTTTAAAACAGGCCATAAAACCTGGCAACTACTCACTCTTAATATTCTGGTGTTTGTGCTCTGATCAGTGAGCTCACCACTTTCCTCTTTAGAATGTAGCTTTAACTTGGTCTTGTTTCGGTATTTTATATTTAAGAGTTATAAGCGAACAAGTAATCTAATTTTCTTTGGCAGAAAGGAAAACCGTCTAAACAGCAGTGTGATTCCGCCTGTTCTGCAGAGATATGTTAGGTTCTTCCCAGGTTTCTGAGTGGCTTGGGGAATGTGTGGATGGAGGAATATTAAATGATGATGTAATGCTGTACTGTAAGACACTGGCTTTTCATAATGGAATAGACCTCCCTGTTGCCTGGATGTAGATATTTCAGCTTGAAATTCCTAATGCCTGCTTAAAGATAGCCAGTGTGACAGCAATGTCAGCATCAGAAAGTCTGGGGGAAAGGTTAATACATGACCTGCACCAATGATCTTCTGAAGCTGCTATCCCTAATTGATACCGATCTTTAGTAAAGTGACAGAGAAAGGGACAAATGTGCTTAGAATCTGTGTCAAAACTTGCATATAAAAGAGTAGCATTATGTTGAAATACAAAGGTTCATTTTGGGTTTATGTTTATATATGCCAGGCTTTTACTTGAATTGAAGATATAAAATAATGATCATACTGAAGATCTTTAATTAAGAAACTGTTTTTTTATGACTGAGAATGGATATTGAGATGCATCAAAGAGAGGAAGTTCTGTTTATCTCTTAAAGGAGAAAGTTTTATTTGAATACATAATATAACCATTGGATTTGAATTATAAACTTATAGTTACAGTCAAAGGTTTTCTTGATTTTTTTTTTTTTTTGCCAGATGCCAACTTAAAAATATGTTAATTTTTAAGAAGAAAACCCTAGATTACAAAATGTAAGCAGACATTATATCTGGATATTTGGTCTACTTAAATTGTGCGTTCATGATGGACATAATTTCTTTGAGTTAAATACTCCTCAAAAATTAATTATATGAAATGTCAACCACAGAACAAAAACACTGACATATGCACTTGTAACAATAATTGTAACTGTAATTTTTATATAGTTTTCTTTAGTTTGTCCCATTGGTATTTAATTTTATAAATTCAATTCAGTTCAGCCAATGATTTTTAAGCATCTATCTTGTGAGAGCATTAGCCTAAATGAAATAATGGGCTCTATTTTTCCTCTTTAAAAGAACATAAAAGGATATACCTCAAAACATAAATTCAAAAGCCTCTTTAGAGGGAAAGATGATTATGAGATTAACTTTTTCATTTTTATTTCATTAACTTTGAATGCAAACTACTAAGGTGGTAACAGAAAGCCATTTTACTTCTTAGCTTATAGCTGCTGAATAACCAAGTTCATGGACTCAAGCTATGATGGTAGAAAGTAAATGTGATTGACACACCTATTCAACCAGGATTTTCTTGGGGAATCACCTCCAAAATATATTTATCAGTTTTATGAAGTAGAAGCAGAAATGGATTCAAGGTATAAAGAAGATGAATGTAGTTGAGAGTATGGTCCCCATGACAGTGCACCTGTGCCACACAGGAAGTTATTTTCTGTTTCTGAAACTTGCCATGATTCTGTTGGCAAGTTTCCATTCTATGCACATCACCTCCACTTTCCCCAAGACCCAGAGAGAGAGGAAAGGCAGTGAGAAGGGGGTGATAAGAAGAACAAGCTCAATAAAGAACTGGTTTATAAATGGTCCTGCTGTTGAGTAGGGATGTGTAGTGGATAGTAGTGATTGGGGGGAGGATGCTCTTAATAAAAATAGAAAGAAGTCAGAAAATGTAGGCCTCTGGGTCACCAAGAGCTTATAGAGAAACAGACAAAATAAGGAGGGGAAAACTACTGAATGTTACACTTTATTGACATAATATGATGACAAAAATAAGGCAATATAAAGGCTTGGTTAGGGTCATGTGTAAAAGGATACTTTTGACCTGTATAATTGTGAGAACTTCTGGATGCTGCTGACATGTGTTTTCTCCCACTGGCTTTGATCAAGTCACTGTGATAAATAATTTAGTTGCTCATTAATATTTTCTTGCCTATTGTCACTCATCAACATCACTGCCTAGACAGAGCAGAGAAATGGGAGATATGAAAACTTGTTTCTCTGTTGTCCTCTGCTGCTTGGGTTGCTCTACTGTTCCTAATGTCACCCAACAGGTGTGAGACTCAGAGCAGAAGAATGGAACAATGAGCCAACATAAGATTACTTGTCTATTGTTAGAGGGTATATCACCTTAGGGTAGTCATTTATTAAATGGGCATTCTATTGTAGTATTAATTTAATGAGAAATGCACCTCCAAAGATGAGACACTTAATTTTAAATTTGATATTTAAAACAATATCTTCTTAATTATTTAGAGCATGGTCTCTCATATTGGTTCTGTTGACATTTTGGGGTAATTTTTGGTTGTGGGGAATTGTCCTTTATATGGTAGGATGTTTAACAGCATCCCTGGACTCTACCTGCTTGATACCAGTAGCATGCTCCATCCTCAGTGATGACAACCAAAACATGTTTCCAGAACACTGACAAATACTCACTTGAGGACAAAAATCTCTCCTAGTGAGAACTACTGATGTAGAGTATTAAAGTATCAAAGGACAATATCACCATACATAACTGTCAATGTATTATTTTCTGAGGTTAAGACATATGGACAGAGAGCTTTGGTCATTATTTAAAATAGTTTAGTATTTGGTCAAAATTTGGAAAACAAGCTGGGTTTTGGTAATGGTACTCTACAATAGGTACCGAGAAAAATTCATTGCATGTTGAATGTATAACTACCCACGTGTGAGAGCACACATTATTCAGGTGGACTCTGTCTGCCTTGTGAATCTTTAAGACCTTTCTGGCCTTGGTTATTTTCCCAAGCTTTCTCTATAATTATGCCAGGGAAAGAATTAGGTGGCATTAATCAAAACCAGACGGTGGACAAGACAAAGAGCTAGCATGAAGAAATATTTCTCTTAGAAATTCCTGGAGGGGAAACAAAAATTGATTAAGAAAAAGTTCACTGAGTTCTGTTGAAAGATGAAAAAGATTGAAAACGAATAAGGGACATACAAAAGCAATTATTTTTTTACATGGTTTATCTAAGGATATCAAATGTTAAAACCAACAGAAAGATAAAATAGCTGTGTTTCAAATTTAGCATCAAAGATATTTAGAAAATATACTGAAAAGTATGAAAATCCTTTGAAGAGTTGTAGAGAATGGAATGGTTAAATATAGTTATCTCAGAAAATAAAACCTAAACTGAATCTCTAATAGTACCATAAAGATTTTATGCCTCCAGACTTTGTATTTTTTCCTTTCATAGTTATCTCTAGAATTCTATTAGCTCTCTAATGTTTTAAATATATATTTTATAAAAATTTTAAAGTATTTTTCTTTATTCCTGAGTACTTTACAATCTTCTTTTATTCCAGTGTTTCTTGTTTGCTACAATAACCCCGAACTAACTTTTTTCTGTTTTGCTTAACCAAATATTCCAGGGGTCAAATATTTGAAGATTTTACTGTTCCCGTTGAAACAGTTTAGATTTATTATCTGAGCTATTGATTTTATCATAATGTAATTCAATGGAAATGGATAAATAACCATTTTATCTTGCTTGAAATACTGGCAAAGATAGATTAATATAAAAATTATTTTATTATTTTTTAACAGTACCTTTATAAATAATTAGAAGATATTCACTCACAGAGTGACTTTTATGCGGGAGAATTTGACAGAACAGAACACTAGGCAAAACTAAACTAACACTTTAAAGTTCTTAATCTGTGTTTACCTCTAGAGCGTAGAGGTCAGTCTGAGACTGACTTAGATCAGTTGTCACGAGCTCAGTAGTCTTCAAACTTACCTTGCAATCACGAAGAGTACACAACTGACTCCCAAGCAGGCTAAGAGCACATACATCCAAATGTCAGGAGACAGGGGGTTGAGAAAGGAGAAGACTCCTGGATTGGTACCATTGGGCTTCCGGTAGAGAATGCTGATGCCCAGGGTCATGAAGGGCTTGGAGAAGTCAATGACTTTCTCCCGCACGTAGGTGATGGTAAGAGGAGCCACCGCCAGGTCAGCTCTCTGCAAAAGCAAGGTCAAAATCATTGTCTTAGTTGTTTAGCTTCCTGGCAAATGTCTGGACTTTTCTTGGGTACTTCTGATCCCGATTTCCAGCTCCAAATATTTCTCATGCAAGAAGCTTCTGTGATGACTGGGTCTAATATAATGACAATTGATTTATACGGTTATGTTTATGAAAGTGTTGTGACAGCATGGATGGATATTGAAATAACTGAGCTAAGTGAAATAAGTCAGATAGAAAAAGTTGAAACCCATATGCATTCACTCATATGTGGGATATGAAACTGAAAACAACAAACAAACATGACAAACAGAGACTCATGGACACGGACAATGGATTAGTGGTTACCAGAGGGAGAGAGGGAGGAGAAAGGTATATAATATAAAAGGAGTCAAATATTTGGTGACAGAAGGAAATCTAACTTTGAGTGGTGAACACACAATGCAATATATATATGTGACAATGTAAAATTTTACACTTGAAACTGATATTATTAAACAATGTCACCCCAATAATTTTAATAAAAACAAAAACAAAACAAAACGTACATAAAGTATATTTATTAGGAAAGAGAAACCAGAAGGTATGAAATACACACAGACAGACAGGCAGACAGACAGATATATTATATACATTCTGGAACTAAATGAGGGAAAAGGCTATAGAACGATGCCTTTTTAAAAAGCATGCGAGAAAAGCAAGGAGGAGCAGCTTGGTCATAAAATTCGTTGACAAGACGAGATTTTTCTCTGAGTTGCAAACTTCAGAATTCTTTATCTCATTTAAGAATAACTCAGGTTTATTCTTCAGTGTGAAGGATAGTCCATACATTTTTATCTTCAATTTTTATCCTTAGTTGCCCTTCCAAGAAAGCAAACTCCATTTCCAGGTTGTTTTCTCCTACTTTTAAAATCATTTTTATGATTCAAAAAAGTGAAACATTTCCTCTGACTTGACTCAACAATTTTTTTTCTTTTTTCTTTTACTTTCCCAATGCATTTTTTCAAACATTTAAAATCTATATATGGGAGATGTATTTTTGCTTACGTGGTCTATAAGTTCTTTGACCATTCCATTCCACTCTCCTTTGTCATTTTGGGCTCCATATTTTCCATCAGGGACAAGTTTAACATCATAAATAAAACCCAAAATGTTTGACAATTCCTTCAAAAGGTCCAGGCAATATCCTTCAAATCTGTCATTTCCATATAGAGGCTTGTCAGATTTCCTATACATTACATAGGGTTCTTCCTATACGAAGCAAAACAAATATAAATGCCCTGTTATAATGGAAAGCAGAATTTACTTCCATGAGCTCGATCAACAATTAGAAATTATAAAATATTTGAAAATGATTTTTAAGATTTGAGAGTGCTGAAATCAATCACTTACCTTCCTCCCTTTGCTAAACTCATCCATCTTATACCCTCTACAAATACAGAAAACATGTATTACTCTCTCTTCCTCTCTCTTTGAATGAGAATTTTTTTCTTCCACTGCTGAGGGCAGGGCTGTGAGTAAATGGTGTGACAGAGATTCAGTCACGTTTAAATTTTAGATCTGGCAGAGAAGACAATGGGGGACCAGATGTCTAGATGTTTGGCCTCCAGCTATACCCACAGCCAAACTTTCTTTGCATGACCCGCCCTTTCTCCTAGCTTTTATATAAGAGCTTCATTTACTAACAAAGGAAATCTAAATCAGCAAGTATATCCTCTTTTTCTTCAAACTTCCTATCTACTGAATATTCTTATTTCCTTATCGCTCAGGTAAATTTCATATCAATTTCATTATTATTATCTACATATTTTTGGTTGGTTTCCTTCAGGTATCTATCTTATTCAAAGACTGTTTCTATGTCTTCTTTTAATCCCTAGCTCCATTTTCTTATTTGAGCTCACCTCAGTTACCTACATCTGGTAATTCTTTGCTTATACATTTACATGATAAACGCCCTATTCTTTGAGTAATGGACATTTCCTTACTACCATATATCTATAACCTTAGTCCTCATTTGACTAGTTAAAAATTTATAAAATTCTGTTAGTTACTATACTATGTCATTTTATTTCTTTTCATTATATATTTGTTCAGCCATTTAAGACCCATTTAGGCTTATCTTCAAACAAACTGATAGAAATAAAAAACTCTATGTTTTTATGAGATAGTTGCAGAGAAAGTATTCACCAAAAAACAAAACATTTTTGATTTTCGATGAACAATCCTCAGAAGTTAACCCTCTTAGAAATACATAGATCTGACATTATAGACTGAATCAAATAGAGCAGGTACATCTGAAAGTGAAGATTTTAGACATGGCCACTCCTGCCCTTTATCCTTTGGGTTAGGTTTGGGAAAGAGGGAGAATGAATAACCTGTGGATGAACAGTGGCTAGATGAGTGTATGATTAGGGTTCCAATAGGAAGCAGGAAGTGCCCTTACCTGCGCTTCGAAGAGCAGTTAATAAATAGGCTACTTACAGAGGAGTGAGCAGGGTAAAGGGAGACAAGAAGGATGGAGGTGAGAGAAGGGGTAGGGTGTAGATACCCAGGGAACAACATTATCTGGAAGCCTGTACCACTTAGGGCTGAGGCAGGCTGGAACAAAGAATGCTCATGGAGTCTAGCACAGCTGGAGTCGGGAAGCAGGATTATTTATAGGATAGAAGCTTCCAGATTGCAAAAGACAGAGTTTCTGACAAAGCCATAGGGAGGCAGGGAAAGGCATTTTCTTACATCTCTTCTCCCACTTTCCTGGTCTCTTGCCAGAGTCTCCCCTTGATTGACACCAACCAGCAACCAGAGAGTGAGGCACACAAACTGGGCGGGGCTAGAGAGCAGGGTAGAGCAGAGGTGAGAGTGGATTGGAGGTGAGAGATCTTTAAAATGTTGTTGGAAGCTTATAATTCAGTCCAGTTATCGGTATAAACAAACACATGTTTTTAGTGTCCCAAATTAAAAACAGACATTTGCAGACAGAGTTGCTGGCATAAAAAGAGTTAGTTATAGAATATTTCAAGGTTGAGGGTAAGAGTCTAGATAAGAGGAATCTGGATAAGATGTCCCGAATTTCACACGGTCAACTTACCAGAATGGTGGTGACGATGAGCGTTCGGTTAGCCAGTGAATCAGTGATATTGTTGGACCTGTCTCTGTTACCATCCGTCATGTTAAGCCCACTGTTGGAGTTCCAAATCCCAATCTACACAGAACACAGTACATCAGAGGCCGCTGGCTGTCGGCGATGGCATTTATACTAAGGAGAGGCCCCTTCTATACCGGGAATGGACACACAAGCTCATGGTCTGGGAAGAGGACACCAGAGCATCACAGTGGAAGCTACTGATTGTGGGAAAATGAAACAATGGAGGAAACAGTCTGTAGATGGAGCAGGAAAAATAAGTTCTATTCGAGATGAAGTGGGGAGGTCTTTTGTTTTTTAATTTATTGAGCTCATTCTTTTTAAATTAAAAATTCTTAAATGAGTATCAATTTTTTTCTTCCAATATGTATTGGTCAAGGACCTACTTATATGCCAGGTACTGTTCTAGGTGTTGGAGGACATAGCAAGGAACAAAACAGACAAAAGTTTCTGCCCTTGTGGAGCTTGCAGTCTATCGATACGAACCTTACATTGCCCAAACAGAACCTCAGTGCCTTTAAAATTTATAAGAAGTGAGACAGAGGGAGCAGAGTGGATGATGGAGAGACTGGGCATCTGGAAAAGAAAGGTAGGTGGAAGAAAAGGTGTAGATGAGCAGCGGACTCAGTTCTGGGCTTTTCCATGAGGAGCCAGGGCTGGGAGGGGTGTGGTGCATCTTGTGGACAAGCGTAGGACTCTGTTTGTGCCTGTGTTCTGGGCCTATCTTCTGTTATTCATCTGTTTACCTGTCTTGTCATTCCATTTGACTCTGAACTCCTTCACTGAGGGTATACACTTTGATTGCTCATGGATCTTTGTATCACATAACTCCTGCTGGCGAGTGGCAGTCAGTGAAACCCACAGCTCTTTTAAAAAATAATGACCCACAATTTTCTTCAGTGTTAAGCCCTGTAGAAGTGGATCGATGTATTTAGCTTCTGGAGGAGCCCAGGAGAAGAGCCTCAGGAGGTTGCACTATTTGTCTATTTGTCTGAAGCCTTCTATGGGCATTTACTTCCAGCTTGGTGAGAGGAGATGTACATATGCTTCCGAGCCAGCCAAATCTAACTGCTTTGTGACCTTGGACAAAATGCTAACCTTCCTGAGCTTTGGTTGTCTAACTCTAAAAGACATTATAGGGCTATTGAGAAGAGCAAATGAAAAGACACATGTGGATGTGCTGGTATCTATTAAGAGCAACACCAATGTCGATAACAAAGACATCCTGATGACTGCTCCAGTCTTTTCCTCAAGCTTGTCCTGTTGTGAAAGAACTTGGAATCATTAATACAATTCTTTTTTTTTTTTTAATTTAGAAGCAGATAAAGTAAAGGGGCTATGAAAAACAGGGACAGTGTCAGAACACTAACATTTGGACAAACACTGGGGTAGACGGAGTTGACCGATGCTTGATCCCTAAATAGATTCCCCCAGTGGGAGGCCCTTCGGTTGGAGGGATAGAGTATGAGCTTCACAGACAGACTTCTGTCCAGATCTTAGCTTCGCCCATTACCAGCGTGTGACCCTGGGCTAGTTAATTAACCCTGCCATGCCTCAACTTCTTCACCAGCAAAATGGAGATAAGAGGCTTTTCTGATGATTAAATAAAATATCACCTGTGGGAATGTTAGGTCTCTTCTTTCTTATTTCTTTACTTTGATTTACTGCCTAAATATAGCAGCTGGAAATTCATTTAGCTCGACAAATATCCTTTTGAGAAACATAAATACTTTGAGGAAGTTTCAAGGATTATCACATATTCACACAGCAGCGCAAACGATTTCAATTTCACTGTTTTCTTTCTGTACTTAATGAGAGTTTGTTGGTTGGTGAAATAAGGAGACCTGTCTAAGTAAATAGGGGCTGGAGGTAGTTTTTGCATTTGAAAGTATTTTGATGCTGTCTGTAAAGAAGTTGCTAGAAGCAGGGATTGGGATGTAGGACCTTTAATAACCATAGGTCTTTCTAGGATCAAGCATGATGGCTCTCATTAACACACGATGCACACAATGTCTACTAAAGACGCTTCAGTTTTCTTTGACTGGCTTTAAACCCCCAAAAGGAGGACAACTTTTTCTTCTCTCTCTTTATCTCTGTCTTCTCTCCCCTTCTCCCACTTTTCTGAGGCAGGGACTCTTCCAGGAAACATAACTCAGGCTAAACACACCTGGAGTCTATTGGTTTTGATCCAAAGCTAAGTTTTAGGTTGCAAACAACTGATGTTTAACTCTATAAAGACTGTAAATTGGGCCCTGGTTGTACTTGTAATTAAACCTTGACTTAGGCACTGGGGAGAATAAAACCCAATTTTTAATTAAGTATTGAAAAGTGGAGAAAGTAACTCTGTTTGTAGCCAATTCATTAAGTAGTGGAATGTGTTCTCCTTCTTATTTTCATTAATGTCAAGTGTGTGTTTAAAGAAACTATACTAATATTTGAAAATGGCAATGTTGATCAGGTTCACAATATCATTCTCTTTTAAAATGCAAACTTGAAATTGTAGACAAGTACACCCCACTGCTTAATGTCTGGCTGTTATTTCGTTTCCCAGCCTTACTAAAAGTGCAAAAGGTTAGATGTCATTGCAGCTGCGTTTCCAATCAACTGAGTCCCAACGTCTCATTCAGCGTGAACTTTCCTCCATAAAATGAGAAAAAGGAGAACATATTTTTTGACTACTCGTGTAACAGAATTTCCTTCAAATCTAGACTAAAATAGTATCAAAATATAGTCAAGGTCAGGCTATTCCTGGGAGGGAAACGGCAGACATATGCAGTTCAATGACCTCAACCTTCCATTTTTAAATCTTTTAATCAGCAAAACAAAGTGTGTGTGTGTGTGTGTGTGTGTGTGTGTGTGTGTGTGTGTGTGTGTGTGTGAAACCTAAGTAGTCAATGATCTTTACCTGTTAATTGAAGTAAATGAAGACATCAGCAAATGCATGTCTCTTTCTGAAGAAGCAAGGTCTCATGAGCCATGTGTGTTGGGGGCAGGGACGGAGTCTACCAGATGCCTAGACATTTAGCGTTTCGGTCCTGTTCTCTGACCTCAAATTTCAAAATGTTTATCAAAAGCGGACAGCAGTAATTTACCAGTGAGAAGTAGCGCAGGGTGGATCAGTTATTTGTGGGGAGAAACACTCAAAAGCTAAATTGCCTGCTCCTGCCTACTTTCACTTTGTAAACGGGCATGTGGGAGTTGCCATTTATCATCTAGGACAACCGTGGGAAGCGTTTCAGCATGTGCCCAAATGACGTTATGCAAACGTTTTTTTTTAAAAGATGATGCACAAAAGTATGTTCAGAGAGTGACTCGTATCTATCTTCCAAACCTAGAGAGTGGCTCTCATAGACTCAAAATCCAAAATTGCTGAGGGAAATAAACATCTAGAAAAAAAGTTATCTGTTTCCTGTATCATGAGCTGTATGGACACTTATTTTAGTGGTGGGCTTTGTAAAGATTGCTGTATCCTTTTTTTGGAAAGAATTTCAGGTGGACTATTCTATACCATAAAAGGTCAGAGTGCAGAGGAGAACTTTTAAAATTGGATTGTGAAGGGGGTGAATCCTTTTTTAAGCTGGAGTCTTGTTGGCAAGGGACATATGTTTGTGATGGATAGGTCTTGTGTGCTAGCATTTGAGTTACTGCATATTGCTGATGGGCAGTCATAACACAAAACGGCACACCACAGTATATACAGCTTACAAAGTGGGCGATGATGGGTCAGCAGGAAGGAAGGGACACAAAGGCATGGAGGAAGAGCAAAGCCAAGAAGTTACATCTGGGATGTGGGGCTGTTATTGCAGTTTAGTGACAAATAAAGAACATTCCCTCCCCTGTGTACAATTTAAGAGTTTGAATTCCACCCCTTAGGATATTTAGTTTGAATTAATTCAACATTGCATAAAGTGCCTGGAGTCTCTAGCTGGATTAGCATAATAAGCTTCTTTCTGGGGGCCAGGTGGGTTCATCTATTTATTAACAGCGAGGAAACAGATTGCCTTCTATGTGCCTTTGGTAGCCTGATTCATCGAAGATTAAAACAAGGTTGTTAAACCTGTGTTTGTTTTGTTTTGTTTGAACTTAAAAGGAGGACATTTTTGAGCTTGTCTAGTGAGTCCTACCAAGAGGGAGATGAACTTTTTGACTACAGGAGAAACTGTTTACACTTTCTGTGATCTAACTGATAATTCAACAGATGAAAATGAACCCGACAAAACTGTTCATATTGAACAACCTGAAGGAATTTAAGGTCCACCTGTCAATCAGCAGATATTTTAGCAAGTAGTTTTGGAGAGAGGGAATGAAAAACCTGGTTTGCATATCATTGAGACATTTTCCTGATCCAAATGATTTTAATGTCTAACACTGGCTTATATAATAAATCTGTGCACATTCATTGACAAATATGAAATAGTGGGTATTATCATTTATAAGCTAATCTAATTTCCTTTCCAAAGTCTCTAATGTTTTTGACCTTTGGAAACTGTTGTTCTAAAACAAATTGTGAGACAATATGCACTGACAAGATACTACATAAAACAAAGATAATTCACTAGAGAAGGAAATTTCTGAAAATGGCTCATATTTGGTCGTGATGACTTTGAAGGTGATGTCCTAGCCTTCTGAGCCATAACCTATTTGACTAGTCTAATGGATCAAATCTATGGTTGTTACATCCCTTAGGGAAAGTATTCAGCGATTTGAGAAGGAATATAAGTAGACCAATGTCTCCTTCTGTTGCAGTTACCTGCTTTTGGTCCTAACAGAGACTGATCCTGCCTGGGAGAAACAAAAATAATCTTGGGGAAAATATTTAATCCATCATTATTTAATCCATCACTAGCCTGTTTTCAATTCGCAGGTAATGTTGTTGACAGACAACATATTCAGTCACCCCAGTTCTCCTTTTACAAAGAATATCGCCTCTAAACTGCAATTGGAGAGCTACTGGTCTGGAAGAACTGGAAGGAGTCCGGCTTTGCCTTTGACGTTCCCCACCCCACCCCCAGATCCTGCAGTTTTTGTCAGAGTACAAACCTTCTTCCACACTTTATATAAGTGTTTAGACACTTCTCCAGCAGCCTTGGTTTTCAGAGGGAAAAATAAAAATAGCACTTAATTAAAACAGAACATGGAACCCAAAACGTGTGAATGCTCAGAGTGTTACGTACCCCGCCCCCTGTCTGAAATCCTGCATCATAAATCAGTATAAAGCCTGAGAATGGGTACGGTAGAGAGATGATCGAGGACTTGGGTCCCACAGCAGTTACTTCTACGTGGCAGGACCATGACCTGATTTTCACTTCTTTCACATGCCGAAAAAAGATTTATAGTTCTTTTGACTATGTACAGCTATGCTGCAGAGTTAAAGGGTCTCCATTATCCCTTAAGAAGACCTGCTCAAGGCATTCATAACCAAAACCAATCAATCAGTCAATCAAATCAACACACACACACACACACACACACACACACACACACACAATTCTTAAGTGAGAAAAAAACATGCTCGATGACTTATTCTTTGATTATGGGCTTCCAAGCAGTAGAAACTTGAATGAAAGTGAGAAAATGAGCTGCTTCTAACAATTTCCCCTGTGGACCCCGGGAGAGGCTGACGAGAAAAGATTAGGCATTTCCTCCCTTGGCTCCCAAGGGAGATGGGTCGTCTTCCCCCATTGCCTTGAAGGCCCAATCGGCCTTCTCAGGAATTGAGCCCAAGTCACCTGAAGAAAGAAAAGTTATTGCAAACAATAAAGAGATAAGAAACAAATTGAGAAAACACTTTCATCTAATTTGATTTTGCCTTTGATGGAAAAATACCAATAGAGTATGTGTATAATATTGCAGTGTATAACTAGCTGTGAAAGTACAACAAAATCTTCATCTATTTCATCACCCATCTGAGCCAGAAAGATGTTTCCTTAACAGTTTTTCTTCCCCATTTAGTTCTGTGTATTAAGGGAAGTGGAGAGGGAGAGAAAGAGGCATGCATAGAGAAGCAGACATTTTCTTAAAAAAAAAAATCTAGGAATTTAGTCCATAACGGTATTCTTTTTTTCTTTTGTTCCTTTCAGCCTATATCCCATATTTCGTTATGGGGCTAGGTGATGGTTTGTGCTTTGTCAGAGCATGCTATGCTAACAGATAAGCAAATCAGAGTGAAGACGCTCCAGAAGCAGGGAGGAAGGGAGAGAGGACAAAAGAGAGGGCACTTTAAAAAGGGAAGCCTGAATATATAATGTGTAATCTCAAAGCTGCAAGCTAATTATCATCCTCAAACATTTCAACACCAGTGGTCATTCAGCCTAATTACTTCTTGTTTGTTTTAATTAAGCTAATTAAGGGGTGGGGCATAGTTAGGCCCTAAAAACAAATGTGTCCCAGTTAAAATCAACAAAACAGAAATGGATTATCTCATTTTAAAATTTAACCCAAATATTTCAATTAAGTAAGTAATTGTTCCCCAGTCTTTTACATTAAGCATACCTTCTTGTCCACAACAACAAAAAAAGTTAGATTATAGAGTTTTGGTGTCCAGATGATTATTTTGAAGGTTTCAAATCTTTTTTCTTTAAGGGTCTAATGGGCAAAATCTTCACAGTATAAATGGTAATTAATTCCAAATTATAGTTGTGAATACTAAAATTGTGTAATAAAATATACCGAGAAGCCAAATTCTATTGCTATTATTATTTAACTAAATAGTTTACATTTGAATTGCTTTAGTAACTAAAATGGAACTTTAAACTTTGAGAGATTGAGATTTACCTAAAGTAAATCGTAAAATCAGAACCCAGTATTAAAATACATTTTTTAGCATATTTCCTCTTAAAATTAAGGATGCGGTTAGTTACTCCAGTAAGCCTATCATGGCTTATTGTGTTCCTCTATCAGAAATCTCAAAATGGAGTATAATTAAAATTAATTTCTGAGTAACCCTTGGAAACCATTCCGAGGATAAATCGTTGACAGCCTCTGATTTTTTAAGTCTAAACCTACTTTCTTCAGATCTTTGAGAAATGAGGCTAATGACACCCATCCATTGGGTTATATATATGAACCAACATAATCATATTTGCTATATAAATCAAGTCCTATATAAATGTTCAGTAGCATTGCTATTAATAACACATATAATTTAAGAATCTAGCATGTCGACATCTATCCACAGATCTGGGGGAGAGATCTAGAAAGCTGGGCATAAATGAACATGTTGAGAGACTCATTTTATCATTCCTCTACTTGTATTTGCAATTAAAATGCTTGAGCAGCACTCTTTATGTTGTTTTTAAATTTCTTGTTGAGGAGGTTACCTTTTCAGTTCCATCCTCTTTGAGACTAATAATGTCCAGATCAAAATCCTTCCTCAAGCCATCGGTTTTATTGAAGGTGATACGCCCAGTCAAGCCATCCCACCGAGCCTGTGTACAAAAGGAACGTGGCATTACTGTTTAGCACTTCTAATCCTAACACCAACAAAACTGCAATTCCTCAAATTCATCACAGTATCCAATTATTCAGTTTCATCGTGGCGTTATAAACCATTGCCTTGGTTCAGTAACTCAATAGCAGAACACTCCACCGTTTTATTAGCACTCATTTATTTTGTCAGTTCTAACATCTTAACATCAGTCAAATCTGCGATAGTGCCAATCTAAATGGGCAGTATGGAAACAATGACTGTAGAATAGTCTGCACGGGAAGTAAACAAAGTCTGGGAAGTCATAATATTCTGTTTTCCAAGGTCAACCCAAAGCCCTTTCAAAGCACTTCCCAGGGGAAGTGCCCCCTCCTCCCATTTTTTTCTCTGTGAAAAGGACATTAATTCAATGGTGCATTATTGAATTTTAAGGGTGTTTTTCTAGGTTGATTTAGGCCTTCCAATGACATCTGACCACTATATTTTCTTGTGGCTGCTGTATTAAATTATTCTAAACTTAGTAGTGTGTTCTCACACGTTACAGAGAGAACAACAGAAACATGTTCTCTCACAGTTTTGGAGGCCAGAAACAGAAGTCCAAAATCAGTGGGCAAAATCAGCCTGAGCAGGACCATGCTCCCTCTGGAGGCTCAAGGGAGACCATTCCATTCCTGCCTCTTCCAGTTTCTGGTGGCTGCCAGTACTCTAGTGTGGCTGCATCATCCAATCTCTGCCTCTGTGGCCATGTTGCCTTCTCTTCTGTGAAATCTCCTTCTACCTCTCTCCTATAAAGACACTTGGGCTTGCATCTAGGACCCACACAGGTAATCTGGGATAATTTCCTCACCTCAAAAATCCTTCCTTTAGAAAAAGGAACCCTTATACACTGCTGGTGGGACTGCAAATTGGTACAGCCATTATGGAAAACAGTATGCAGTTTCCTCAAAAAACTAAGAATTGATCTACCATATGATCCAGCAATTCTTCTACTGGGTATTTACCCCAAAGACTTGAAAACCTATATCTGAAAAAATATTTGCACACCAATGTTCATAGCAGCATTAATCACAGTGACCAAGACATGAAAGCAACCAAAGTGTCCTACGATAGATGATTGGCTAAAGAAGCTGTGGTACATATATGCAATGGAATATTACTCAGCCATAAGAAGAGATGAAATACTGCCATTTGCGACAACATGGATGGACCTCGAGATAATCATGCTAAGCGAAATAAGCCAGACAGAAAAAGTTGAAAATCACATATCACTTATATGTGAGATATAAACCTAAAAGCAACAAATGAACAGGACAAACAAACAGACTCATGGATGTGGACGATAGACTAGTGGTTAACAGAGGATAGGGGGTAGGGGGAGAAGGAAGGTAGACAGGTTAAAGGGGGTCAAATATGTGATGACAGAAAGAAATCTAACAATGGGAAGTGAACACACAGTGTAAATATATATATGCCTTACTGTTAAAGTGTACAGCTGAAACAATGTCATCATAAAAAAAAATCCTTCATTTAATCATCAAAGTCCATTTTTTTGTCATATAAAGTAACATTTACAGATTTCAGGGTTTAGGATATAAACCTTTTGGGAGAGCCACAATTCAGCCTATCACATGTAACAACATCATTTCAGGAACTAAAAATCACAGTAGTCTGCCCTTCACAGAACTCACATTGGACACTTTGGTGTTTTCAATAAATAAAAATGAATGACCCTGGGGGTCCTGAACTTCAGTCTTTAAGCTATTTTTGTAAACCTTGTCTAATTTGACATGACTTACAAATGAGGATAAAAGAGAGCTCAGCCCTTTGCATACACTTAGCAGTTTTTTTCCCCCTCCTGACTTTACCAAATCTTTCAGACATATGTAAGATGTGAAGAAGATCTTAAAGAGCTATACTTTATCCACAGTATTTACCCATTTAGCCAAGAGGCACAGCAATGCAAGAGAAAGAGTAAAAATTGTCACAGAGCTAGGTTCGAACCTCTGAAGTATGACTTTGGGCAAATTATTTAACCTAAGCCAGAGTTATCTCAGATTTCAGTGTTTGATTTATGCAGGGTTTTTGAGAGATTTAAATGGCACTTAACACAATTCTCAACACACTGAAAGCATTTAAAATTTTAGCAATGATTATTTTTAATACTACCTCTTATTTTCTTTCCCCACATTCCTAACTGTAGAGTTTGGCTTTGTTATTACCTCTCATGTCAAGACTCACATGTGTAGCCTTTTCTGGACTCTTTTGAATTTTATTTTACAAATCAATATTAGATTTATTGTCTCAAAATACAATTTTTATATACATGCAATTTCCCTCAGCATATAATGTACATAATGGACTCATGCTACCTACAAATTAGTCTAAATCTAGACTTTACATTTGAGGTTGTAATGGTTAATTTTATGTGTTGATTTGACTGGGCCATGGGGATGCTCAGATATCTGGTTAAATATTACCTTTGTGTGTATCTGTTAGGGTGTTTCCATTTGAACTGGTAGACTGAATAAAGCAAATTGCCCTCCCCATTAGATGTGAGTGGGCATTATCTAATCAATTGAGAACCTAAACAGAACAAAAAGGCAGAAAAAGGGAAATTTTGCTCTCTCTGCCTGAACTGAGACATGGTTCTTCTCCTGTCCTTGGACTAGGATTTATACCATTAGCAAAATTCTCCTCTTAGTTCTCATCTTCTCTAGGACAGAAACTATCTGGGAATATAGCAACTAGCAGTTTACAGTTTAGTAAGAACAAACACACTAATGTGTTTCAGTGAAGCCTCATGAGTGTAAAGATAAAGATTTGCACATAGTCATTGAAGAAAGTAGTAGAGAGAAGATGTACTTATCCCAACTGCAGGGGAAGAAAACGTCAGCAAAAATTCTTTTCTTTTCTAGGGGAAAGGGAGCCTGAGCTCTCAAAGGATGAGAAGTTAGCCAAGCAAAGATTCACAGCCTGAGAAAAAGCATGAAGTATGGAATAGACTATGTTTGCCTTGGATCCACAATGCAAGGTCAAGAATGGTGAGAAATGAGCCTGTGAAAGCAAGTGAGAGCCTGTTCATAAAGGTGTTATGAATCATGATGGTTTGCTCAGACTTTGCTCTGTAGACATTTGGGGAGCACTGGAGTATTTTAAAGATAGGGTGTCATGGGAAATATGCATTATAGAAGATGGTTTTAGCAGAATTGGGGAAGATGACTCAGAGAATGTCAAGACTATAAGCAGGGGGTTAGTTAGCAGATAATTTCCATAGAACGAAATTTATAGAAACTTTCACAATCTCACATATGGACATAGAGACAATGCAGTTCCTTCACCTCCTGTTCCAACCTGCACACCATTAAATACTATGGATATAGTTCCACAGTAAAGTGGACAGAGCTTCAGGAAGAAAGCATTGTCATTGAAATTCTTATATATAGAGTATATTATCATATCAACTTAATTGTCAAGAACCAACACAATTAGCCAAAACTTATTTTCTGGCTACTATTCAGATAGAATGGTTATCATGATAGAAGTATACATTATCATTTGATAATGCTGGAAGGTAAATTAAATCAATGTCAGGAAATAACAAGTGGATAGGGAAAGTCTATAATTTTTATCTAAGCAATCTACATGACCACACAAGATGGAGATTCTTAAGTGCCATACCACATAAAGAGAAACGCTTCTTCTGATCCTAGGACTTCTCTTTCAGAGTTTACTACCAAGGGACATCATAATGCCAAACACTAGCTCCAGCTTTAAAAAAGAGATGGCATGAGTTTCTGTTTGTTCTTGTTCATTTGTTGCTTTCATTTTTATATCTCACATATGAGTGAAATAGTTCTGTAATTTTTCTATCTGACTTATTTCACTTAGCAGATATTCTCAGCATCCATCCATATTGTTGCAAATGACAGTATTTCATCTTAGGGCTGAGTGATATTCTGTTGCATATATGTATCACATCTTCTTTACCTAGTCATCTATCAAAGGTCACTTCTGTTGTTTCCATGTCTTGTATAGAATTGTACACTTGAAACCTATTTAATTTTATTAACCAATGTCACTAATAAATTTAATAAAAAAGAAAAAATAAAATTCAAAAAGTAAAAGCAAGAGAAAAAAAGAGATGGCATATTTTTATGGTCAATAGTAACATCTGTTGTTATACTTGCTGAAATACAAGAGATCACATTCTCTTCATTGGGACCAAAAAAAATCAATATCGAATGCAAGTAAGAAACATCCTCTTGTATATATTTACATACACCTTTTGGCATCGCAGTAACCTTTTCCTCCCCATCATATACTCCTCCCACTTTTTGTGCTCTGGTCACTTCTTATTTTGCAAGTCAAGGCTGGTTTTGTGGGTTGATGAGTTAAATGAGAGTCACTAAATAAGCTACTGCATTAGAGTTATAGCATTTGCCTGAGAGTGGAAACAGTTTGTCTAAGACTGAGTCAGTGGAACTCTATTGTGTTAGGGGTTTGCACTAAGTCAGTCTTCAGGCTCCTTCTTCATGCTTTTCAAAGTGTGCTGTCCTAACCTTCCTCCTGATCTGTTTGGAAGGAGGTAGTTATCTTCATTAAGTTCTACAGGATTATCAGAAAGCTTCTTCCTAAAGGAAACTTCTTCTTCATGGGGGTCATGCTATAAGTCAATTGGATACTTATCCAGAGTTTATGGAGCTATCTGAAAACGTGCGGAATTGGTAGCATTTATCTCTCGATGTAGCATATAGCTCATAGCAGGGTTTAAAACCCAGTTCAGAAATCCAATTTCATTTCCACTAAGTGTGTCTATTGTGTTCCTTTGTTTGGATTCCATTGCGTTGGTTTTATTCTTTAATTTAGTGTTCCAATCACTGGTGTAGAGTAATTCCTACTTTTTCTTGCTTTTCTTCCCCGTTCATCCAAGTGGCAAAAATGTTCTTTTATCACACGCTAACAATGCTTCCTTTCCTGCCTCAAATATCTACAAAGACTCCTTGCCTTTATTGAACTAAAATATCTCTTGACCTTCAAATTCACATTTCCCTTATTGCCACAATTACCTGTGTCTTCCTGCTTCCCATCCCTAGATGAGAATTTCTGTATATGTCCCCCCCGCCTGCTTTATTTTGGCAAACTAATTGTTGATAAGCATTTATTAATCACCTATGCATTATTGATTAGGGTGAAGAGACAATGACTATTTCTTGGATATGGTGAATAAGATCCATAAGGAATTAATTGTCTGGGACAAAGTTGAAGCATACATAATTTAGATAATAATATATAATTATATTAGTCATAATTACAATTTGCTTGCCTTATGTAGCAGTATTTGCACAAGGGACAATTATAGTATACTTAACTGAAAACAATACTTAAACTATTGTCCCTATTTTAGGAAATAGCTTTAATTTCTACCCTGTGTTAGACCTCTTGAAAACAGCTGCTTAATGGCAATGAATCAAATGATGTGACTTCTACTTTTTTCTTATTATTTTCTTATCTGATGGTCAAGAGACAGAAGTCAAGAGACAGAGAAATCTAGAGACAAAAGAAAAACAAAAGTTTTTATTAATATATTATTTTGTATGCTCTTTTTCAAGATGATGCTTATTTTCCAAGTATATATATATATATATACACACACATATATATATGTACACATATATATATGTACACACATATATATACATACATATGTGTATATATATTAATATTGAAGAAATAAGTAGCTAGCACTTAACTTCAACTTTTAACTTCATTTAGCTAAAATGATTGCTTGTATTTATATTTAAATTGAGGGAGACTTAAATATGCAAGAGAACATATAACCCCTGTTCCCTGATACAGCCATTCTCATTTGCCATAGGCTATAAATTGTTTCTTATTGAAAGACAGGTTTCTTTTTCGAGATTCAGAGAGAATGTGCTTTTCTAGGAGACACAGTCTTTTAAGAATAAGAGTTTCTAACATTCCTTCATTTATGTATTAGAAACTATGTAAATAAAAGATGCATGGCAAACACAAAGGTGAGATTCCTTTGGGATTAGAGTAAGGTGAGGGGGAAAATCATGTTTAAATGACTATTCGATGTATTATGAAAACTTATCAAAACTTGAAAATAAAGGAAAAACATTAAAAGGCTGCGTGGCCACTGTCTAGCAGGCTCACACAAGGATGATTGATCCTCTAGGGATCTAATGGGATGTGAATGGGACTTACTTAAAGCAATATCATGATATTTTAGCAGAATTGCTAAGTCTTTTCGTTATGTTTTTCTAACATCACGTTAAGCAATACTATTTCAACCCAAATATTTTTCAGCATTCATTTCCTCAAGACAAGGATTCTAGGGTTAGGATTCACCCAGCCTCTCTCATGAACTTTTAGTCAAATGAAGAAAAGAGTCAGATCAATCCCATGGCACTTCATAAAGCTGCCTCAACTACAAAAGACTTAATTAGACTGTGGTTATTTAACTTAATGTTATAAAACAATATTCACAAATTGCGGATGAGGAAAAGATCACTAGGTGCCATACTTCAAAGATGTCGCTTTAAGCGGGAAGCGACGTACATTACTCTGTCTATTGTAGAATAATTAAGTTGAAATGGTAAAAAGTCAATTGTTTTGATACCATTAGAGTTCAATTGAATCACATTAATTAGAATAGGTTGGGCTTGTTCTCATTTAGATCAGCTTAGTTTCATTCCTCTCTGTCTTGGTACGAAGCAAAATTTACTATCAGTCATCACTGAATAAAACCTTTTATAAAAGATGGGCTTTCCAGATCTCCAATTAGCAAATTACTTTGAAAGTACACCTCCGGTTTTAATTTTTAATAATGTTATTACTGCTGCATTAAAAATACATAAAACATTTTTCTAAGAAGGGGAAGACAGCAACATGAGAACGATGAAGGTATCACTGCTGCTTAGCGTGTGATGAATGCAGAAAATGAACTTGGTTCTTTTACACTCACTGTTGAGCCTCATCCTTCAATGATACGGTTGCTGAAGCCAGTTTCTTTGTCTTGTCAGCAATTCTGACACTGATATCAGCGTCCTTAAATTCTTGCCAGATTATACTCCAAGGCACATTTGAGCAATTGAATCTGACTGATTTTGGAAGAGGCATAAAAGGAATTACACAATCAAATAGTTAATAATAAGAAGATGTTCTTAAAAGATGTATGCCAGGTGCTGATGCCCTCACCCCTGCATGGCTTCCATCTAACCACTACCCATCACACAGTTATCTGGGGCAATGGCCTTTCAAGCTCCCGGACAGGCATGTTGCCAGCAGCTGCTTCGAAGGGGGTCACATTTCAATTACAAGATAGGCTACTTATTTCCATTTAAATTCACTGAGCATAGTGAATAAGATCATCTTACATCTGCCATCAATCTTTTGCTTTGTATTTAAAAAATTACATATTGACTAAGGTTTGGAGCGTGGTATCAGATTCACATATTTCCCTCCATATCTTTCATGTGCTTCAGGCCAAAGTGCCTTCAGAGGAGACTTTGGGGCTGGTACTATATTAGCCCAGGGCTTGAGAATTGCAGCAGCTTACTTGTTTTAGAATATGTTTATTCAAAATCTGTTTCTTCTTTATTGCTTCATGCTCATTTACATTTGCATTTCATTTTCATTGTACTATGGGCGTTGGCTTGAATCCACATGTATTCATTAACATCTCAGTTCTAGTTTATCATATTTAGCCTGTCTGAAAGGGTTAGGGTAACCTAGTATCCCAGTGTCATCTCGATAATCTCTAACTATCCTTCAGGTTTAGAAACCTTGGATGTTCCTTTTTCCAGGAAGCCCAAAACCTCAAACACTGGGTTAAGTATGCTTCCTAAGGTTTCCATAGTGTCCTGTAATTTTCCCCATGAAAGCAAACATTACTCTGTATTGGACTGATTGCTTACTTGTCTGCCTTTCCTATTTCTCTTGATTCTTCAAGGGCAGACTATTAGTATTTCATGAAACTTGTATTACATGTTCTTACTGTGCCACTTGTGAGTCTGTCAATTAAACATACCAAACAGAAATCCCTTTAATAGAGGCAGTTCGGGTATAAAAGAAGCAGCAAAGATTTTGGCATCACACAACCTCAGAGTCAAATTCTCTCTCTTAAGGGTTGATCAAACCAACTGGATTTCATTTTCCTCATTTTCAAATAGGAATATACACATCTACCTTGAAGGAATGTTGTGAGGATGAGAGCTAAAATATTTTTCATATCTAAGCAGCGAAGGATGAGTATAGATGATCACGGTGCTCTCTACTTCACAGAGATTTCCATTAAGTGTAGGGATTAAGTTCAATCTCTGTCTTTAGAGATGCTGTGTTATCTGTAAAGGAAATCTCCTTATAAAGATGTAGGGTATGAAGCATGTATAAAGCATGTAACGTTAATAAGTTATTTGCCCATTAATTCATGATGGGACCACCTCCAAACATGCTAGCCTGGATGTTGATAGTGACTCTGACAATACTGAGTAGGCTGGCAGGTAAAAGCAAGCATCATGTGTTGGGTATTAACTGAGATGTATCAGGGATTTCTGTTCTGAGTGGACCTTTTCTCGCAGTAAGTCACTAAAGTGATCTCATGCAAGGTTTACAGCAGTTTTGATGGGACGAGGACATCACATGGGAAAGTATTACAAGGCAAGAATAAAATCGAAATTGGAGCTCAATCAAACTATTTGTTGAAAAAGATGTCTTCTTCCACCTTGATCCTCCTTCTTTAAATGCCCTCGAAATAGAGGCGTGCTCTCCATTGGAGGGCAAGCGAATTGTCGGACTCACTCGAAAAAGATCATCAGCTATTTTCATTCTCTCGGAGATAGTCTGGCCTTTTCTGAACTTAAATCTTTCTTGTGCTTTACTCTGAGCCCAGAGGGTTGCCAGCAGTTGTGTCTGATTGGAAAAAGTTGTGAAACAGAAACCTCATAGCATGATCCAGGCCAGAGGCTGGGGCCAGAAATTTAAATGTTCTGGGGAAAGACGCTGAAGTTGAGATGAAACAAGGATGTGTTTACTTCCTTCTCAGTCTAAGAATGTTACTTAAATGGCATGAAAGTTAACAAATCGTTTAAAATCCTAAATATTTTCTCTTGGCTCCACATGACCGCAACTTTGAGTACACTGACTAATCCAACTGTAAATTGATTTAGGAAACGTGCTTTCCTAAATTATGAGAAGTAGAAAACCTGCTTTCACATTGAGAGATGAAAAAATTCTAGTCTCCCAATGACCAGAAACAGAAACAGGAATAAATAAATCATTTCTGAATCAAGAGAAAGCTTTGCTCACATACCTGCTGAGCGAAACCAGGGACGATCTATTGAAAGTGGCTAGAAATTTCAGTTTCTTCCTAAAAACAGTCAAGTATGACACCTGACAGAACTCCTGTCATGTAATCAGGAATTTTATATAAAATTAACTTTTCAAGGATTTGGCACAGGGCGGAGTGAGGAGGCGGCGAAGAGAATCTAAAATCTACTATTGTTTGTTTCATTCTCAATTTAAAAATGTAGAGGAGGCAAATGATATATCTATATAATTCAAAACTAAAGATCCAAATACACTAATTTCTTAATTTATCGATACAAAGAACTTTCTTGCTTTAAATTCCAGGTAGAGTGGCCAATCGGTCTCGATTTGCTCAGAATTGTCTGTTATTGTTTTTTTTTTCTATTAAAGTTGACATTCAATATTATTTCATATTAGTTTCAGGGGTACAGTATAGTGATTAGATATTTATATTATTTAAGAAGTGATCCCCCCAATTAGTCTAGTACCCACCTGACATATATGTAGTTATTACGGTATTATTGACTGTATTCCCTAGGCTGTACTTCACATACCTGTGACTATTTCAAAACTACCAATTTATGCTTCTTAATCTCTTCACCTTTTACACCATGCCACCAATCCTCCAGCCCTCGTTCTGGCAACCATCAGCTTGTTCCCTGCATCTATGAATCTATTTCTATTTTGCTCATTTGTTTACTTTATTCATTAGATTCCACATATAAGTGAGATCAGTGGGTGTTTGTCTTTTTCTGTCTGACTTATTTCACTTAGAATAATGCTGTCTAGGTCCTCTATGTTGCCACAAAAGGTAACATTTTATTCTTTTTATGGTTGAGTATTATTTCATTGTGTATATGTACCACCTTTTCTTTATCCAATCGTCTATCGATGGACACAGGTTGCTTCCATATTTTGGCTATTGTAAATAATACTGCAATGAACCTAGGGGTACATACATCTTTTTGAATTAGTGTTTTAGATTTCTTCAGATAAATACCCAGAAGTGGAATTTCTGGGTCATAAGATAGTTCTATTTTTCATTTTTTGAGAAACCTCTAGGCTGTTTTCCACAGTGGCTGCACCAATTTGCAATCCCACCAACAGTGTATGAGGGTTCTCTTTTCTTCACATCCTCGCCAATACTTGTTGTTTGTTGATTTTTGATAATGGCCTTTCTGACAGGTGCAAAGTAATATCTCATTGCAGTTTTAATTTGCAGTTCTCTAATGATTGATGATGTTGAGTGTCTTTTCTTACGTCTATTGGCCATCTGTATGTCCTCTTTGGCAAAATGTCTATTCAGGTCCTCTGTCCATTTTTTAATTAAATTGTGTTTTTTTAGTGTTAAGTTGTCTGAGTTCTTTATAAATTTTATATATTAACCCCTTATCAAATGTTTCATTGGCAGATACTCCTCCCATTCAGTAGGTTGTCTTTCTGTTTTATTGATGGTTTCCTTTGCTGTAGTCCTATTTGTTTATTTTTTCTTTTGTTTCCCTTGCCCGAGGTGACATATCAGAAAAAAGATAACTAAGAGCAGTGTCAGAGAGTTTAGTGCCTATGTTTTCTTCTAGGAATTTTTTGGTTTGGGGTCTTATAATTAAGTCTTTAATCCATTTTGAGTTTATTTTTATATAACATGGTCTAATATTTTCTTATTAGCCTTTGTATTTCTGTGGTGTCAGTTATTGCTTCTTCATTTTCATTTCTGATTTTATTTATTTGGTTAGTCTCTTTTTTTTTATTGAATCTCATTAAAGGTTTATCAATTTTGTTTATCTTTTCAAAGAATCAGCTCTTGGTTTCATTGATCTTTTGTATTGTTTTTTTCAGACTCCGTTTCCACTCTGATCTTTATTATTTCCTTCCTTCTACTCACTTGAGCTTTGTTTGTTGTTTTTCTAGTTCCTTTAAGTGTAAAGTTGTATTGATTATTTGAGATTTTTTGTTTTTTGTTTTTTGAGGTAGGCCTGCACTGCTGTAAATTTTTCTCTTAGAAATGCTTTTACCATGTCCCATAGATTTTGGGTCATTGTGTTTTCATTGTTATTTGTCTCAAGGTATATTTTAATTTCTTTCTTGATCTCATCGTTAACCCTGTTCATTGTTTAATAGCATGTTATTTACCCTCCATGCGTTTGTGTGTTTTACAGTTTTCTTGCAATTGATTTCTAGTTTCATACCACTGTGGTTGGAAAAGATCCTTGATATTTCAATCTTCTTAAATTTATTGAGACTTGTTTTGTGGCCTACCAAGTGGTTTATCTTAGAAAATGTTCTATGTGCTCTTGAAAAGAATGTATATCCTGCTTTGGAGTGAAATGCTCTAAAAATATCAATTAAATCAATCTGGTCTAGTATGTTATTTAAGCTGATATTTCCTTGTTGATTTTATGTTTGTAAGATCTGTCAGTCAGTGCCAATGGGGTGTTAAAGTCCCTTCCTATGACTGTATCACTGTCGCTCTCTCCCTTTATGTTAGTCAGTATTTGATTTATATATTTAGGTGCTCCTATATTGGGTACATAAATGTTTACAAGGGTTATGTCCTCTTGTTATATTCATCCTTTTATCATTATGTATGTCTTTCTTTTCCCATTATAATGGCCTTTGTTTTACAGTCTACTTTGTCTGATATATGTTTTGCTACCCCTGATTTTTCTTGTTTCCAGTTCCATTAAGTATCTTTTTCTATCCCTTTACTTTTAGTATGTGTGTCTTTTAATCTGAAGTGAGTTTCCTGTAGACAGTGTATATGTGGGTCTTATTTTCTTATCTATTAAATAACCTTGTGTCTTTTGGTTGAAACATTTAATCCATTTACATTTAAAATGATTATTGATAGGTACATACTTACTGCCATTTTATTATTCATATTTATGTTCCCTTTTTTCTCCCCCTTCTTCTTAATGAAGACCCTTTAACATTTCTTGTAATACTGGTTTGGCAGTGATGAACTCGTTTAAATCTTCTTGTCTGAGAAGTTCTTTATTTCTCCTTCAATTTTAAATGACGGCCTTGCTAGGTAGTGTAGTCTTGGTAATGAATCCTTGCTTTTCATCACTTTGAATATTTTGTGCTGATTCTTTCTTGCCTGCAAAGTTTCTGTTGAGAAATGAGCTGATAGTCTTATGGGAGCTTCCTTGTAAGTAATAAGCTGCCATGCTCTTACTGCTTTTAAGATTCTTTGTCTTTAACCTTTGGCATTTTAATTATGACGTTTCCCTGTGGTGGGCCTTTTTGGGTTCATCTTCTCTGAGCCTCTCTGTGCTTCCTGGACTTGTATGTCTACTTCTTTCACCAGGTTAGGTAAGTTTCCTATCATTATTTCTTCAAATAGAGTCTCAGTCCCTTGTTCTCTCTCTTCTCCTTCTGGTACCCCTGTGATGCGAATGTTGGTGTGCTTGATATCGTCCCAGAGTCCCTTAAACTATTTTCATATTTTTTTCTTTTCTTTTTGCTGTTTTGATTGGGTGTTTTCTGCTACCTTGTCTTCCAGATAACTGATTAGATCCTCTGCTTCATCTAAGCTGCTGGTGATTCCTTCTAGTGTATTATTCATTTTAGTTATTGTAGTCCTTATTTCTGACTGGTTCTTTTTTATGGTTTCTATGTCTTTTTTATGTTTACTATCTCTTTGTTGAAGTTATCACTAAGTTCCTAGAGCATCTTTATAATTATTGTTTTGAACTCTGTATTTGGTAGATTGCTTGCTTCCATTTCATTTAGTTCTTGTTCTGGAGTTTTCTTCTGTTATTTTATTTGAGACATATTTCTTTTTTTTCTCATTTTGGCTGTTTCTCTGTTTGTTTCTATTTATTAGGTAGATCTGTTATGTCTTTCAGTCTTATGTAGCCTTTTGTAGTAGGTGCCCTGTGGGTTCCAGTGGCACTCTGGGAACATACCTTGTGTGTGCCCACCTTTTGTAGTTGAGCCTTGATTCCTGTTGGCATGTTGGTGGGTCATATTGATCCTTAGGCTGACTGGCCATGCCCACAGCACATGAGCTGCTCTGTGTGGGCTAACTCCAAGGAATGAAATTTACCCCAGCAGGCTCTGGTGCCTACCAGGACCGCATTTGGAGTGTGCCCTTTTTGGGGTAATTAGGTGGTGCTCGGTTGTGGTCTGAAGCTGGCTAACAGGTATATTGGGTCTGGGGCCCTTTAGGAGGGGCTCCCATGCAGGCCAAGGTCAGCTGTTGCCTATGAGCGGTCACCTGGTAGAAGCCACAAAGTGCTCTGTGGTTAGTCACTTGCCTGTACTGAACCTAGAGGTGCGTGGGAGAGGACACACTGTGAAACGAGGCTGGCTGCCACCTGTACCGAGGCTGGGGCAGCTCAGCAAAAGGCCCAGAGCACCCCAAGGCCTGTTGCTGCCTTCTGGCTGCTCATGTCTTAGCTGATGCAAGAGCCTCAGGCAGTATGTGAGTTGGGTGAGGTGGGGTCTCAGGGAATCACCAGGATAGGGCAAGTGGTGTTTACCAGGTTAATGCAGATTTAGGTTTGGTGTCAGTATTGAGCTTGGAGCTTTTCAGAGCACACCAAGGCCAGCTGCCACCAGCCTGGGGCCTGCGGAACCCCGAGAGTTGTCCAAGAAAAACTGCAGCCTGGGCCGGGGCTGGCTGCTGGCTGTTGAAAGTGCCTCCAGGGGTGTGCCAGCCAAGGTGGGCTATTTGCTGCTAAAGAGGCTTTTGCAGTTCATGAGATAAGGCTGGCTGTCCTCACAAAAGTACCTCCGGCTGTGCAGTAGAGTTGGGTGGGGCGGGGTCCCAGGGATCACACAGATGGAGTGAGTGGAGCTCACCAGGCCAATGAAAATTCAGATTTAGCTGCGTGGGGGGAGGGCTCAACACAGGGAAGATGGCGCCCATCGGTGGCCGCCCCCGGAGGAGGACTCAGCACAGGGACAGGGTGGCTGGTCCTCCAGTCCTTGCCCAGAAGCTGCACAACTCAGTCTCTCCCTGCACGTCTCTGACACCTTCCAAGCTCCTGACCCTCTGCTAGGATGAGCGCCAGCAAGCGAGTGAGTCTGTGCGTCGGCCCTTTAAGACGGTGCCTGGGTTTTCGGCAGCCTTCCGTCTCACCCAGGTAGATTGAATCCCCACTGTTTTTCACAGCCAGGTGTTGTGGATGCTCCTCTTCCTCGCACCAGTGTTTCAGCCTGGGAAGCCTGGTGGGTGGCTAAGGTCCCTCGTTTCTCAGTGAGCTGTCCCTCCGGATTCTCAACTGCCACACGAGGTTGTGAGACCAGTCTGTTTTGCATCTCTGCCCCTCCAAACAGTCCCCATGTGGCTTCTGTATATTCTTAGTTATAGTACTTGTGTTCAGCTAGCCTTTGGATGGTTCTCCAGGCTGATCATTCTATAATTTAGTAGTAATTTTAATGTGGTCATGGGAAGAGGTAAGCACAGCATTTACCTACATTGCCATCTTGCCCTGGGGCTGCCTGTTCGAAAGTCCTGTGTCCAGGGGACATCTTTAGTCACAAGTGAACCAGGACAGTTGGTCATCCTAATTTCAAGACAATTTTAATATTGAATTGTCCTTTATTAAAGTAAATAGGCTCACAGTATCAGTCAAGGTGTTATTTCTGTTTTTGAAAATCACAAAATGTTCTTTACTTCCATAACTCAACTGAAAAAGGTCTTTCTGGGTCATGTGTTTCAATATAGTTTGTTAATTTTTAAAGCTTTATTGAGGTATAATGACAATTAAAAATTGTATGTATTTAAGACATTCAACTTGATGATTTAATACACATACGTATAAAGTGTTCTAATTTCTGAATCAGTAAAATACAACATCCCACAACATAGGTGCAACATTCACTCTGTGCACTCAGTGGGTTCAGCAGATCGCAGTGCTGGAGAAGATGTCATGGATGATCTAATTCCTAAATTTTATAGGCAAAGCAAATACATGTAAGTCAAATTCAATGCGAGATGTTCTAAGAATATTTCCTGTTCAAAAAATCCTATAATAAACCTTTCATAAATGTTAGTAATTGGTCTTAAAAGACTGAATTGTCATACCAGCGTAGTTTAAGTTGTCTATGTTGGCATGCGTAATTTAGAATGAAATTTGTCTTTTTCTTCATGTGCACTCACGCAGGGAGTGTTGGCTGCCCTTGGCCTACAGAAGCTTGATAGCTTAGTGATGCCTGGGAAGCTGTGCCCCAATCTCCCAGTGGTTTATAGCCAATGAATGAGCAGTATTCGGGTGTGTTAGCCTCATAGGGGAACCACACATACTGGGGTGAAATGCATGTTACAAAAGTCTCCTGGTGGAATAAATTTGAAGCTAGATTTCTCCTGGCGTCTTTCTCTCCTCCACCCGACTTCCCTCACTCCCTCACTAGTTTCTTCTGAGAGCATTCCCCAAGAAATTACTTGCCCAAGAGTCCCCATCTCCAGTTGTACTTCTACGGAACCTGTTCTATACTATATCTTATGATATATAAATAAATAATTTACTAAAATTTATTCAAAACTGGCATTCGCTATTGTTTGGTCATTTATGTTAATAACGCTAGTATCTTCAACAATGTAAAACTTTCCATAAGAGAAGAAGATGGAAATCAGCATATTGACTGCCTATCAGGTTATATCTAATCTAATTTAATTATGATCAAGACCCTGCAAGGTAGGCATTTTTACCTCCTTTTTTTTTATCCATAGGAAACGGAGTCTCATGTAGGTCAAGGTAGAATCGTTATTTAATGGGGAATCCAGCTTAACTTAGGTTTTGTCTCATTGCAAAGACTTTGTTAATACTGACTGTTTTTTGTTATTTTGCTCTTTTGTCTTCCTTTACTTCTCTCTCCTTTTGTCTTCAATTCCTCAATTTATAATCCCAGTCTAAATGTGATGAAAAAATCTTTATTTCACCGATAATGAAGAATCTCACAGTCAAAGTGAAAATTTTTGGACTTGAATTTTTTATAAGCTGTAATTAATTAGAAAATTCATATCTGAAATAATGAAAATAGAATGAATAAAGAGCACTCATATAATTTAGTTGGGAAGTTTGATCCTATGTTAGAGTCAACATATTATGCACTAAAGTCTGAAATGTGAATTCTATCAAGCTAAACATACACAGAATAATTGTCTAAAGCTCAGCTAACCTTTTATAAAGAGCATTTTATTTGTTATCTTTGTTTTCAAAATGTTTTGTTGGCAAATCTTGTTGATAAATGTGAAGACTGTGAGGGTAATTGCAATCCTTGGCTAAATGTGTGCTTTGTGTAAAGATGTTTTGTTTCCATTTCTAATAATAGCAAGATGAAAAGAAAATCTGTAACTCATTGAATGGAGCAAACTTAATCCAGGTTCAAACCTGGGTCAACGGTTTGTCACATTCACAAATTTTCATTATTTCTTTAAAGTCCCTTGCAATTGTTGGAATTGTCTTTTAAAATATTTGACAGGACCACACTCATCATCTATATTGATCCAGAAAATTGTTACTTTTCAATTCCTTGCTAAGAAGAATTTTAATCACAAATACTGTTCACTCCTCCACCACTACATCCTTTTTTTCTCTGGTCAGATAATGTTGTTACCAGCCTGCTTGGCACTGGTTCAGAATACTTATTTTAAAAAGGCGTAGAATATATAGAATGGATAAAAGAAAGAGGCTTTCATAAAAGACAATGCCTTTACTCTTATTTTCATGCCACATAAACTTTAAAGATATATTTTCCATAGACTCAATGAAAGAAACAAATGAGTAAAAAACGTCTAACATTTATACCTAAAAGATCAGCTCAAGTTATTAGTATCAAGACCTGACTTTCCAAGGCAAACCATTGATTTACATAAAAACCAACAAGGAACGTTTTCATCCTTTTCTCTTAGTGTTCCTTCACGGGCTGCACATAGAAGGAGTCAGTATTCAAATATAATTTTCAAGTGATAATTAGTCTGACGTTCAAATCACTGGTTTGTAATTTCAGTAATGTAGACAACGAAAGCCCTGGTCATGGGCTGAACTTGTCATTTGGTCCGTGGAAGACCAAGAAGGGAAGGTGAAGGATGATGAAGAAACTCGCCCTCCTCCTCTGCAACACCCACTTCTTTCCTCATATCCCCAACTCTCCTGCTGTTCTGAAAATCAGAGAAAAAGGAAGGTTCGATCTTGCCCTTTCTTCTTTCCTTCCTACCACTTTCCATCCCACAGCGTGAGTTCATCGCCGCTCTGTGTTGCTTTGTTAGATTTTCACTTAGATCTGACATCTCAAGGGCAAGAGGCCATGCTTATTTTGGCTTAGGTCTATTAATGTCTCTTTCAGTATTTTTCCTCTTGTGAACACTAATGAAAGTTTACATAGGAATAATGGCACAAAATAAAGCATCGATATACCTCACATTTTTGGTTAGTGATGAATTATAAAATACACAGGGGATAGAGGGTGGGCAACATGATTTAACTTCATCTTCATACTTAAAATGCAATCTTTCTCAAATTGGCATAAGAGATTATCTAAGTCTCTAGAGGTTGAAATACACACACACACGCACAGTGTATATAATGTATATAATATATAATGAATATACATATATATAATGTATATATTTAGTCATTTCTTCAGGTACACACTTTTCTCAGGTACATTCTCAAAATCTCTGACCTACAGAATTGGTCTGAATCATTAGCACATTCTTTATGAGCTAGCCTCTACTCATCATCTACTATTTTACCTTCTACCATGATTCATTCTGTCACCAACTAGTCTCCAAGTATGGAGTACCCTTTCCCCCATGCTGCGTGCCACACTCCAACTCATTGTCTAACACTGAGGCCAACTCTCACATCCTCTGGGAAGGTTTTTGGAGAAACTCAGGCGGAAGAACGCTATTGCCCTTGTGACCCGCTCTGTACCTTAAAGATACTTCTAACCTCTAAGTCCCTCAAAGGTAAGGCACATATTTCCTTTCATGTCTATCTTATTTGAATCTACTTTCCTTGAAGTCAGGGCCCATGTCTCACCTATCTTATCAGTATAGATCTTGTCACTATTCCCAACACATAGTCTATCTTGCTTAATATTGAATGTAGAATAAACGTTTCAGAGAAATCTTGATAAATGATATGTACGAGTATTTGTTCCTTCATTAAATGGTTCTACTCTGTAAAAATTTCAAAATATAGGTGATGTAGCTGACATTCACTTGTTTTCTTGCTATAATGGAATCTCGACTCTTAGTTCTTCCTAACTCTCAGCTGATGGTGTTGTTATCTTACTGAGAAAGCAGAGGTGATGAGTTACTACTGTCATGTCTACGATCTCATCACCAGCATCCAATCTTATATTCTCTCGTTTCCCTCCTGTCACTGCAAATGAACCATCCACGCTTGTATTCACGCGTGCACCAGACTCCCTCCCCCCTTACCTGTACAGAGCCATTGCTCCAACAGTTTCTCTCTCTCTCTCATTATCGACTTGTCCTTCTCTGACTGGATCATTCCAATCAGCATGCAGATGTTGCTACAAACTATTTCACCTTTGGAAAACTCAATCGCACAGCCCAATATGCTGGATATTTTCACAAATGCTATTCGCTTTCATTCTTGCAACTGTGTGTAGTCGAAAGCATTAGCCTTGTCTGATGACACAAGGGTGTGAGGTACATAGAGGTAATAAAAAATGAGGCATGGATTTAGACCCGTATTTTCTGACTCCAAAGACAGTGTTCAGCTGAGAAGATGACCAAATGTATTAGGATAGGAGCCAAAGAAGAACACGCCCTGTTGTATGAGTGTCCGCAAGAATGACTCTGATTTGTTTTTGATGCTCAGAGGCTGTTCAGCTTACTCCTCCATCACAGTTTCCTCCACAGCAATGTGAGAGAGCTGGGGAATTTGCCATATTCCCATTAAACTTTAACATTCTATCATTCTGTGATAGCACTTAGGGAGTAAAATGTAATTCTGCCAAATGGTGAAGTTGCTGAATAACTGGACATCAGAGAAGTTATGGGTTACTATATTTTCAGTCTAAAGCTTTTCAATTCTTTTACTATTCTATAAATGCAATGAAAGTAAAAGAAAAGCATAGAAGACACAATCATATTTGGCATCAAAGAAGTCTGACTACTCACTGGCCAGAGAGAGCCAGATGTAATACAACCCCTGATCATTTCATTCTTCAGGGCAGAGCAAAACTCTGGGCCGTTGGCATCTGTGCCTTTTCAGGCTTCCAGGAGGCACAGCTATGCCATAGACTCAGGAGTTTTGATGAATGTTCTGAATTTCACAAGGTTATTAGAAATATCTTTTAAAATAAATAAAAACACATGCATAAATAAAGAAGTATTGTTAAGTGTTTTGGGGTATTCTGGTTACATACCGCTAAGTGGAGATTAAAGCTCTACATAGCAATCTTCAAGTTGTGGAAACTTAGATTTGAGAGGCGTGGAACACAGAAATGGGGACCATTGGCTTTATGGTGCAACAGCTATGGTTGCATCATGTTCTAGCTTATAACCTCGGGCCAGTCATCCAGCCTTGCTAAACCTCAGTCGGTTTTGTCATATAAAATGGAGATACGACTCATCAGGCTGTTGTGAGGATCAAGTGAGCAAATAGATTTAAAGCATTTAAAACGTTGTATGTTTCTAATTATTGTTGCCCCCAAATTATTATTTCCTCAGAAAGCCTCTGAAGTTCTCCTAACAACTTGTCTTCAAAGTAACTGAAAATGATGTGCACTTTAATGCAAGACTAAGCTTTGGCTTAGTTGTTTAATTGTTTAGTTGTTTAGTTGTTTTTTTGTATGTATGTTTGTTTTGTTTGTTTGTTTTGCTGAGTGCATGAGCTCTCTTAGAAGTCAGCCTTTGGCATTTGGAAGGATGCCGCATCCCACCTGCCTTTTAGGTGAGCAGTTAAGTGAGGAAGATTCTTTACCAGCGGGCACTAAAAAGACCCCTGGCTCATGTCAGGATCCATCCACCAGTCACCACCAATGCAGATCCCTTCTTCCTTCTTCAGATTTCCTTCCAATTGCACTTCTGCAATTTTTGTTGCTCCTTAATAACATCTATTTCACATAGTTTAGGTGGACAAGGAGCTCCCAATGTGATTGGCTATTATTTTCAAATATATCTTTACCTTGCTTCTGTCCTAGACCCTCTTGAAACGTTCAAGGTGGTGCTCCTGGCTATATACCCCTCACCATCAGGAACCACAATAATCTTTGCATCCCCCACAAGACAAACATGTGAACCACTCACTTAATAAAGAAGAGGAACTTTATAGTTTAGTACTCCAAACTGTGGACTGAGCAGTTGGGCAATTCTTGCAATGACGAGGGTAAATACTCTGGAGTAAATCTGACCAGCAAGCTTATATAGACTTTATTCCAGTGGGCTGCCCACGGGGGGTGAGCTTATCTCTTTACGTGATATTCCTGGGTTGTCCGACATGAGGTACAGAAAATGTAAGATTATTAGGATGGAAATGTAGTTGGACAGCCTTCTGTCCACTTTTGAGAACATTTACTGTAAGGACACAGACTCAGAGAATTTTGCGATCACTGAGACAAAGAGTGGATGTGGCTTGCCAAAGTCACATAGCTCATAAGTCATTGGATCAAGACTGGACTTTTTCTTGAAGTCTAAGATTTAAGTGTATGGGAGTGAGTGTATGAGTGAGTGTGTGTATGTCTGTGTATGTGCACGTGTGTGTGTGTGCATGTACACAGACATGTATTAGAAGCACAGCACCGTAACACATTATGAGAAATAGTTAATGGAAAGTTGTTATAGGCATATACTAATACACGTTATTAAGCTTTCCTTCTTTAAATGGATTGGTTTGTCCCCAAGTCATGAAAAGCACTTGAGTGGCTGAGCCAAACACACAAATCTAACAAAGGACGTTAGTTCTCTGGACTTCTAATGATCTTTGTTTAAAAAGATCTGAATTTGATTTTTACCGTAAGAATCTTTTAGCTTTAAACTACGGCTGATTTAAACTGGTTGCAGAGTTGTAGGTGTCAATACATTCCAGGCCTGAACACAACTGGAAAGCATTGCTTCTCCTTTTATTTGTATTTCAATAAGATTTTTATTTGTAGGGCAGTCTTTGGCAATTCCTTCTCTAGTTTCTGTTAATTGATTCATATAATCTGATCATAATTTTATTGATAAATATCAGTGTTTAGCACCATCATTTTTTGAAATGCAATTGAGCACTCTGTTTCTAGTCTGGAGATTCTCCAGAGCAATTAGTTATACTGAAAGAATCACCAAGGACGTTTTCAACATGATCCTTCAGCAAGGAGTCTCTCTTTTTGCTGAAAGAATGGGTCCATCAGCAATGCAGTATTTGAAAACAAATGCTGAGTATTAAAATGGCTATTGAGTCACATTTAAGAATTTTTGAAGACATTAGAGAGGTTATTCCAAAAGTCACTGCTCAATGGAAAAGGGAAAAATTGGAGTTATAAAATGCACATATTTTAAGAGGAGAAAATATGGTTCTGGTCCCTATGTTTTTGTAGGGGCTACCTGTTAACTCCGTGGCATTCTTCACTAGGTCTTGTGTTATTTTAACTAAGTTAACTATTAACTATTTGCATTATGTCAACTATACGTTTATTATATACTTATACATAATAATTATATGTTATGTTAACTCTTTGTGTTAGCTATCTCTTCTCCAATTGATTGTTAATTTCTTGATGGCAGGAATTGTTTTTCTTATTTTTGAATTCCACTATCTACATTTGATTGATATCAAAAATGTTTATGGAGGAAGTGATTGAATAAAGTAGCACTTCTAAGAGTTACATACTTCTAAGTAGTGGAGGAAAGGGAGAGAGGAGGTAGCAAGACCTGGATATTGGATATTCTGCCTACTGGTTATGATACCTAATAAAGGATATAAGATTACATGACAAGAAACAAATATCTGTGTCCTACCCTATTGTCCTGTCCCTTTTTCTCTCGTCCTGGAAAGATCTGGACAAGCAGACTGTATAAACTGCAGATCAAAGAGTTAAAATAATTTGACCTCCTCAAGGGTCTGCTGGTGAAATTGGAGATTTGCACAGAGCACATGGTATAGATATAGTTAAAAGTGGAAATTTCGTTCATTTGTAGCTTCAAAATTACTCCTCAGTCCCACTCTAAAGAAATTTTTGAATTTCAAACGCTTTCCAAGTTTAGAATTTCATTTTTCATGCTGTGAATATGCATGAAATGAATGACACCTTTGGGTATTTATTAACTCCCTAATTGATGTAACCATTCATTTAGAAAATTTTTGTTTTGCTAACACTTTATCATGGAATTACTAACAGTAAGATCAAGAGATGAAGGTACTTTGGGGGAGATGGTGCAAAGAAAAGAAAACAAAGACTTTCATAGATTTCAAAAATTTGTCAACACTTTGCTCTGTATCCTGAATAGAAGAGTCAACAACCATAATTCATTGTGGTGTTATTTCATTTGTTTTTAATTAAAAGAGGCTCCTTCTATATCTATTGTATAGATAGACTGATGGACTAACTATACTATTACTGTCTTAGTCAGGTCCCCAGAGTATGGTACAATGACAAATATCTGAAATTCACTCTCAATCTAAGCAATGTAATCTCTGTCCAGTCACCCTCAATTTTAAGCCAGTTCTCTGAAAAGCTATTTAAAAACAAATCTAAAGTATACATAATAATGGTGATGAAAATAAACATTAAACAAAGGAAGAAATGATAAACATAACCTTTAGACCGCATAACTTCCTTGGATGTCAGCTATTTCAGGAACTGAAACGATGCATTTATCATATTCTCATCTGTTCGATATATAATTATTTTAACTATTATGTGTGTTGTTTATAACCCATTATCTTGCAATAACAGCTTGCATGGATCACTGCATAATTTAAAAATATAATAGCTCTTCTTGCCAATATTTGATTTCCAACTCTAAATCTGCTGACTTTAACTATATCTATGCCATGCACTCTGTGTAAACTTATTTTTATTTCCTAAGGATTTATTTTAGAATATCCACATGGCTTTTCTTTTTCGATAAACTAGTTTGCTTTGACACTGGTTAGTTTGGTGACTTGTGCGTCAAAATGTAATAAATGGGCTTCTGTACTTGCAAGACAACTAAATGGGCAAGAACACAAATCTGAGAACCAGTAGGTGCGAAGTGAGTGGGAATAGAGTACGTGTCTAATTATGTAGATAATGTGATCAATTAAACCTGGAAATCAAATCACTCAGTCTTGAATTACTCAAATTACTTTGGTCATATTAGTCAGATTATTGTCTTTGTTGAGTAGATAATAATTCTTATAGTTAATATGTTCTTTGTCTATGAGGGTAAAAATTTAGATCCTATGTGGGTTTAATTTATATCTATCTCTGGTTAGCCTGGTTGGATGAGATATTGTATTAAGAAAACATTTATTTATTTAGTCACCAAGATTTACTGAGCATTTGAACTGTGGCGAGTTCAAACTGAGTGCTATAAGCTTAAAATACAAACTCGATTTCAAAGAGCTGTTATGAAAATAAAATAATAATTTTATATTGATTAAATGTTAAAATAATATTTTTGGTCTATTGGGGTAAGTAAAATATGTTATTAAAATTAATTTCACCTGTTTGATTTTATTTTTTAATATGGCTACTAGAAAAATCTAATATCTATGTGACTCACATTTTTCTATTGGACAGTACTGAGATATTTTCTATTTTATATAAAATAAGAATGCCTGTTTCTTTCTTTAAGAACCCCTGCATACCCTACCCTATTATGAGCTTCTTTTTCTTTTTCTTTTTGATAATCATTGTCATCATCTGGTGTACTATATTTCCTTTTATATATGTCTGATTCCCCCACTAGAATATCAGCTCCATGAGAATGAGGACTTTGTTCTATTTAGTGAGCGTTGCTGGTCTCTAGAATAGGGTCTGCCACATACAAGGTGTTCAGTAAATATTTATTAACTAAATGAATGATGGAATACTAGATTTCAATGAAAATGAATGAACCAGATACATAAATATGCATCAACTTAGATATATTTCAAAACTTAAGATTGATTGGAAAGGCAAACTTCTGAATGACACACACACACAAATACATATGCCCACATAAATACACATACATAAATATGCACATACATATACATGTCTATGTATATATGTATTATAAAATGACATTAAGTAAGTTAAACACATCTCTGCATGTGCACTCATACATGCAAACACACAAACATAACAGATTGCGGTAGAGAAAGTAAATTCTTCAATCAATGTGATGGGGAGCAAGGATATGAGTAGCTAAATGGGAGAAAGGGTAACTGACACGAGTCTCTGAAGACTGTCTTATAAATACAAATGTTATTTAGAATCATAGAAACTAAAGAGAATTTGGCAGAACCTATGCTGACACCTACTTTCAGCATTTCTGACAGGTGACTGGTCACCCAGTAACAACTTCAGGGACAGAATAACAGAAAATGTAAGTGTTTCCAAAGAGTAGATAGAAGTTGGACTGAGTATCCTGCCAGATCCAATGTCATCTAATTAATCCAAGGGACAGCTTATCCTGGCAATCAAATTAAGTGGCATGTGATAATGGGAAGTGTTATTCAGTAGAGCCACAGTAGATTACCAACATGTCAGAGCTTATGTTTCTCCAGGGATTTTAATTTTTTTTTCAACTCTGTAATTTTTCACATGGATCCCATATAGTAAAAGCAAAACAAAATGAAAAAAATAAAAAAAAAATCCCACAGAAAATTAAATACTGGCCTACTAAGTAAAAGTCTAAATAAATATTAAGGCAGATATAAGTGCCCGAGTGGAGAATTTTATCTTTTACTTTTTGATTTTTAAAAGCTTGAATTTTAAATATCTTATTTACATATTCAAATTTATAACCTTCATTCCATAAAAATAAAACTAATAAATTACATTTTTATAGCAAGACAATGCCAGAAAGTTGCCCATATTTTATATAGGTCTCAGTGAAATCCCATATACATTGGTATCTGGAGATAATTTTTCACTAGTATATAGTAAATTTGTTTTGGACAAGATCAATTAGGAACTAGTTGTATAGTTTAAAATCAAGTATTAGTTCCGCAAAATTTATAACTAATTTGCTAAATTTTAGTTTCCTGGGTCCAGCACAACAAGCATCTTCTATTTTTTATTTTATTTTTATTTTTTTAAATTTTTTGCCTGTGTGCATATCTTTTTTTTTTTTTCTTTAATAAGCATCTTTTAAATGCCTACAATGTACAGACATAGTGCTCTGAGGACACAAAGATAAACTGACTTTCTTCTTATCCATGGGAAAGATCTTACAGTGTCTGAATGAAGCATGTTAAGTGCTAGCATAGAGACATGCAGGAGCTATGTTGTCCAGTAGAGGACCAATCTCCAAAGAGAAGTTCAGGAGATGCTCACTAGAGAAAATGAATTCTGAGTAAGAGAGTCCAAGTGGAACATGGGAGACAGTGCTTTCCAGGCTGAAAGGAGTATGACAGAGAGATGTTACAATGCATGTTTTAATCCGAAAAAGAAAAACTCATGTATCTCCACTATTTGAGAATAGCATGGTGGATGCAGGAAGCTACAAGCAAATTTGTGTTTCTAGAGGGCAGAATACTTACTATGCATTTATGTACATCGCTTTGCTTATATGTGAAATAGGTTGGCTGCTGTTAGAGATTCAGAAGACCAACGGCTGACCCAAACATGAGAAAGTTAGGGTGGACTATAGACTATGGTTTGACTCCCAAGTGACAAACAAGGGCTACATGAGAGCTGACCAATCGAGGTGGTGGGCCAACCAGGGGAAGTCTGTCGCATCACAATTAGAGGCATTCGCAGAATTTCCAAGGAAGGAATGGGTGTTTCCCATGGACCAGATTTGGATCCAGAGTTTGTTGGTGGGATCGTCCTGGGTTATATAGCCAATAGAACTGTCAAGAGGGGTGAGAGACTTCAACAGGAAGAGCAGGAGGCATACTACTGGAGGTCATCAGGCTGAGGAAGCAATGCATGCTTCCATCTGAAACAGATCTGTTACTTAGGTCATAGAAACATCAGGAGAGACTGCCGCACAGGAAATCATACAGTCAAAGAAAGCGCTTTGAGAACAAGAGTTAGCTTTAAAAATCTCCCAGGCCCAATGAGGCTACCCGCTTAAATTACCTGCTGATTTCTGAGAGCACAGCGTAGCCCCAAGCAAGAAGTGTCCAGTTGTAATATAGGGTCTGTAACCCAGAAAACAGTTAAGGACCACTGCCATAACCTAAAATTTGTAATTCACTTCATTGTACTCACAGCTCTCTGCCCTTCTCAGCACCTGTCATCATCTCTCCAGTTGCCTCAGTGAGCTCATTCCTTCTGCAGCTGCTGCCACTGCTTTCCCCACAGCCAGCTAGAACTTACTCTGGATTCAGAGGGACTCTGATCTCAGACAGGAAGTAATTCAGCTTCCTCAGCATTCACATTCAGCTGTCGTTTCCCAAACTGACCTGAGATGTGGTTTGGCAGGGTTTCTTGCTGGTTCAGCCCAGCTGATGATTACCCAGCATCTTGGGGCCTTTCCTGGACAGTCGTGTGTGTGCTCCATGATCAAAAGTTCCCTTATTCCCTGGCATGGTTGCAATTGGCCTGCTGTAGGCTGCATGCCCATCTCCATGGAACTCCTAATTTTCCACTACTAGTTCCTATTCTCCTTTTTGCAAACCCTGCTACTTCATCTTGGGCTTCAGTAATAATAATGATGATGCTAATAATAACAATCTCAAGCACACGGTGCTAACATATGCTGGGCAATGTACTAAATGTTCTATGTGCTCTGCCTCATTTCTTCCTGACAACTGCTTTACATGATAAACATTTTTAGCAGAACCTTCCATTTAATGAGAGCTATGCTTTATTGAGCAACCGCTGCATGCCAGCCATTTGCTCGGCTGTGCTATAATATATGTAACTGCCACAAACGTATAGGGTGGGTATTTTTATACCCATTTTATAAAAGAGGCCTCCGAGAAAGACATTAAATGGCTAAGTTTACGCAAATGGTAATCTGTGATTAAATCTCAGGGTGTACACTCCTGTTACTAGAGTTATGAAAGCCGTCCTGTTCCAGAGACCCCCTGCCCCACATCCCCATCAGAACTAGGACCCCGGTCCACAAGTCCAGTCTAAGCCCTGGCACTATCCTATTGAACTGTTACTACATGGGTTATTCATGTACTGAGTGTGTCCTATGGTACTTGCGTATAGATTGTATGTGAACTAGGGACTCAAGACTGGAAAAGTACGGCTTGGAGATAGACATGCAAATCATTTTGGTGGTGTAACAACAATCATAATAAATGAGGAGCCAACATCGATGGGTCAGGGCTGGAAGATAGGAGCTAGTGCTTAACTTGAGACATAAAGGATGACCCGGAGGAGGCATTCAGTCAGAGGTGAGAGAATTTGGTAGGAGCATGTGGCAAGTTCAGGGGGTTACAAAAAGTTGTGGGATGGGCCAGCGGATCAGGAACCAGATCTCTAGAGACCCTGCTCATCCTGCTGAGTGTGGGTTTCATCCTGAGGCATAGGAAAGCTTCTACTGAAGCCTGCCTTTACTCCACTATGTGGAATTGGTAGTAGTAGATAGTAGAAACCACATCTAATTTGCCGGGGGAGTGGGGGAGGGAGATTTTCTCCTAGAGAGTGAAATTAACATTACTTATATAAAGGAGTTCCAGTATTGCTTGTTGAGTAGGAATCTATAATCTCCTAATATGCATTTGTTTAGCAAATGCCCTGAGAGATGACATTATAACACACTCTATGATGTTTAAAATATTCTTCAATTCTTTCCCTCTTTCTAGTCAGCCTACAACACTGACAAGCAGTTAGCCTGAGAGACCTGTCGAAAAGGCTTACTGATTCTCAGTGACAAGCGGTGTTAGGGATTAGTGCGCATGCAACTACTTCTCTGCTGGGGAAGTTTACCTCCTGTGACAATGCGATCTTCACCCCATAAATTCAGTCTGCTGAACTGTTCCTTTACATTGCTTCTGATCATAGTTTCGGGAATTGTTTGGAAAGTGATAGTTACTAAAAGAAAGGAAGTTTTAGGACTAAATACCTTCGTTTATGTTTCCTAATAAAGCCCGATGCCTGCAAAATTTTGTTGAATTATGTATTCCTTGAATGAAACATCTGCATTTTGTCACTTTTGCACCTTTAAGTTTGCTTCAGAAGCCCCTCAGTGCCAATCCTTCCACAGGCTGGGGTGTTGCACCTGGTTACCTCCACCCTCCCCACCCCCGCTCCTATCTTCTCTGCATGTGCCTACACCTTGACAAAGGTAGCATCTGGCATCTTGGCTCAGAGACAAAAGAGAAGATGAGAACAACGGTGATAAAGGTTTTTCTAATGCATCCTGTCCTTTTCCTTTCCACCTCCAACTATGGAGTCTGAGAATGGAGAATTCACTTTTTGGAGTAAATGTATGTAAAATGCTTTCTTGCTTTCAATGTGGTCCCTCATTTCAGAGCTCATTATTTTTTAAAACATATCTATATGTGGTTTGGTAATTTCACCTTCTTAGGCAACTTAAGTACAAGCCAAAAGGAGCATGGGGTGCTCCAAGTGTTTGATCTCCAGCTTTCATGTGGCTTCATTGCCTCTCCTTACACTAGTGTGAGATAAAAAGAAACCAGCTGTTTTCTTGTTAAAGATCAAGGTGCTTACGGTGGTGATTCAGGACATAACCATGATCACGGCAGAGGAGAGGCTGTGTAATGTTTTTCTATTAGGCACAGTATGTCAGATTTATGAGCTGTCAGAAAGGGTATTTCATTTCATGCCTATTTGTGATTTTTTTTGTCGTCGTTTTTGATAATGCCAGTTTTAAATTTCTGGCATTATCTTCAGTAAATGGAACGAGGCTGTTATTAGTGGTTCATTCCAGTGGTAAGAGAATAGCTAATATTTCAGATCCTTACTGTGTTCTGGCATTGTTCTTCACGAGTATCACCTCACTTTTTATCCTCACAATAATGCTGTGAGCCAGAAGGCGTTATCCCCATTTTACAGATGAGAAAACAGACACAAAGAGTTTAAGTATCTTGTCCTGGTGACATCACTCATAAACTTAGTGGTACTGAGATTTAAACCCAAGGAACCTGGCCAGGAGTAGGGTGAGGTAAGAGGGACCCAAAGCACAACATTTAAGAAAGTGCTCCCTCTTAGTCTCCTTTAGTGCAGAGTTCCAACCTGAGTGTAAGTGCCTCCTTAAATCATGTGCTCAGGACACTGCTGCTTTCTGCATCCTAGTCTCAGCCTTGCAGGTAACCTTACTTTGGAGCCTGCATACTGTTGATGCTCATCCATCCTGCCTCTCTGGTCCTCACCCTTACAGACTAGAGTCATCTTTTAATGGGGAAGTAGACTGAACAGCCTGAGAGAGTCTGTAGGTGCTGAAGAGACCAGCAGAGATAGAGGCCAAAGCAGTTGTTTTTCTTGGATGTCCCCCTTGTTCTTAGCAGGGCTTTTTCTCTTACTATTTGTTTCCTCCCATTCTTCTCTTTCAAGGCTTTATCTCACCCCAACCTTCCCCAGTACAGAGAGGAAAAAAGATACTCTTTATCTGAGGTGTAACTCTCTGCATCCCATAGAGAAAGCATTGGAGCAGTGTCATGGAGTATAGTACACATTCAGTCAGGCCTGGCTGCTTGCAAATATCTTATTTCACCTTGTCAAGTCCAGACAAACCCTCAAGTATATGTTGGGGTCAAGGATAATTCAAGGATACATATCCATTAGGAGTTTTGAGATCTTAGAACAGGATCTTGTGAAGGAAAGCCAATTTATTTTAAAGAAAAGGAAAGGGTAGGGGCTAGTCCTGGATCTCAGAGCGATAATGAACTCTCCTCCCCCAAATATCCTGTCCTCTCGGTAAATAGCTTCTGCACTGGATGTTCTGCATGGAACTGGACTTTGCCAGTTAGTTGATAAATGGCACAATAATCGGAATATCATTAGTACAAAGGGTTCCTTCTGCTCAGTCCTGTACAAACCAAGACATAGGAGACCACTGACGGCCCTTGTTTAGTGGGAATTTATATGAGCTGACAATGTAGGAACTTTCTCTGGTACCTTCAGTGATGGACCACTCACTTCTTGACTCAACAGGCCCCGGGATAAATACCTATGAACTCTATAAACATCTGTGGAGGACCAGCGCATGTGAGGCCATCGTTGAAATGGAGGAGGATCAATATTATGATTTGATAGCTTCTTTAAACTTCTCAGCATCACAGTGGAAATTTACTGGTAGTTCCAGACAATCTTTTACCAATAAAGTCTCAACAAACTGGTTGAAGATGGCTTCTCCTCCCTTGTAGACATCATGCCAACAGAGCCATATGGAAAGGACCACACACGATTGACAAGTCACACAGTGCTAAGCTGAAGAAAGAACTGGGCTACAAGTGAACAGTACTGACCTCTTTAATCAGGTTCATAAACCTGGGTCCAAGGCGCCATGGCTTGTGGCGATGGCACTGTAGGGAGCTGACGGTCAGCTGGGAAGCCCGGTGGGAGGCGATAGCCACCATATACACAGCATCGTACATCAGAGCCGCGTCAGTCTGCGGAGGAAAACATACAGTTTCAATCCCATCTTTACTTACCTTCCTTTCCTTATGTAATCACTGCCTGCTTCCTTATCCCTTATATGTCTGATCTCAACAGACATTTATTCTCCAGCTGAACAGTTTTTATTCTCCAATAACTATTTCTCTCTAAAATAATACCTCATGCTCCAAAGTAAATTGGAATCATAGCTCTGCTTTGTTTTTAGATCTTAAAAAAAACACATCTCAGATCAGCTATGAAAGACTTGATTCAGGGAACAAATATTTTTGGAGCATCTTCTATGTTAAGCAGGGTGTTAAATCCATTATATTGAGTTAAAAGCTACTAAAGCTTCATATTTCAATATCAGATTTTGTGTCCAGTATTTAATCTACATCTATTTATCAATCTCTTTATTTGTTTAAATTTGGTAGAAAGAAACTGCTGGAAGTAAAACTAACAGCTGATTTCCAGAAAAGTATACTTATGTTGGTCACTTCCCTTTACCAGAGTCAAGAAGATTGTTAGTCATGGGATTAAATTCAACAGCAAATTTCGGGAAACCCTCTGAAGAACAGACATGTGTAAACTTCCTCAGAATACGGGTGTTCTTGTCATCATTTACTTTCCTGATAGAGATTTAAGTAGCCATTCCATTCGGGGGCTGAGCATCTCATTCTTCCCTTCCTCATGAAATTTCTCTCATTTGTAAGATTTCACAAAAGACTTCTAGCGTTTTATAAACTATACTGCCCTATGGTTTTATTTACGAATAAGATCTTATAATACCTTCACATTTTACTTAAGGGTTTTTAGAGCAACTTCAAATATATTAGCTCATTTGAAGTTCTCAACAACCCCACAAAATAAGCAGAACAGATAGATAAAACTATTTGTTATGTAGGAAAACTGACCTCTACACAGTATATTGATTCGGCGTAAGTTATGTCGCCTGTAGAGCAGGAACAAGGGTTCCATTCCAAGATGAAAACAGAGTTCAGAGCTCATCCCCTTAGCTGCTATGTTATGGAGAGCTGGACCTTTAGGGAATATACTTTTTAAATATATTCGTATGTGTATTTACTAAGTGGCCAAGTGATTGATTTGATAGATAAGTATGAGGAGAGAAATTTCAATGACCTAATTTTTTTATAAATTTAAATTAGAAAGAATTTTGACTTCCTTTGTCAAGGCTGCCTCTGCACTGGGCTGAGTAAAAACATGGTTTAAAACTGTAGGCCTGATCGGTGCTTTTCAAATTCGAAGAAGAAAACCATTTATTCTGAAAGTATCCTTCCCCTTGTCATACTATGTTTTCTTAGAGGAGACGTTTACTATTTTATAGCACTATAAACTATCATTGAATTTCCTCCCCTTTTCAGTTTTATGCTGGAGGCCTGCCTCCTGAATAGCAACTCTCAAGTCATTTTAGGTAAATGTAAAAGAAATTGGCTTGTGTTTCAAATTTTATTTTTCCAAATGTGTGTATATTCACATTTTATTTACATTGAAATCCTGAATGAAACCACACTGCTCAATGCCCCTAAGAGAATCTTTTTACCACAATGTGGATCACGAAACAAGTATATTAAAAGCGGGCCTCTCTCAGATGCACAGTGTTTTGGTTATTACAATAATGTGCAAACAGGGTTAACTCAGAGAGCTTGAGATATTCAAACCCTGAACATGCCAAAGAAAGGACTGGCCTTTGACTGGCTCCTGGGGGATAATCTCTAACCCTTGGAACATTCTGCCTGATCATAGAATCTTTGTATCTCTGGGGTTTTGGGTAATGCCAGATAGTTGATGCTAACAATGTGATTTATAGTGACATCACGATGTATAGTGACTGCCTATTTTTGTTCACCTGGGGCCTTGGGCTATGCTGTATCAGTTTGACCTATGGAATGGCTAGAGACTGAGTAGCTAAGGTTAGCCTATATGGGTACTCGATGCCTGTGTGACTGACCCCCAGTAAAATCCTTGGACCTCTAGGCTTGGGTGAGCTTCCTTGGTTGGCACTACCTTTTACATGTCACAGAGAATGAAGCACTGTCATCTCAACTCTCCTGGGGAAGGACGACTATAAGCATGGTTTCTCCTGGACTTTGTCCTTGGTGACTTTTTCCATTGGTAATTTTAATATGTATCCTTTTGCTGTAATAAACTGTAACTGTGAGTATCGCAGCTTTTCTGACTTCTGTGGGTCCCTCTAGCAAATCATGAAACCGAGATGCAGTCTTGGAGACTCCCAACAGAGACCAATAAGATGCTATGTCATCTTAGGAATGAGGGGTAACAACACAATATGGCTTCATAGAGTCCCCATTTTTTGCCTGCCTGGTATGTAATTGTTGTTGCAAAAAGCTAGAGTTGGAGGTGTCGAAGGGAGACATAGTCTTTGGAGAGCAAATGGGAAAATGTATAGATTTCTCATCTTTTCTCCAAATTCGGGAACATTCACTAACATGTTGCAGAGGGACAAGTTAGTTTTCTAGAAGGAAGTGCTTCCAAATTATACCCTCCTCCCCCATGTCCTGAACCTCTTCTCTTGCTTGGTATTAACAGGTTCCTTTATTAAACTCCAAATGTATCACCTCTAGCATAGAGCTAACAGTAATGTGCCACTTAGTACGAATTAGCTAGTTTCCCTCTTTCTGAGTTACGCCTCATTGAAGTGATGAGGATTTTAACAAGAGTGGGAGGACTGGCGTGTTGCCTAGGGGAGCCCCGCCAGAGAGCACAGGTTTGTGGGGCTGGCTGTTGCTGAAGGAGCCAAAGTGGGGGGAGAGGCGGGGAGTACCCTGAGCACTCTGGAAGGAGAGAAGAGCAACCCACAAGCAAACTGCGGTCTGGAAACGAGTTGGGGAAGGTGGCAAATATAGCACCATGGACTCGCGATATCTAGAAGTTCAGTAATTAGAATGGCAGCTCCCCCAGGTTTTGCGAAGCCTGTCACAGAAGTTGGTATGTTGTGAGTCTCAATGAATATTTGTCGGCTTTTGAGAGAGACCAGGAATTGGGAAAAGATGATTATAGGTGGAGTTGGCAAATACACCTGGGTGATCCCACTGGTCATACGAGGTCACATAGGTCCCAGGTAAGGGACCATCTTGATCTACATGTTCACAAGGAATGTGTCTCTTGTAAACAAATGCATTCTGCCTCACTATTTCAGGATATCTTTTTTTTTCTCCTTTAATTGACTACAATTTAGCAAAACAGCAGGTACAATTAAGTAAATTCAGTTCTATGTCCTAGAGGCTTACCTAATTTAATCTGTAGAGTAACGCTGTAAAGCATTATTACACAAATTTGCAGATGAGCAAACAGGATCAGAGAGGCTAAAGAACTTACTCAGGTCATTTAGACATTCAGGGGATATAGCCAGGACTTAAAACTAGGTTTTCCTCATCCTGAAAGATCTTGCTTTTTCCACTGAATTCTACTGCCTGTTGTCTTTCATCACAGGAATAGCAGTGGACACTCGAGGTGGACACTCAAAGATGTCTTCTCTGTGGGTCAGGATTATAGGAAGTGGTCACTTGTAAGATAAAGCTATTGACAGCTTCATATTTGAATGCATTTGAAGAACCGAGAAGGCAGACGACAGATTAACATGTTGTTTTGATGACTCATATGCAGTATTGAATCGTACACAATTTCGGTTCACAATTTGAGAACAGGCCACTTCATTACCCTAGCCTTTCCAAAAGCCAATAGATTGAATCAGCTCAAGTGCTGGGAAAAATTTAAATGTAGTGGAAAGGAATCAAATAGATTTTATAAAATCACCCTAAACTTCTAGAGTTAATTAACACTTTGCTTGATAAAATATTCTTTCTTTACTAATCTCAAGATGTTTTTAAAAAATTTCACTATTTTTGAACTCTATTGACTCATTAACAGGGTTCTTAACTCATTTTTAATCTTAGTATTAAAGTCAATATCTTTTCTTTAATTAAACCTATGGTTCTTAAGTCTGGAGACAAAATTTTTGGACTTGGATATGACTTCTTAATTTTAGATTTGGATATGTTATGACATATATAATAATATTCTTTGAAGATATTGTTAGTGCATGGAGTTTTAATAAATGCTTAATAGTTAACCATATTAAAGAGGAAAATAGATAAGTGAAAGGGAAGTAAAACATAGGTTTTCAATTTTGAAAAATCTTGTATCATATATTCATATGAGCATCTGCATATTTATGGGGGATACACAAAAATATGACTATAAAGGGCTGCAGGAAAATTCCCCTTGGAGACAGTGAGATAATGTGTATAATATTGGAAAGTGCAATTCTATTACAGTCAATGGCGTTACTTAAATTTTAATAGTGATTAGTCTATGGAAAATGTTTGAAATAATAATATTACTTTAGACTAATCTCTGTCTTCACTAATCATGCCTATTTCTTATTTATAGGGGATTGCTTTAAACATATAGGGAACTATTTCAGGGTTGTACGAATATTTTTTTATTTAACATTTTGAGTCTTAGCAGAAGCTCAATTTGTATTCACTTAGTTTAAGTAATTCCTTTATGAAATACGTATTTATTGAAAGCTTGCTTTGTGCCAAGCCTTTTCTAGTGCTGGAGATAAAACAGAGAACAAAAAGACAAAGTCTCTATCCTTATGGATTTTATATTCATGTAGGGGAAGACGCTGAACAAACAAATCAAAATATAACATATTGGGTCATAAGGGTTGAGAAGAAAAGTAAAGCAGGTTAGGGGAGAGGCTATTGTATTATGTAACAGGTTCACAGAAGACCTCTTGGTGAAGTGGCATTTGAGCCAACTTGAATAGAGAAAGATTCTGGGCCATGGGGAGCAACAAACACTAGAGATGCAAGAATGAATGAAACGCTGTACCTGATATATAGAGACCCAGTGGAACTGAAACTCCAGGGATTTTTATCTCTAAGATAGAGGAGAAAGAGTTTGAGTACAGAGGCAACTTCAGAACAAAGATTTGTCAGCACTGGGCCCAAGTGTGGGGACGTAGAGTGAGTTGTACTCTCTCTTTTTTATTTTTATTTTTTTGATGGGGGTACTACCTCTTTTTCCCCTACATAATTTATTAGATCTCGTAGATTTATAAGATTTTTAAAGTTCTAACTGTAAGCATATAATATAGATTTATAAAATGAATAAGTTAATACATAACATAATGTGATATCAACAGGTGCCCATGGGCCCAAGGAGATTTTGGAACCCCATGAACTAGTTCTTTATTATATTTTTAACTTTTAAATTGACATACAATATTATGTTAGTTTCAGGTGTAAAATATAGTGATTCAACATTTATCTACCCTGTGAAGTAGTCACAATACGTTTAGTAACCATTTGTCATTGTACATAGTTTTATGGTATTATTGACTATGTTCCCTATACTATCCATTACATCCGCATGACTTATTTTATAGTTAGAAGTATGTACTTCTTAATCCCCATCCTCTTTTCTGCTCATTGTCCCCACCCACTTCCTCTCCGGCAATCATCAGTTCGTTCCCTGAATCTATGAGTTTGTTTCTGTTTCATGTTATTTGTTCGTTTCATTTTTAGATTTTGCATGTAAGCAAATTCATACAATTTTTTTCCCTCTGCTTGACTTATTTCACTTAGCATAATACTCTGTAGATCCATTTATGTTGCTGCAAATAGCAATATTTCATTCTTTTTATGGCTGAGTAATATTCGTGTGTGTGTGTGTGTGCATGTGTGTGTGTGTGTGTGTGTACTTTATTTTTATTCATTCATCTATCAGTGGACCCCTAGGTTTCTTCTATAACTTGGTTATTGTAAACATGCTGAAATGAACATAGGAGTGCCTATAACTTTCGGAAATAATATTTTTCTTCTCTTCAGATAAATACCTAGAAGTGAAATTACTGGGTCATATGGTAGTTCTATTTTTTAATTTTTTGAAGAATCTCCTTACTGTTTTCTATAGTGGCTGTACTAGTTTACAATCTTAATAACAGAGCACAAGAGAGTTCCTTTTCTCCACATTTTCATCAGCGTTTGTTTATTTATTGATGATAACTATTCTGACAGGTATGAGGTAATATCTCTTGTGGTTTTGATTTTTATTCCTCTGATTATTAGTGATTTCGAGCATTTTTTTCATGTGTCTATTGGCCATCTGCATGTCTTCTTTGGAGAAATGTTTGTTCAGGTCCTCTGCCCATTTTTTAATTGGATGTTTATTTTTTTTTACTATTGAGTTGTATGAGTTTTTAAATATATTTCGAATATATTATTAGCAAATATCTTCTCCCATTCAGTAGGCTGCTTTTTTTGGTTGATGGATTCCTTTGTTGTGCAAAATATTTGTAGTTTGATGAAGTCCTATTTTTGTTGTTGTTGTTTTGGTTTATTTTTGCTTTTGTTGCTTTCACCCAAGGAGGCAAATGCAATATATATACATATATATATGGCTAAGAGTGATGTCATAGTGTTTACTGCCTATATTTTCTTCAAGGAGTTTTATGGTTTCTGGTTTTACATTTAAGTCTTTAATCCATTTTGAGTTTATTTTTGTATATGGTGTAAGACTGTGCTCTAGTTTCATTTTTTGCAGGTAACTGTCCAGCTTTCCCAATACCATTTATTGAAGAGACTGTCTCTCCCCCATGATATATTCTTATCTCCTTGGTCATAGATTAATTGACCATATAGCAAGGGTTTATTTCTGGATGCTTTATTCTATTCCATTGATCTATGTGTTTATTTTTATGCCAGTACCATACTATTTTGATTATTGTATCCTAGTAGTATAGTTTGAAATCAAGTAGCATAATACTTCCAACTTCGTTATTCTTTCTCAAGATCTCTGTGGCTATTCAGTATCTTCTGTAGTTCCAAATAAATTTAGGAAGAGATTACGTTGAATCTGTAGATTGCTTTGGGTAGTATGGACTTTTTAATGACATTATTTCTTCCTATCCATGAGCATGGTATATTCTTCCAGTTATTTGTGTCAACTTTTTTTTTTTTTTTAATCAAAGTCATATAGTTTTCAGAGTATCAGTCTTTTACCTCCTTGGTTAAATTTATTCCTAGATATTTTATTCCTTTTATGCGATTGTAAATGGAATTGTTTTCCTCATTTCTCTTTTTAATAGTTTGTTATTATTTATAGAAGTATAATAAATTTCTGAATATTAATTTTGTATCCTACAACTTTATTGAATTTATTTATTCTAGTAGCTTTTTAATGGAATCTTTAGGGTTTTATAGATATAGTACTATGTCATCTGCAAATAATGACAGTTTTACTTCTTCCAATTCTAATTTGGATACCTTGTATTCTTTTTCTTGTCTGCTGTGGCTAGGACTTCCAATATTATGTTAAATAAGAGCAGTGAGAGTAGGTATCCTTGTCTTATTCTTAGTGAAAAAGAATTTAGCCTTTCAGTGTTGATTATGATGTTAGCTGTGGGTTTGTCATTATAGCCTTTATTATGTTGAGGTATTTTCCCTCTATATCCATTTAGTTGAGAGTTTTTATCATAAATGGATGTTGAAATTCACCAAATGTTTTTTCTTCATCTATTGAGATGATCATATAATTTTTATTTTTCATTTTGTTTATTTGGTCTATCATGTTGAATTGACTTACAGATACTGCACCATCCTTGTATTCCTGGAATAAATCCCACCCAATCATGGTGTATAGTCTATTTAATGTATTGCTGAATTTGGTTTGATAATATTTTGTACAGCATTTTTTATATCTATGTTCAACAGGAAATTGGCCTATAATTTTTTTTTTAATAGTGTCTTTGCCTGGTTTTGGTATCAGAGTAATAATGGTGGCCTTATAGAATGAGCTTGGAAGCATTCCTTCCTTTTCAATTTTTTGGAATAGTTTAATTCTTCTTTGAATGTTTGGTAGAATTTACCTGTAAAGCCATCTGCTCCTGGACCTTTGTTTGTTGGGAGTTTTTTGATTACTGATTCAATTTTGTTACTATATATCAGTCTGTCTTAGAGATTTTCCATTTTTTTCCCTATGCAGTCTTGAAGACTGTATGTTTTTAGGAATTTAACCATTTCTTCTAGGTTATCCAGTTTGTTGGCATATAAGTGTTCATAGTATTTTCTTATAATCCTTTGTATTTCTCTGGCACTTGTCACCTCTCCTCTGCCATTTCTGATTTTATTTATTTGAGTCTTCTCTCTTTTGTTCTTGTTGCGTCTGGCTGAAGGTTATCAATTTTATCTTTTCCAAGAACCAGTTCTTAGTTTCATTGATCTTTCTATTATTTTTTTGTTTGTTTATTTTTATTTCATTTATTTCTGCTCTGATCTTTATTATTTTCTTCCTTCAGCTCACTTTGGGCTTTGTTTGTTCTTTTTTCAGTTCCTTTAAGTATAAGATTAGCATGTATATTTAACATTTTTTTTAATTTCTTGAGGTAGGCCTATATCACTATGAATTTCTCTGTTAGACTGCTTTTGCTGTGTCTCATAGATTCTGAGTCACTGTGTTTCTGTTTTCGTTAGTCTCAAAAAATTTTTAGAAAAAAATTTTCCCCTTGATTTCTTTAATAAGCCATTGATTGTTTATTAGCCTGGTGTTTTGCTTCCACTTGTTTGTGTTTTTCTCCAGTTTTCTTCTTGTAATTGACTTCTGGTTTCATACTGTTATGATCAGAGAAAACACTTGATATGATTTCAGTTTTCTTAAGTTTACTGAGAAATGTTTTGCGGTCTAACATGTGATCTATCCTGAAAAATATTTTTTGTGCACTTGAAAAGAATGTTCATTCTGCTGTTTAGGAGTGGAATATTGGGATATGCTCTCGTGACTGAGCAATTAGTACATTGGATGCCCTTACAATTGCCCTTTATCTTTCCTGTGAATTTTTTTATACATCCCTAAATTAATCACCTCTACAAGAGCAGAAAGGAAAAACTGAACTGCAAAAATGGCTTCTTTGAATAAAATAGAGGTCAATATTATGCTTCACAGAATCATTTTCTAAGCTACATCTAATAGATTACGGGATCCAAAGTCTAGTGGGTGCCACATTCTACCACTTTTTTGGACTAGTATTGACATGACTTGACAGAGCTACTATACCCACTTTTATAGAACTCTGATGAGTCACCTTCTTCTGTTTGATAAATCCCTGTTTCCCTTTTTCTAGTTCATAATAATAGTGAAAACAATAATAAAAGAGCCTAAGAAAACCCTTTTTAGGTAAGATGAGAGTAATAAACTCTAGATAGAATGGAATCTCTTTCATCCACTGCAACTTGGCTCTGCCATGCTTCCTGCCCACAGGACTGCCATTCGTCCAGGACACTGTCAGAAGTCTTGGGGGAGCAGTAGCATCTCATGCCCAACCTGATTCCAGTGTGAATTGTACAGCTCAATCTCTCTCGTTCAGTGGTTTTCCTCATTTCAGTCAATATATACAAACTGTTCTGTCAGTTCAGTATAATTGAACACGACATATATTTTATTTTAGTAAATTAAGCCATGCTTGTGATGAATATTTAATTTTTGGCATAAATCAACATCTGCATTAACATATCTCCAAACTAATTCTTTTAGTGCTCTATACTAAGTGCAGGTAAAAATAATTTTAGGTCTCATTCTGTGATAGAAATCTTACAGGTAGTTGGAGGGTGGGCAGAGGATTTTGAAACATACTTGAACTCATTGTATTACAAATCCATGAGAAGAGAAAACCAACAACCAAGAAGAGAAAAGAACCAACATTCTCTCTCTCTCTCTCTCTCTCTCTCTTTCTGTCTTTCTCTTTCTCCCCCTCCCTCTCATTCCTCCCTCTCTTTTGGTGTCAAAAGTCTAGGATTTCCCTGGATATTCTCTACTTGTTCTTATTCAAAAACATTTTCAAATCACCCCAAGGATCATTTGTAGCAAAACGATTTTCATTATTATCTCTCAGATCATTTTTCATATTTGAAGAGTTATTTTAAGTTTGAAAAATATTAAAGGACCTCGACCATGAGATCAACCAGAATCACTTAATTTATTCATTTATTTCTTCTTTTAATTTACTTCTCATTAAAAAAGTAGAAAAAGAAGAAAAAAATCCCAAGTTCATTTCTCTGAGATGATACCTTTCGGTTATTGGTAAATTACGTCTTAAAAGCAAGAGCGATGGGAACAGAATGAAATACTATGCCAATTTAAAACACTATTACCAACCTGCATTCCAAATATCTTTTTCTTTAGATGACACTGCTCCTACATAGAAAGCTTTTACAAAAAATTTCCTGCTATTTTCTTTATCACACAGGGTGTTTCATTAGAGAAATTCACCGAGGGTGCATTTGATAACAAAAGACAAATGATGTTAGTGAGAAGCTCTTGATGGGGCAGTTTGCAATTTATCCGTTCAGGAGAGAATCTCTCCCTCGTCAGGAGGCGGGCTTGGCATCTGCTCCAAGAGCGACATATGGCTGATGTGAAGCACTGTCAATATCTGCAAAGGTGTGCCTCTACATATTCAGGACAGGAAGAACGTGTATGCAGCAACTCTATGTAAATCTGGCATTTTCCCCCTGTATGCTTCCTCTTGCTGAAATGTGGCAGAGTGGGGAAGGCAAATGGTTCTGCATAACTTTTACAGGCAGCTTGCTCCTCCTCTTACCCTTCTGCCTTCTCAAGGCTACATTCCCACAGGTAAAACTCTCCACTTGCCCTTGCTCTGTGTCTGCTTTGCCTCCATTTTGTCGAAAGTGGTGGCTACTCTTTTAAATGTTTTTATCTGAGACAGGTACAGTCAGAAAGCTGGAAATAGCCATGCACAGGCTTTCAAAATACCTAAAAAGCTTACTTCTTCCTCTCTCATATACAAGTTAAGGCACAGGTTGTGATACTTTTTCTCACACTATAGAAGGCATATAAGATTCTTAATCTAATCCCTAAGGAATTCAAACATTTTTCTCAAATATATATTTCTTAAGTACTTACTGTCATCATGCCATCCAAAAGGCCAGTCTCAGGCCTAGGTGGGGCCTGCAGTCTCTCCATGGACCACTTCTCAATGATGGATGACACATAGGGGTTGTCGATATTTAGCAGCCGAAACCCAGTCATGTTTACGCCACTGTACCTATAGAGTTCCAGATCTAAAGCAAATAAGTCCTGTGCAGTAGTAAAAATGATGAAAGTACAAAGAGTTAATGCTTTTAATGCTTTATATGCAAAAAGATAATTAATGATTGCAGAAGCAACAAATAGATGAAAGCAAAAATGGCCATCGTTATCACATTGCTCTATAAGCATTGTTTTTCATTTGCCTGGTGCCTGAGAAACTCTAAAGCAGTAAGCAGTTTTCATGTTTTATAATACTGTTAGAGTTTGGATAAACCAGGAAGAATTTGGCTGCCAATAATTAGCATGCTTCTGGGCACAGGATATGACATTCTGAGAAGCTGGAGAATTCTGTTTCTAGGATAAGTTATTGGGAAATGGGAAGGGATCTTTGTGTCCATTTGGTTCAATGCTTTTATTTTATATAAGAGGAAACTGAGGTTCTGAGTGGTGATGGACCAGCCCCCAGATAGTCCTCTTGTCAATGGCAGCAGTGCCACCTTTCTTCATCACATTTTGCTGTCCCAGGCTGCCCCAGGTTTTTCCAAGGAGGTGGAATTTGGCCATTGTATATGCATTTGACAGAAAGATCACTCCTAGCTGGAAATAATACCACCCCCAGCTCAATGACAATAACCCATGTTCCATACAATGAGGGCATGACAAGTGCTCCCTGAACACAGGCTCAGAATAAGAACCAAAAGGTTCTCTTCAGAGAATTCACTGGAGTATATGATTGTGTGGGTGTGAGTATTTTAACAGTAGAACTTGTTCCCTTTCTGGCAGTGTTTCAGGGAAAAGAGTTCAACTCACTGTAGTGTTTTCCATTACAGATGAGGCTGAGTAGAAACCAGAAGTTTATAAGTTGATTCATATTATGTGATAACTTAAACTTTTTTATTATATAAAAATGTGAGACTCTAAAATATATAACATTAAAATATATAACATTTAAGTATAAAGCAAACTTACAAAATAACATTTAACAGGAAAAAAAAAAAACCTTTCATAAATATGTCCCAACAATGTATATAACTGATTTACAAAAGTGCATCATCACAGGATAGTACATTATCTTGGATATATAATAGTTACAAAAGAGAAGTAGCTTCAGAAGAACTCCAGGATTTGTATTTGCAGAAGATGTATGCAAATGTATTCTTTTGAATGACTTTCTTCTAGATCACTGCCCTTTCCCAAGATAGCTTCGGATTAAATGGTAGAGCTGTAAAAGCTCAGCTCTGTGCTCCTAGCACAGTATCAAAAAACTGTACTGTCTTTTAAAGTGTTATATTTTTTTTCCTTTGTACTAAGTAATTTTCTTTTTTTCTTTAAGTTTTGTTAATACTCGTGGGCAAGACTGGTAAGAATATAAAAGCAAAGCAAGGCAGAATTCAGATAAAAACAAGAAAAGTGCTTAATCCAACTTAAAGACTGAAACACAAGAACGATTCCTTTAGCACACTCAATGAATAGAAAAAATGTTACTCAAGCCACAGGATCAGACAGAAACTTCCAGAATGCCTGTCGAATCCCTTACTCACCAACCTACTTTGCCAGTCTTACTTAGTAAATGATACTCTTACAGAATCCAAGAGAGATTCAACAGTATGTAAATGCAGTACGCTAAAATGAATGCACTGAATGTGTCAAAAATAGGTTGGCTTACAAATTGAGGTTTCTTCTGTACAATAGAGAATGAGGAAAGTCCAAAGTCTGATTTTCAACATCCTCTTGTGAGAGAAGAATGAGGAACCCCGGAGTGTAAGGGCAACTTCTTTATTCTTTAAGGGCCTCTATTGACCTTCCTTAGGTTTCATTGTCGTATTCTTTCTGATTTCAACAAAATCGGCTCTTAAGGGTGTGTACAGCTGGGGATGATAGAAAGTCCTGAGGCATATGGTCATTTCCCCTCCAGTAATACCCAGTTGTTCAGGATGATGGGGGAGGGCTGTGTTTGTGAGCAGGGTAGGACACTTTCCAGTTCTCAAGATTTTCCTCGACTGTTCTGACAGAGGACCTGATCTACGGGGGAGGGAAGATCATGGAAAGAGAAACTTTATTTCAGGAACTTCTGCCCTGCACCACACCCCCTTGGCCCCAACATCAGCAGCAGCAATGATTTTGGCAACTGTCCCCAAGCATTTGTCTCATGATGTCCTCTGCACCCCTCATGCTCTCAGACATATTTGAGCCAGGAGTGGAATTTACTATTATCAGTAGTATATATATGATGCTGTCTGGTCCTTGTTCCAAATTCTTTAATTTCCCTTAGTCACCATCCTACTCTGCCAGTCTTATTTAGAAAATGGTACTCTTACTGAATCTCCCAGAATCTGGGTAGAATTTAGTCAGCACATCTTTATATATTAGAAAAAAAGGTTGGTTCTGTGTTTCTTTATCATGTAAGAAAGTAGAGTATGTGTGTGGGGGATGTGTGTTTGGGGGAGGTGGCTGTGTATGGTTGAGCTTTGAAATTGAGTGACAGCTATCAGATCATTTTGATGCATTAACTATCCTAAGTCCTTCTCCTTTGATCTGATAATCTCTCAAAATTTAAAGCGTTCCATTTATTTTGAATTTCTCAGGCTTAGAGCCAAGTTTATCATGGTGCAAAATGTTCAATGTGCAAAGCATCTCCCAAACTGCTCTTCTTGACAGTCTTCAAAACACCTGACAGATGGCCCATGCCTAACCCAGTTATCTACTAGACCCAGGCGAGTCAGCCAAATCAGATCCCAGAATGCCACAATACACTTCAGTGTGTCTTCTAATGTATATAGAAAAGGTAGATATTGCTTCTTTATGAATCGTTTGCACTTTGCCAGTTTCTATGCAATGGAAGTTTCATTTAAATTCCTTTCTGGATACACATGCACTGATGCCAGTTAAAAGAAAAAAAGAAATCTCCTTCTCAGCATTTCTCAATTTAGAGGATTTTTAGAAGAAAAAAAAAAAAAGTCAAATTTCCATGACAATATCCTGCCTTCGACACTGGTGAGAATGACTTTAAAATAACTAGAGATATTTCCTGTCACACGGAATGCGTTTCTGCTGGACGTGCTTACCAGGGTCGTGAAAAAGTAGTGGTAGTATTCAGTCATCATGCCCATGGACAGAACCTGCAAAAGAGATGTCAGGGGAAAGCATCAGAAACAGGAAGTGGGACTGTAGTAGCCTGGGAACATAGGACAGGAGGGGACTCCGTAGATAAGAAACCTGGGATGAATTGGTGGCGGATGGGGAGCTAGGATCCAAGCCATGGACATCCATCCAGTGCTCTCTCATTGCACTGCATTTGACTTAGAACGAAGTAATCGGACCGATGATCAAATTGGCAAATGACTTGTGCTCAACGAATTTTATATTTGGAGTTGTCCCTGACAGTACTGGGTTTCGCCCTTCCCACTGCCTAGGTTTCTGAGTAATCCCATGCTTAGATATATATCTCATTGATTTCCTTAGCTTTGGTATTTAGCAGAATGCCTCAGAGTAGAACTCATTAAATGTTGAATTGGCAATGCTGGTATGTAGATGTTCTTAAATGAGGATTTATAAATAAGTATATCTCTGAAACCTTTCTCCCTACCCCTTTTCCATCTTATGTTAACAGAATGAGTAGGAAAAAAAGAGGATTTGTTTGTAGATGGAAGGATGGGGACTATTTTTATACAAATTTCACACTGCTTCTTAATTTTGATTCTCAATTGCCTACTTGGGAATTTGTTAGTTTTAGACATTCTGTGTGTATTGTTTTATTTGGTGAGGAACAGAGAAAAAGGACATGGGTAGAATGGACAAGGGTTCTCAGTCGATAACCTGTTTAGTAAACTTTTATCTTACTTTGGGATTTCTGGAAATGGTATCCACTGAGAAGGAAAAATTGCAAGTTGTCTGGAGATAAACTATTGTTTCTAAATCTTCTAAATCACGACTATCACCTTCCTCAGGGCAGGTCACCAAGAGGCCTTGCATACTGTCTTTTGGTCTTTGTATAAAAACGAAAGGAGAAGATTCTGAAAACAAACTTCCAAGACATTTTTTCCTATAACTCTGATAAATTCTGGATGCAAATGAGAATCCATTCTGGAAGCTTTGCAATCAGATATTCTTAGAGTTTATCACAGAGACAACCCGAATTGGAATTTCTGAGCGTAAAACCTAAATTTTTGTTTTTCAAAGCAATGATTGAGAATCACTGGTCTATGGAAAACACATCTATTTGCACTAAAGAACAAAGGCTTTCATAACTTCAAGTGAAAAGGTGGATTGAAAAGATCTGGAAAGAGACAACACTAGTAATAAGAGGTCCTAGAAGGTGCCTAAAATATGTAAACTAAAGTGACTTTACATGAAAGGGGATAAAGATCAAAGAAGGTATTCCAGGATAACGCACACATGCCAATCACAAATCCGACACTGCTTATGCCCTCTCTGCTAACATGGAAATCAGAGGAATATTTACTGAAATTGTAATGTCGCAAAGATGAGACAAATGACAGGAGACTCTCTGTATGACTCATGAGCCCACAGCATGTAAGTCACTCCTATGGTGATAACAAGAGTAGGTGCACAAAAGGATTTTCAAAAGAGTAGAATTGCTTTAGGGTCATCAATAATATTTAAAGCCACGCATGGTGAGGTCTTGTTAGCTAGTCTCTTGCATCACTGGAGCATAAAGGGCTAACCTGCCAGGGTCAGTCAGAAATCCAATTTTTCACTTTAGTCGTTAGATAGTGTAATTGCAGCCAAGACTACGTCTTGAAAGGGAACTGGACAAGTTTGTGTCAAGGTATAGACCTGGACACTGATATTTAAAATATTATTTCTGGAACTGAAAAAGAAACATTAAGTCACCTGAGTTTTCAGCTCTTCACTTGAGCTGACGTTTCTTTTTAAATTCCATTATGAAGGTGTTTGATCACCAATGGAGGGCATAGGCTTTTTTTTTTTTTTTAATTTTGATATAGAGTGATACACAAAACAAAAAGATCTAAAATAGGACATCAAAAACAAAGTGTGGAGGGAGGAGTAAAAATATAGTTCTTTCAGAATATATTTGAAAATAAATGCATATCAGCTCAAAATGGACTGCTGTAGATATAGAATGTCATACATAAATCTCAAAGTAACCATGAACCAAAAACCTACAAAGGATAAATTATACAGACAGAAAATTAGTAATAAAATAATGGCCTTAAATGCCACATTAGACATATATAAAATTTTTTATCCAAAAACTTGGTAAAATTTTAGTTCAAGTATACATGGAAAATTTTCCCAAATAGATCACTTGTCACACCACAGAACAAGCCTTAATAAATTCAAGATGATTGAAATCATATCAAGCATCTTTCCAACAACATGGCCTGAAACTAGAAATCAACTACAAGAAGAAAACTAGAAAAATCACAAACATGTAGAGACTAATGAACATACTACTAAACAACCAGTGGATCAAAGAGGAAATCAGACAGGAAACCAAAAACTACCTTGAGACAAATGAAAATGAAAACACAACTTTCCAAAATTTCTGGGATACAGCAAAAGCATTTCTAAGAGGGAAGTTAGTAACTATATAGACCCACCTTAAAAAACAATAAAAATTCCAGACAAACTATCTAACTTTACACCTAAAGAAGCTAGAAAAAGAAGAACAAACAAAACCCAAAGTAAACAGAAGGAAATAATAAAGATTGGCATGGAAATATTTGAAATAGAGATTTTAAAAAAACAATAGAAAAGATCAATGAAACGAAGTGCTGGTTCTTTAAAAAGATAAAATTAGTATACCTTTAGCCAAACTCATCAAGAAAAAAAGAGAGCCCAAATAAATAAAATCAAAACTGAGAGAGAAGTCACAACCCACACCCCAGAAATACAAAAAAAAAAAAAAATTAATAAAAAACAAGCAATTATATGCCAACAAGTTGGATAACCTAGAAGAAATGGATTAATTTCTCGAAGCATACAACCTTCTAAGTTTGAACTGGGAAGAAATAGAAAATCTAAACACGCCGATTACTAGCAATGAAATTGAAGCAGTAATCAAAAAAACTCCCAGCAAAACAAAAGTCCGGGACTAGATGTCTTCACAGGTGAATTAAGCATGCAATCCTTTTTTTAGAAAGCAACCGTTCAACTAATTATTTGTATTATTATTTTGTTGTAATAAGTGGATGCAAATATTCATTTGATATGCCTCCATTTTAATGTTAGAAGAGTATTGTGGAGATGCAGTGAGTAAACAGCTAACAGGTCACTTTTCATGCAGAAAGAACTCTTCGGTCTTCCAGTTACACTGTTATTTGGTGTTAAAAAAAAGTCCTCGTTCCTGACTTTCCTACCTCATGCCTGGGTCAGTGCCTTCTGATTCCTCCTTTGAATTTCTCGGACATGGAAATTAAGAAACAAGTATAGTCATGGATCATTGGCCTGTCATCTTTGATTACTCTCTAGGATCCAGGTGTATGAGAAAGTTCCAGATAAGAATAAAGCCAACAGCACCAAAGGTGATGCTTTTTAAACAATTGGCTTTGTAATGGTCTGTAGACTATGTGGGACTGAAGCTCTGCCTTCTAACAGTAGTACGCTTTATAAATGAAAGTATTGCATTCACACAATGATTTTTTTTTTCTGTATGTTGGTATTTCAACTAAAAGTTATTGAGGGATTAAGGAAATGTCACATCAAGATAAATGTCAGTTTTTCAAACAAAAAGTATAATCATTATATAGGAAGCTTTCTAACAGCTCTTTGCAAAACTTTTTCCTAAGAAACATTACCTTCTTTGGATTTTGATACCGTACACGTCTACTGGACTGATAAGGTGCTACTGACCTAGGCAGTATTCCTAGGAACTAGTTCTGGCTCTACTGAAGTCATTTTTAATGGCAAAAAAATACATCACATCACACACACACTAATCTGTAATAATGTGGCTATCAATACTATTTGTACTGATGGCATGTTCCCCTTAATAGCTTCCATTAATATAATTTTTTAAAGATAATGTTATTATTCCTAATGGAATTTTATTAAATAATCCTTTGACAGCATATTATTAACTTAGATTGATAAACAGTAAAAAACCCAGCCCTTTCAAAAATATTAGGTATCTCTAATGGGGATGGTTGTGAGTACCTACTAGTGTTCTTGATTTTGCAAGACCCATAGTGTGGGCATCATTAGTACCACTGCGACTTTTCGAACTTGAAGGACACATGATAGGATTTCATTTCCTGGCCCTTTGAACTTTGGTGGGGCCATGTGCTTGTCTTGGACAAGGAGATGAGAAAGATACTGGCATGTTATTCTCTGGAGATCTCACTCCCCTTGACAGGTAATTAGCATGGTTATCAGAGCCCAAAACAGCAGTTTTAATTCTGAATAAATAGAATTTTCTGTTTTCCACATACTGGGGGTTATGTAAGTGCTCTTGTTTATGACTTTGTTTTGATTGCTAGGGAATTGAGGGTCAAAATTCTGGGTCTTCTATTAGCAACAAAACAGGAATGTATGATATATATTCTATATATGCTAAAGTCATTCAATTTTATGTTTTTCTAACCCAATTTCCCCGTTTAGACCAACTCCTCTCCCTTTTTAACAAATATTTATCGTTCTGTTTCAAAATGTATTTTTTGAGGCTGCTTCAAGTCTTTATATAGTAAAGATATAATAAATAAATAAATTATCATGGTTGGGAGAAGCTGAATAATTTTATTCCAGAAAGAGAGATAAACCATCCAGATCTGATGTAGCTGGATTGGGTTAGAGTAACTGTGAAGGCCTCCAACAAAATTCTATTCATTGTTAATCACTCTATGTCCCTGAAGAAGCAATTGTAAGAACTCGAAAGAGACTGTGAGGGTTAATTTTATGTGTCAGCTGACTGGCCATAGGGTGCCCAGGTTACACATTATTTCTGGGTGTGTCTGTGAGGGTGTTTCAAGATGAGATAAGCTTTTGAACTCAGTGAAACCAATGGTCCTGGACAATGTGGTGGCATCATTTAATCTACCAAGGGCCTAGACAGAACACAAGGCAGAAGGAAGAATTCATTCCTTTTGTTTCCTGCCTGACTGACTGTGCTGAGGTATCGTTTTTTTCCTGACCTTGGACTGAGATTTTCATCATTGGCTCTTTTGGTTCTCAGGCCTTCAGACCTGAATTGGAATTATGCCACCAGCTTTCCCAGGTCTCTGGTTTTCAGATGGCAGATTGTAGGCCTTCTCAGCTTCTGTGGACACATAAGCCAATTCTTCATAATAAATCTTTCTCTCTATATAAATATATATACACATCAATAACCAATATTCCTATTGGTTCTATTTCTCTGGAGAACCCTGACAAATCCAAAGACCAATATCCAAAGACTAAAAGTCCTGCCTACTTATGACATTTCATTCTGTCTAGATAGCATAATCTTTAAACCAGCAAGAGAAAGGTTGCTGATATGTATTTGAAGGCTTTCTCTGTATTATGCTATTTATGGAAATGCCACATGACTATTCTGTTGTTTCAGTGGCTAGGAAATAATTACTGTAATCTTTTGTAGAGAAATTAATCATCACAAGGCAGAATTAAAACTCAATGCCAGTTGGCTCTTGAAAGGACAATTGTTATGGTCCCATTGTTATCAATATACACTGGGACACGGTTATTAACAATGGTGGCCCTACCTTGGCCCAGCTATTTTCTGAGGTCTTTGTAACAGAACTCTAATGCCCTTGTTCACAGTAGTATCGACTGTCCTGGGTCTAGCTCTACTACTTTTGGCAAAGACTATCTCCTGGATTTAGACAGATGAAATTACCACATACAGCCTAGCCACTTCAAGGCTACATTTTAGTTTGTCTTGGGAGTCCTCATTCAATGCTGAATGAAGATGACCATGACAGTTTTGGGGATCTAACGCCTACAGTTGGTGACAGAGTTGGCCTCTAGGAGATCTGGAAAGTCTCCAGGTAAAAGTCTTCCAACACATCCTGGTTGACAACCTGATCATTTCCCAGAAGGCAATGCAGTGCTGTGGAGATGGCAACAGAAATACCTCCACAGACTCTCAGCATCCATTGCTAAGGGCAATCCATACGTCACGAATAATTGCCATACTGCTGCTATCGTGTGAGCAGTCTTAAATTGCTGCTAAGCAATTTGGAGATATTCTTGTAATATTTATAAGGTTTTTGTTACTGCTTATTTCCACTGACAAATAAGTACCTTAGAAGTTTATATCGACTAACTTGAAGGGTATGTCGCCTTTTATAGCTTCCTCAATATCAGGATACGTTCTAACCATCAGACATAGTTTCTAGTCAATAATTTCAAGTGAACAACTTCTAAATGTGTAAATTGCATTGTAGCTAAAATAATAGTTCTACCTCACAATATTGATAAGTTAGTTCAGCATAGGAAAAATATGAAACCAGTTGGAAAATATCAAGCCTCGGAGCAGCAGTTTTAAGAAGGTTCCAGCCCCAGGTGCAGCTCTGTCCTACATGACGACTGTGGTATTTTAGGCTACATCTATACCTTCCTCTGAGCAAGATACTCCTTTGGCCATGAATATTTAACGTTATCCATCAGTAGAATAAGCTAGGCACAAGTAGGCCTTTGGATCAGTCTTTGTTATTTGTGAAAAAAAAAAAAAAAAGACTTAGGCTATATTGAATGATTAAAACTCACATCTATAAAGGAAAGTGTGGAATGTGTAGAAAATAGCATTAGATCTCAGAAGACCCTGACATATTAAAAAAAAACTGTCTCCTTATGAAGTAGGCTGAATAATGGCTTCCTAAAAATGTCCACATCCTAACTTCCAGAATCTATTAATGTGTTACTTTACATGGAAAAAGAAACTTTTCAGATATGATTAAGTTAAGAATATTGATATGGGAAGATTACTCTAGATTTTCCAGGTGGGCCCAATGTAATTATCAGGATTCTTATAAGATAGAAGCAGAAGAGTCAAAAGGCAGAGAAAATGATGTAAAAAATGAAAGCAGAGGCAGGGAAAAGGCCATGCGACGTGGGGCCATAGCCAAGGAATGAGAACAGCCTGTAGAAGCTGGAAAAGGCAAGGAACTGGCTTCTCCCTGAAGCCGTCAGAAGGAACGCAATCCTGTCAACACCGTGATTTTAGGCTTCTGATCGGAACTGTAAGAGAATAAATTTGTATTGTTTTAAGACACCACATTTGTGATCATTCGTTACAGTAGCAATAGGAATCCTGTATATTTCATTTGGTCATCTTCCCATGATTGTGGCACATGAGACTGCACAACTTTGCTATATTAATATCGAGTGCATGTATCAAGAGTAAAAAATGACTTTTTTAAAGTCGAAACTTTCTAAATTTCCCTGTGTCCCCTCTGTTCACATACACATACCAACCCCACGCATGTATACAGATACGAGCTACCCATAAAATGAGTCTAGGGGTTGCCCTTTCATTGAAGGATGATGCTATATCATTTATAAAACCCAGGACACTTTCCTCCGGCCTCCAAGTAAAATCAAAGAAAAGCAAAGGATATTCACAAAGCGTTGGTAAATGCAATAGCTGTATTACTTGGAGTGACTTTTAGTCTCAATTCCTATATAACCTTCTCTCTTTAGAGGCGTGGCCAGGAGGAGAAGGGAAGCTGATGCTAATAGGTATTAATAAATGGAGTAGAAACCAATGGGGCTTAGTTTAGCTTCAGAAGATAATCTTTCTAGAGGAGGCAGATTGCATCTCCCAGGTGCACAACAGAAGAGATTATGTTACTTAAGGAGTACAGACTGCTGACAAGAGAGTAGAGTGAAAAAACAGATTTCCCCTGGCAGAACGAAATAGGCAACCTGGCAGACAGAGAGAGTGGAGCTTTAGGAGGATTACATGAACCTAAAGAATAAACTCTCTGCAACATCCAGGGAAAACTGGTGGAAAGATGATATGTAAGAAAGACTATAGTGAAATAAAGTTTTAACAGCACGTACTGAGAAAATCTAGAAGCTCGAAGGTTAACAAAAAATACGTTAAATGTATTGTAATCTTTTTTTTTTTTTTTTTTTTTGCTTCTTTTATAATGGTGGTACTAAAAACTCTAACTCAAATTTGCCTGAAGGTAACCTTTTGAGGGAGAGATAGTCATGCAGCCATTAAATTGCGGTCTCGCCGGTCTCATGAGATTTCCATAGCTTAGGAAAGTCATCTTGATGCTGGGTCCTGTTCCTCAGCCTTTTTTGGCTTTTTAGATGACTTTATTATGCCACCTTATCTGATAACCATCAGGCTCAGCAAATAATTATTTGTTTCTCAGTGCATTGGAACCTCCAAAGAACTTTTAAAACACACCAATGTGCCATTCCTAAATATTCTGATTTATGTGGTCTGGGGTACGTTCTAGATATTGATATCTGTTAAAAGCTCTCCAGGTGATACTGACATGCAGCCATGACTGAGAACCGCCGATTTATAGTAACCAAAGTCATATTTTTAAGCCATAACAATAATGATCATAGCTACCTTTTTCTGAGCGCTACAACATGTGCATTGCTATAATAGGCTCTTTACATACTATTGGGAAGAAAGCGTTATTCTAATTTGTAGATTTGAAAAATAGAGCATAGTTATGGTATTTGAAGCCAGATTTGATTTCAGTCCTGGGCTCTTTGTGCTATATTAATTTATTAATTCACAACAAGAGGTATACGTGGCAGGAATGTCAATAATTTTCACAAAGTCCTTCTGGACCTTGAGAACCCAAATAAAAGCACATGGTGTTTGGTGAGAGCAAAGTTAGAACCACAGGAGCTGCAGCTTTATCTTAAGACATGAATCTGCCAAGCCAAGAGAGCTTGCCCATACTATTTTTGAAAGAGCCTCTTGTCCAAAGAGCAGGACCCAGGTGTGCAAGGTTGTGCCTTCGATGATGGCACAGGTACTGTGAGGAGCCTCACTCTTCCTCCTTTTGTCAGAAATCCAGACTTTTTTTTTAATTAAAACATTTTATTTATGCCTACAGCACCTGGTCTTCCTAGGTGGTCTCCCATCCAAGTACTAACCAGGGCCTACTCTGCTTAGCTTCTGAGACGAGACACTGGGCTTGTTCAGGGTGGCATGGCCATAGACCATGGATGGTGGCTCCACTGGGGCATGAATCCAGGACCTTCTGCGTGTAAAGCAGACGTGCTAACCACTACACAGTGGAACCATGTCCAGAAATTCAAATTTTCATTGTTCTTCTACTCAGCATCTCTTTAGACATTATATTTAATTAGATCCTAACTTTAAATCCCTTTGGTGATGCTCAGGAAGGATTTAATCTCAATAAAGTCATCTTTCATCAAGAAAAGGCAGTTTGTAAAAAAAAAAATAGTAACTTTTTGTTAAAATTATGTAATAGACATAATAATATTTTTGTGTAGTAATGTTATAATGCCAATGGGCACAAGATGTGGAGGACTTTTCATGACATATTCAACAATGTGTCCTTTATACTTAATCAATGAGGGGGTGGGGAGGATACTCAGGGATTTCAAACATGAGAGGGATAAAGTCAGATATTTCATTTAGAATGAACAGCTATGTGGAGGCTGAGTGGGGAAGAGGAGAGGGAGGGGACTGGTGGCAGAGAGATCAATTGTCCTGGCATAGGACGGAGACGATGAGAGAGGTGGAGAAAAAGAGGCTGAATCTGAAACATTCAGAAGGCGGGATAAAGCATTTGGTAACTCGTAAATAGGACAGATGAGAAAGAGACAAGTAGATTCTTCAGTTTCTGGCTTGAGTCATTGGATGGTATTTCTAGTCACCAACAGGGGATGGGAGGAGAAAGTGGTTGGCTGGAGGAAGGATGAGAAGGGAGTGTGTTGAGTTCAGCATGGAGGTTTAATGACATTGAATGAGTTCTTCATAAGGTCGGGAGACTTGGTAAGTCAAGCTGAGAGGAGGTTTGGGAAATCTGCTGTGATAGAGAGTAGGAGGTGAGGCAGTGATAGGATTGGGAAGCACTGTATCTCCTGGTTCTGCCTAAACACAGCACCACTAATGATGATGATCATGATAATTTTTAATGTGGAAAATTTCACACCCCAGTGGTGGGCTTAATGCCTTATAAACATTGCCACATTGAACTTTTCGCAAATCAGCGTGAGGTATGTACTGTGATATTCCAATTTTATAGGTTTAGCAAATAACAAACCACTAGGTATTCTACTAAACCATCTCATTTAATACATTGGAGTTTTTCATAGTATTTTGTTCGCCCTTGACCCTGGCACATAGAAAACATCTGATATGTGTTAGCCAAATAAATGGTGAAATCTACATCTTACAGGATCACCTTTCTGATGGAAATGATTTGGCTCATGGTTGTATGAAAAGGAGGGCAGAGGGATCCTTTTGGTAAAATCTTGCATGTTTGAAGGATTGAAGAAGCAGATATGGTTACTATAGCAAAGTGGTTTTTAACCTACTTTAGTCTTCAGGCTTCTTTAGAGAATCTGATAGAAGTTATAAATCTTTTCCCCTGAAAAAGACACACTAAGGGGCATGAACATCCCCAAAATGTTCAATAAAGCTGAGGTTCACTGATCCTGCTGTAAGCTTAAGACATGCTTTGATATACACATCCTCAAATTCTTTAAATTGAGTTCTTCTAAATTTCCTCCACTTTTATTGCAAGAATAATTTCTCTTATTGCCTATTACAGCCAAATTTTGATATAGCTGGAATTAAGCATTAGAGCAGTTCTGAGGCATATATGTAATTTTGATTTCTATTACCAATTCAGATTAAAATAAATCTAAATTCTTTTGCAAACCTACTTTTTGGAGGTTTTTGAGAATCCTCGAACAGGCACATTCTGTACACTAAAAATATGGACAAGTTGTAAACTCCTTCAGTTAATTATTGGCTATCCATAGAGGCCAATAAATTCTTGTGTATATTTAATAACATACTCATATCTATGAACCACTCCTTACAACCAAACTATGTTCTCAGGAAATGTAAATCAATTTTAATATCAGCCTGAGAGGAATCTAATTAGGATGAGAATGTGCTGCCAAAATAATTATATAATATACTACAAATTATCATCCAGTTAGTATAAATAGAGATTCATCATTATTACATTCTCAGGATTTATCCAAAATGAATGAGCTTATCATTAGTTAACTGTTTCAAAGTCTACCAAAGGATTCTAGAAATTTTAAAAAAGAAAGAACTGCTTAATTATTTCCCTATTTATTTGAGAACCTACTGAGTATAAGGCACTGTGTAAATTCTTTATGTCTAGATTAGTAAGGGAATCTTTGGTTGCTTGCATGCATGGAAGCTCAGAGCTGAAGGGACCTTTAGCAAGATCAGAATCCAACAATCCTATTTTACAGGTGAGGTTAAAGAGCAATCAACAGACTTGCTCAAAGTAGCATATTTAGAGGGTCTAAGAAACTCAGGTCATAGGCACATCAGAATTCAGTTTGAAATTTTAACTTTGTCATGAAGTGTATGACATGGAACCTCATTTTTCTCATCTGTAAAAAGGGATATTTTGAGAGGATAAAAATATATAATTTTAGTTAATTGCATAGCATATGTTGGCACCTAGTCAGAATCAAATAAGTGGTAATTATTTTATTGGATAAAGCAAAATTTGCAACTGGATCTCCCAACTTTCTAAGACTCTAGCCATGTTCTCTTACTGCTTTAGAAATTAGCTTTACAGTCGCCAACTAATTTGTAGGCACTGGAGAGCTATACTCTTAACACATTCATTTTTAAGGTCTCTTTTTGCCTTAAGGAAGCAGAGATTTAATTTTTTTGTGTGTTTTCACTTGTTTATCACCTTCAATCATTGCTCAACAAATATGTGTTTAATGAAAGAATGAATTTCTCTATTGTGTCTCTACCACCCTCTCTACTCGACCGTGAGACTTTTCTAAATAATCAACATTTCTTGAGGACTTATTAAACTAGAAATTATTGGGCATTTGAAAATAAAATGAAATATCCACATTCAAGAAGTGCGAAAGTTAACTAAAATGTGTTCCAGGTTCCACTACAGCGAGATTCAGTTGACATCTTAGTTTACGTAAAGGTAGCAGGATAGGATACTTTTTTTTCTCTCTTAAATCCTGACATAAGTTTTGACCACTTGCTGGCTCTGTGACCTTGGGGAAATTACAAAATCTCTCTGAGCTCTCTCTGTTTCTTGTATACAGCATTTTCTTGTGAAAGTTAAATGTGTGATGCATTTCACCTGCTCAGCACAGTGCCAAGAATATGTAAGTGTTCATTAAAAGGTGGCTCCTAGGATCTTCGGCCTATTCTATGTGTTTATGATTGGAAATGATGAACTTGAAAATCCAACTTAGTGGGTGCAGGTTCCAAACACAGGTTTGCAGCCTCTTAGCATATCGCAGCCCTACTGCTAGGCTTGATGTTTTCTGTCCTGGGAGATGAAGACCGATGGTTCTTCTATCCTGTGATAACAGGACATGAAACCCATCTAACTGCCTCTGCTTGCTCTAGTCACAGCCATTAGGCACAACTTATACGAAGAAAGAATCAATGCACAAAATTATTTGATTAATCAACATCGCCATTGCACTTCCCAGCAGAGGGAAGCCAGGCATTAAAAAATACATTTTCTCCCTGGCCTTGTTTTTATGTTAATTGAAAGAAAAGAAATAAAATAAAGAGCACACGAATGTTGACAGGAGAAAATGCAATATAATTCTACAAAATATTTGGTACTAAAATGTTTTATGGAGACTAATGGTTCAATTATGGCTTAATATTCATTGCCACAAATATTGTGTTTGGGGGAGGGGCAGGGGTTGGTGATTCCACTCTCCCGCTCAGGGTATTGTCCCAGCCCTGATGCAGTGTTCCTGCTGGATGGAGCACTACAGTATCCCTCCCTCCCCATCAGAAAACCATGAGGATTCTATCTACTGTGCTTGAAATAGTGACCTGCTTCCTCAGTCTTATTATAGGATTCGAAAGTGACTATGGAGTCCTCCAAGAGGCAAATTTATTTTCAGGAAGCGGAATCGTAGGCTCAAATATATTACACTTCTTAATAATACAAAACTTTAGGGGTTGAATAAACGCTTCATTTTGAGGAAACTGAGGCACAAGAGGAGCAACTTGCTCAAATGTGCTTGGTAGAGTTGAGAGAACAGCATACCGAGTAAGGTGGAAGGAAGGTGATTTTGGAGATGACTTACTGAGGACTTGTAGCACAGTTCTTGGACCATTCGTTCACCCATTTAATTATTCTACAGAGCTGAACTGAGCATGCACTATGTGTCTAATAATATAGGAGGTGCTGGGGATTAGGGAGAACAAGACAAATAAGGCTCTGTCTTCTCGGAGCCTGCAGTATAGTAGGGGATATGGATAACAAAGGAGTCAACATCCCAAATTAATTATAGATTTTTATTGGGCTTATAGAACCACTAAGTAGAGTGCAAGGTCATAGAAAATGAGAAAGGAACTCATGCTACTTTGTCTCTTAGAAGATATTTGTGAAGGCTGAGGTCAGGCTGACTTTGAGAGTCACTGGCAACTGCAAGTACAGAGACAGCGAAGCGGGAAAAGAATGTTATACTACCTGACAGGTGGAGAGCCTCTGAAATAGAGTGAAGGAGGCCGGAGGCTGGCAAGGAGGCTGGAGAGAGAGGCTGGGTCAGATCATGCAGGGCACAGATTTTTGAATTAAAAGCATGCTCAGCACATGGCAGATGAAATGATTACTATCTCTGAGTTTCAATTTTCATTTGCAAAAGAAGGATAATACGAATCATATCGATGTGATTGTGTCGATTAAAGGAAATGGTTGCTTATTACACAGCATGGTGTCAGTCATTTCCTATGTAGAATTTTTCCTACCCTGTGCCTCATCTTTAAATGCATCCCTCAGCAGCCATTCCCCTGGTAGAATCACACTCAGGATGAGTGAGAGAGAGCGCAAGTGTGCTGGGCAATGAAGAACAGGCAGGAGCATAGTGGGACTCAGGAGAAGTGGGAGTGAGAAGGAGCAGGGGAGCTGGAGTTTCCACTGAAGGAGGTTAGAAAGAGGGCAGCATTCTCGCCAAGCAGCAGGATGCCTGCTAGGTGGTGGTGGCTGGACAGGGAGAGACTGAGAACTCCACCTGACTTAATGGGTCCCACGTGCATGCTGCTGGTTGTTGGGGCCATTCTCAGACTGTGGGAATTCACAAAGGCAGTTCGTTCATGTGTAGGACCTGGAACTCTGTAGCTTAATCAAGTCTTGACATTTGAATTTCTAACGAATTTGGGGGAAATAACGTTTCAGATTCTCATCATATAGCACTTGTTCAATATGAAAAGAAATAATTACTTTGCTGGAGTGATTAGCATGCCCAAGAATAACTATAGACTTTTCCCCAATTTTTACTTTTAGATAAATGTCAAATATCTTCCTTCCTTAAAGCGCATTTGATTTCTTTTTTTCTTAAGAATCATTAAAAAGTGGTAAGATATGATGAAAGTTCAGGGAAATGCAAGGAATTAATGAAAAAATGTGCATGAAAAGAAAGCCAAGTTAACCTGGCAGAGAAGATGATCTCAGCAGTGATTTTTGTCATCAAAGAAATAAAAGCTATTAACACTAATTTCATCTAAAGGAGACCGGCAGCAAGTGGTGGTGTTTTTCCCAGAAATTTCTGGAAGTCTACTTTGAAATGAAGTGGTTATCCATTCTGAACGGGAGCCTTTCCCAGTTAAGTGGACTCGCAGGCTCTGAGAGGTGGTCTGGGGACCATACGGCAGCCTGGCTATTCAGAGAGTGACGTGTGAGGCACGTAACCCTCCTGAGCTTCAGTTTCCTCAGCATCGAAGTGGGAATATTAAATTTATCCCAGGTAAATTTGAGATTGCGTGAGATGACACATAGGATGCCGTGCAGTGTCATGTCATTGGCACCGGGTAGGACCCTTAGTAAAGGAGATGAGTCTCCTTCTCCTTTTCTCTTTTCTTTTCCTTTCTCGGGTAAAGAGAACTTGGCTGAGTGATGGCTGGCAACTCCTGACTCAGCTTCCTAGAGAAGCACTCAGCAGACAGCTGCAGGGAGGGTCTCTGCCATAGCTTCTACGGTTATTGACCAGGGCTAATGGAACAAGTTAAACTGGATCGCAAAGAGTACTTGGACCCCATTTTGACTACAATAGAAAGTTCCGGGGTCTTTAATATCACTTTTCAATCATAATACCCTCTTAGAGGACCAAATAAAGCCCCGTTAAGCCAACCTGAGTCTTCTGCTGTGATTTCAAAAAGAGTGATTGTACTCTCACGTGCAGTAAGGTAGGACTTTTGTGTTGAAACCTTTTAAAGGGTTTTCTTCCCCTCTTCAACACGTGCAGATCATTAGAACAAAAAGTGGGTGAACAGTCTCTCTTCCCTCCCAAGCCTCACAGTCAGTCTTACCACCAACATAATTAAGAAAAGTAAACACAAGATAAACCATGTTAAAACGGAGGATGCAGGAAAAGGGTCTGTGACAACAATGGCTAGTGCAAAGTTTAGCTAATCCCACCGCCCCTTACCCTGCAGTGTTTCCTGGTAGAGCTACTCTCAGATGGATTTGGCTTTATTTTTTTAATGCTCTTTGAATGATCTAATGTCTATGCTACCAGGAAAGAGCCAGTTAAATCAAAGGCACAATATATCCACATTTATAGGAATAGAGGGAAAACTCTAGCAGCCCTTGCCCATGGCCACCAGGTCCTTCTCTTGCCTGTTTCAAGGCTGCCCCGTGTATGGGAGAGATGGCCAGTTATGTGAGCCAAATGGGTATCTAACCAAGAGAAGCCTCATCAGCAAATCCTTCTCTTAAATGAGATGGAAGTCCTCAGCCTCTGTTATAACAGGCTCTGTGAAGGGATGTTTCTTTGCATTTTGAGTGCTGCCCAGAAAATCTGGGTGTTTTTCCCAGTTCTGGTCCACACATTAATGAACTATTAAAATTCTTAAAAGAAGCCTTAAGTTAAAGGGCCACTGATTGTATTTATTTACTTTTAAAGTTCTTTAGCTGTTGACATCACTGCAACATACTTGCTCTCTTTACTGAGAGATAATGATAATATCTAAAGATTTACTGAAGCAACTACAGTCTAGAAGTAACGGATATTTTCTGCCTAACTGGAAGAGAAACCGTTCATAGTGAAAAAAGCACCTGGTGGGATAAAGGAGGCCAAGACCCAGTTTCCAGCTGTGTGACTCTGGAAAAGTTATTTTACCTCATCCACAGTGAGAGGATTAGCCTTGATGATGTCTGGGATTATTTTCAATGACAGCTTTAAATAGATCTTTTTTTTTTTTTGGTGTAATCATTCAGGAGCTAATAGAGACATCTAGTTGGCTTGCCTGATTCTCTACTGTCAGGGCAATTAAAAACTTTGAACTCAAGAGAGATGATCTTCAAGTATAAGACACAGCACTGGAGAGACAAGGCAAATGACTGCTCTAAAAAAGCTCCTGCAAATGATTCAGAAATTCAAAGTTCTGCATTTGTGTGGAGGGGTTGTTCTTCTTATGAAAATGACCCATTACCAGTCAATCACATAGCAATCCCAGACCATTTAAACTAGGGAGTGCAATAACAGCTTGTGTCATTTTAGATAAAGACATTGCCTTATGCCGCAGTAACCACTTAAATTAAATATGAAGAGATACCTATTAGGCCATAAAAGTAGAACCTGGCTATTTTTTCTTATTTCTCTCGAATTCAGTCCCCTGATTTTTAATTAATGCTCCTGTTTTAAACATCTAGATAGCCTTTCCCATTGTCTTTGGCTATGCCAGAATTTCTCAACCCCAGTGCTATTGATATTTTAGGCTACATAGTTCTTTGTCGTGGGGATGTCCTATGCATTATTAGATGTTTAGTATCATCCCTGGCCTCTAACTACTAGTTGCCAATAGAGTGCCATTGTCCCCAATATGACAATCAAAAACGTCTCTAGACATTGCAAAAAGTCCCTGAGGGGGTAAAATCACTCTGGGTTAATAACCACTAGTCTATGCTTTATCTTTTTCTGAATTTTGACTTTTATTTCTTAAGCATAAGACCAATGCTATATCCTGAAGTGCTCAGAAATTATTACCCTGTTGTTATTTTCCTCAACATTACTAACTTCTTTTATTTATATAAGATTTCACAATTTATCAAGCATTTCCACCCACATTATCCTGGGAGATTAACGTGTGACAGCTCATTGTCTATATCACATTAGAAAAGAAAAGCATATTTTCTGCGACTTTCCCTATGTCCCTCTTCACTCTGCTTGGAATCTGGCATATTTGACAAAAGAGGTCTTACTATGAGGTAGATGTATTTAGGACAAGCTAGGCATCGTGCAGATGAAATCTGGCTCAGTCTTTTCATATATATAGATGCTTAATCTATATATATGAAACAATATCCTCTCTGCCTCTCTGCCAGAGGGCTCTCCACACCTCCCAATGTGTACACAGGTCCGTGCGTCTACAACTATGTGTTGACAGGTGGCTTTAACACGGCCACCCAAATTCCCTGAACCCTTTGACTCTTTAAAGGCGTTCTGAGCACAGCAGTCTTTAGCCTAAACTGGACTGCTGCAATTTAATCATGCCACACTAAGTGAAACCAGACGGCATTTTTGAGATACAGAAACGAACATTTCTCCCCACACTCCACCTCCTCCCAACCCCTCTTACCTGCTTAAGGATTTCGGCGGCCGTTTCATGTGAACAATCAAATATCACATAGAACTCCTTGCCCTTTTTCATTTCCTTGAGTAAAGGCTTGGCATCTTTGTTCCCAGAGGGCAGCTGGCGAATTTTGATTTTAATGTTATATCTGGAGGGAGCTTTGATGAGCTCTTGCAGGCGAATTAGACCTAGAAAATGACATCCAATCATGCGACAGACTGCTCTGTCAAGAGAATACTTGTTTATTGCCATTTATAATCACACTCATATCATTCCCAAGATGTATCAAGAGGCCGCCTACCTAAAGGTTACACCATTGACTTCTCATTTGTCATTCCTCTATCTGTGGCAGATTATGCTGTATTTTCCTTTTGTGGGTAATGTGCGGCTGGGAAGCACAATTTTCCCAAGTGTATTTTGAATTTATTTGGAATGCTATTGTCTTCTCCAGCTTGCAGCCAACATCTCAAACTTTTAACAAATTAAGTCTATAACTGTAAAACTTTTAAAATAAATAGTTGCTGATGCTTCTAAAGGTGCATAATGCAATAGATACTCTTATTCACTTAAAAAGCCAGCAGAAGACTAGAATTCCTTTGGGCTATAAACCCTGTAAGTCTTTCATCAAGTATTTATATATAAAATACTCTTTACTAGTTAATTAGTTGTGTTGTTCCATATAATCTTCGAGTTCCTGCCATATAAACTACTTATAAATGGCTCATTATATTCTCTTTCTAATATGATTACATGCTGAATTGGGAAATCCTTTCTTGATTAAAAAAAAAAAAGATGTAGAATTTTTAGAGATCACAATAAAAGCAGAAACAAATTCTTTAAAAATCCACCAATGATCATTGTAGGAAAATCTGTACCAACTTGACGGAGAATGTTTGATTTGCCACAAGTATGAATCTACTGAGCTGCACCATTTTTTAGCAGAAGTGCTTTACTAGGGCAAGAGAGACAGCTATATAAAACCACCATTTCATTTCCCCTAGTGTTAACTGGTGCTTGCTATACCGCATGATGTTGCCTCTCAGTCAACAACTCCCATTACTTTGGAGAATTGACTTTTTTTTTTTATTACACAGTTCTCTGCCTTCAGGATTTGTCAGCTTTAAGTAATCAATAGAAAATATTAAGCTTTATCAGTATTCAGATGGAAATGGTGGTATGTATTATGCAAGATCCAGCATGGATACCAGCTACTTCTGGACTTCATGCATTTCTTTCATTTTCTTTTTTTATTTATTTAGTTATTTTCCCCCAGAAGCCACTTTTTTTTATGGCTCACATGTTAAAAGTTTCCTCTAATACTATGTATAGGTTTGGTTCTGACGTACAGTAAATTTGTAATGAAGCCACTCTTCAGAGTCAGATGGGAGGAGGCAATGGAAGGGGGAGTTGGAGAACCATATGAAGATTTAGAGCTCATTATTCTTTTTTAATTTTTTAGCATAAAAATAGAAATTGTTAGAATGATAGCCTCCCTGGACTCTTGCTTCTTTTCAAATCAATCAGCATGGCTGAAGGCTCTCAAGTACCAATAATGAGCCACTTGCCCTCCTCCAGATCACTTGTCCTGAGCCACTGATGGGTACTAAAAATGGATGAAACACAAGCACATGGATGTGCATAGTTGCTAATCCTCACAATAATCCCACGAAGCAAGCATTATCATCTTCAAAGAAGAGAATCAAGGCTCAGAGCAAAGAAATAGCTGGCTGAGGGTCACAGAGATAGGAGGGGCCGAAGATTCATGTTGCTGTCTGTGAGCCCAGCTCTCAGCCTTTCCCCTTCACCGCCCTGCCTTACAAATAGAAATTGTTGGTGCTGAGGGAATAGAGTTTTGGATTACTTGCTAAGATAGAGAAAAATTAGAAACGGGGACCCACTCTCCTTTCTTCTTTACTCCAGGCTGTTTGTGTCCCACTCCTGTTTTTCCCTATCACTCTCCTTCTTTGCAGTCACATACTTTTTTTTTTTTTTAACTTGGGCATGACGACAAGAGAGGTCAATGCGGCCTTTAAATAAAACGGGGGAGAAAACACTTAAGAAGCGCACTTCATATGCTTCCATGAGCTGCTCTTTTGTTCTTTGTGCAATGGAGCGTCGGTCTTGAAGCGAAGTACGTCTTTCTTATCATGATGACTTACACGTTTATGGCATTTAAAGTTGAATACGTTTTCTCTGTCTATTCGTTCATGTTTACAGAATAACATTTCCTGGATGCTCATTAGATGCCAAGACCCATGCCAAACGCTGGGGACAGGACACACACCCACTCTTACTTTGAGGCGCTCACAGCCCGATAGAAAGATTTTATCCCATCAACTCATGATGTGTTTGCGGCATCAATTACTCCTTAATTTTATCAATTACAACGAGCTGAGGCTGCTGGAGGTTGGAGCAACTTGCTCCAGGTCATATGAAGGCTGTTGAGTGGCACATAGGGCTTCAAGCCAGGTCGACCTTTTAACTCCCAATCTAGGGCTCTTTTCACCACATCAGGGACCCCTCCTGCAGTTTAGATTTCAGATCAACTAAGCAACTGACTGAATCATGAGATAACTAGCTATAAATAAATAACTGCAGAAATAAACAGAGAAAGAAAACTTTGGATCAGCATAAAGCCTTCAACCTTTATTTGGCTAATGAGGCTATTAATAAACACTGCTCTCTCCACCTCAGAACAAGTGACTATGCACTTTTATGATTGTTTTATGAAAGAAAGTTATTTTAATACCAATAGAGTAGAAAGGAGAACAATCTAGTCCAAAAGGCCATTTTCTAATTGGACAAAATTTGTCTTTGGGAAAACTCACTCCTAAGTCCCTAATGTTCTCATTTTGTCTGCATGCAGGTGAATAGCCTCAGGACAGAAGAAGGTCAGAAAATTGAAAGATTACTGATCCAGGTTTGGGGAAGAACCATGAGCAAGGAACAACAAGGTTTACATTTTTCTTCCCCTAGCAATTGATTGCTTTAAAAAAAAAAAAAAAAGCTTTCTGCCTTCTAGCAAAGTTATGAATTTACAATTCAAGCTTTTCTTTTAGTTCACCGGTCTAAAATTGAAACAACTTTTTTTTTTTTTTTTTCCTTTTTCTTTTTTGCATTTCGCATTTTGCTGCAATCCATCACCCCGTTGTAAAGGATAGTTAAAAACTATTTCCTAAACGAACAGTTTTTTCAGGGAAAGGACATTGGTTTAGGCACACCTCCTCACTATGCTTATTGTCCTTCCAGCTCTGGCCAAGGGAGTGTGTGCTCCCAGGATCAGACACCAGTCAGAGAGCAGGAAGGGAATTTACAAAGCTGAAAATGGTGATGTGGGGGTGGCTTTCTAGCCCACTGTGGTGGAGGGACTTTAAAAATAAAATGCAGATAAGGAGACACCAACGAACCCAAGTGAAGGGCATTCTGCAATAAAATTGAACTAGACTCTCCTTAAAAATGTCAAGGTCATGGAAGACAAAGGAAGGCTGAAGCGTTTTAGGCCGAAAGAGAGACTGAAAGGACGGGGCAATTAAATGCAATGGGCAACTCTGGATTTCAAACAATGTCGTGGGGATAATTTTTGATATAATTAGAGAAAATGGAAATACAGAGTGTGTCTGTGGGGGTGGGTGTAGTCAAGTCTTCCTTATTTTAGAAGCATGTTGTCAGGACCAGATCCAGCAGAGATTTTGTCTGTGTTTTGATCAAGGCTGACCCAGCAGTCTCGATCAGCCTTTTCTTGTGAGGGGAGAGTTTGAGGACAACGTGGGCACAGATGGCTGTCCCATAAGGGTGGGGGTGGGATAAACTGGCTCTGGGTCCCTCTAGACAGGTGAAAAATGCCAAAGGGCTTAAAACATCTCTGGCCACAAGCACTCCAAGCTGGCTCTGCCTGTGCCTGGGACAAAACCATGCGCTGGAGGGACATGGCCACTAGGAAGAATCCCCATGTTTAAGCATAACCTGCCATGGGGCTTTTTGGCCAGCAAGCGCCAGCCTCCCCTAGCCCCAGTCATCTCTGCAGAGTTTCCTTTTTTTTAAAACTATTATCATATTCATATGTGCCGATAGTACTGTATCAGTGTTAAGTTCCCTGTATTTGATCATTTTAGTGTGGTTATTTCAAGGAAGGTTCTTGTTCTTAGGAAGTACACTAATATATTTAGGGATGAAAAGCTCATAATATCTGCCACTTATTTTCAAATGGTTCAACAATACTGCTACTTATTATTATGTTTGTTGTGGTTGTTTTTATATTGAGAGAATCATATAGCATTGATAACTGTTGAACCTAGATGAAGGGCACATAGGAGTTCATTGTACATTTCTTGCAACTTTTCTCTAAGTTCAAATCTTTCTAAATAAAAAGATAAAAATGTGCAGTTGTAAAATAATACAAGAGCCTCCTTCCTCCACTCCCACCTCCAGAAATGCAATTGGAAGCTGCTCCTTCGGGTTGCGAAAGTACTTTATAGCGAAGAGCCTGTTTATTTCACGTGAGTTTGAGCTGGGCTCTGCATATAGAGATAACTTTCGAAAATGTCAAAATGGCCAATTCTAAAAACTTGCTTTGGCCGCCTACCTACTCCGTACTCAGGTATGACAAAGAAAAATGCTGATTTGTAGGCACATCAAGTGGGAACCTGTGGAGCATGTGGATGAGAAAAAAAGAACGCGCTGTTTTCAGCAGGTGTTTAAAATTTTCCATAATGTCTCTTTAAATAATAATAAACGTTGCTGTTTACATTGCTCCTTTTTATGAAGGATGCTCTACACCATTATAGATAGCTCAGTAAACCTTAGAATGGACCTCTGAGGTAGATAGGTGTCCGTGCTATTTTACAGTAAGGAAAGGGATGCACGGTGAGGTTAATTGTTTGGATTGGCCCTGAAAATGAGTCACAGATTCTAGGAATTGAGGGGACCTTAAAGGTCAAACCCTGAATTGCCGCATGAATCCCCTCTAGGCAATTGCTGCCGAAACTTCTCCACTTGAAAAATTCTCTACCTCACGTTGCAGTCTAATTCATTTCTGGACAGCTTTAGTTATATTAATGAGCATCAGTTCAAAAGAAAAGTACCTAGGTTTTCTTAAGTCTTAATCTAATTCCCTGTTCATTAAACCACACCAGTGGGTTTGATGCCATGAAAATGAATGTAATAAGCCGTTGGGACCCGAAGATAAGATCGCACATTTTAAATGTTAATTTTTTCTTCATTTGAACTTAGAAACATGCAAAATGGCATTCCACAAACTTGTTGATATATTAATATACCCAAATCTAATAGGATTCTTAAAGGGATCTATGGACCCTCCACAGAGGAGGAAAAATTAGAACTGAGAAATGGAAATGGGAGAGTGAGTGAATTACCTGGAGAAATACAGCCCTTTTAAGTGCAGATCTTCATACATAAGAAAAGTGCATCAAAGAGAGACTACGCTCAAAAGAAAAATTGTGTCACTTGTTTGCAAAGTACCTCATGGAAGAATCTAGTCAAAATATTTGATATTACCTGTGTTGCAGTTAGCTCCACCAGCATATTTTGCCCCCAAATTCTGGCTAATATCAATGGTAACTAAAATAAATATACCTGGCATGCAATATCTGAAGATTAATTTCCTGAGCAAAATTCTGAAAATTTGAGTAGGATTCTGATCAGGAGACTGGTCTGTGTAAGTATGAAGGGAAGAAAAGAGTGAGAAGAGAGGAAAAGAGCAATTATAATTTATAATCTTGTTGGTACTAAGTGTCCAGGATCTTCTAGTCCCCCATTCTTTCCGGTGGAATTGTGAAAAGGCAAATAGCAGAAGTTTTTTGGCTAGTAGTTAAGACAACCCAGTGGGCTGAGTTACTGATGGTGAAAAGATTCACTTATTTTTTATTGGGTACCGATCATCCTTCATTTTGGCTTGGTCATCTATGCGAAAATGTTAATTTTCTTCAAGTCCAAATCGTAGGCCTCTGTCAAGATTCTTGGTTCTGGACAATATATTCTAGCTGTTTTCTATGGGAAAATAGGGAAAAATATAATAAATGTAACAAATCTAAGTCTCTATTTAAATATAGCCATAAGAGCAGCTATTTCATTTATTTACAGAATGGTTGAGCATATTAAATGGTTTAATTATACAAAGTAGTTAGAAAAGTGCAAGGCACATAGTGCTCAAGAATTTGGTTAGCGTGATTTTTGTGTTTGTCATTTCCCTTGGGCTTTCTCCCTGGTTCTTTCAACCACTGCATTTTTGAGACTATGTTTCAAGTGAGAGCTAACAGCTCTTTATTATAACCTGTATGTTAGAAATCTCAGGGCTCTGATGTGTTGAGAAAAATGACTTCAGACAACCACGGATGAAAAAAATCTTAAGGGCTATGTGTTATGAATTCAGGGCTAGAGGCATCTGGCTAGAACTTATTTCTTTGGTGGCCTCATATAGTCTCGTCGATATGCTTAGGAACTCTCAAATTCGTATCTCCAGCCCCTACCACATTCCTTCAGACTCATATGTCAACTACCTACTCGTCACCTCCATTTAGATGGTTAGTAGACATTGCACACTCAGACTTAACATGAACAAACTGTTGATACTATCCTTAGTCTTCCATACTAGCTCTCTCCTTTGGATTAGGCCAAAAAGCTCAAAGGCATCTTTGACGCCTCTTTTTCTCTCCTGCCCAGCTTCTGCTCCTTCAGGGCATTATGTCAGCTCAACATTCAAAACATTTCCAGAGTCTGACCTTTTCTTAGTCCTCTATTGCTACCATCACTTTCATCTCTTGCTTTGATTTCTCTAGGAGCCACTTGTTTTTACCCTTGCCTCCTTATATTATAACAGGCAGAGTGGTCTTTTTATAATGTGAATCTGATCATTTTGCTCCTCTGCTGAAAACTCCAACGGCTTCCCATTTCATGAGATGCAGAAGCTCTTCCAGTGGCCTACAAAGCCCTCCATGATCTACAAGGCTCTCCTCTCTGACCTACTCTTCCACCATGCTTCCCTTCACTCTGATCCAACCACACTGGCCTTCCTGTTTGTTGTAAATAAAGTTTTATTAAAACACATCACATTTATTCACTTACATATTGCCTATGGCTGTTTTCTTGCTACCTCAGCAGAGCAGAGTAGCTGTGACTGAGACCCTGTGGCCCATAAAGCTTAAGCTATATACCATCTGGTCTCTAGAGGAAAAAAAAGTTTGCCAGGCCCTGTTTTACAAAAATGGCTGTGGCTACATTTCACTAAGTTTGGTCTTGAGAAAGCAGAAACTGCTGAGTATCCTCCACACTCCATTCAGTGCTCAGCTTCCCAGCTCATTTTGATGCGTGTGAAGGAATCGAAGCCAGGCTTCCACCAGGGGTCTAATGAGGCAGAGGGGACAACCAATGAGCAGCAACTTCTCATTGCCTAGGGTCATCTCTGAATGAGAAATTAGAGAAAAGTAGGTGACTGATGGGAAGAACATCTAGGCAACAGAGAAAGATGAAGCAGGACAAAACTCTACTCCCCCCAACAGTGCTCAAGGATCTTTCTACATTTGTGCTTCTAAAGGACAGAGTTCTGCCTGCTAGTATTTAGTGAATTGAATTTCATCCTTAGAGACAGGCACAATGCTTCCATTGACTTCCATGGGAGTCATGGGCCATTTGGTTCCACAGACATCTGTGCTGGTTTCAGGCTATTTAACAAACTCCTAAACAAATCCCAACAAAGTGCTCTTTAGCGGATACTTAATTCTGGTGTAAGGGTGGGAGCTGAGCACACCTAAGTCCTTTCCTTTCCTTCAGGTTTACTCTTTTCTCCTTTTTATGGCTTACTAATTACTGCAACCAAAACCCTGAGTCAAGCAATATTAAATCTACTCAAAGTCAAAGATGTCACTTTTATCGATCTCAGTTGACCTGTTTACTCTCTGGGCTCCAATTTAATGGCTCAATTGATTATTCATTTACATTTTTAATGTCTTCATGGGCAAAATCATTTTAACATGAATTATCTCTAACTTAATGGGCAACATGCAGTCTCATTTTGGATTTTCAATTTCAGCAAGTATTTATCGAGCTCAGGAGAACTTAACAGGGATAAAGTGGGGATTTCAGTTTCTTGTAAAAGAAGATAGAAATGATAGTATGATTTTTCTCCTGTGAAGAATGGCCATCACTTATAGGTGCTCACCTGAAATCAGATGGTGATTAGGATATCAACTTTCGAGTCATGTTTTTGACAAATTACATTTTGTCTAAGTACATTTTGAAATTTACATACCTTTAAACTTTCTTACATGAAATTCAAAAGTTCAATATGATTTATTGATTTGTCTTCCTTTTAGATGGTCCTGCTTTGCTAGGGATGGTAGAAATAGGGTGAGGGAATTATATCATAGTGTATAAACCATAATGAGGCATAGTATGATTTTATCAGCTCATGGAATTCTCTATTTACAAAAGTAGGCAACACAGAGGATCTGCCTACACTTAGGTTTACAATATAATATTCTATTTCGAGGCTCTCTGTGCTTGTGGAGTTCATTTGATATGTTCTTCCTTCACAGCAAGCAGGTGAAGCTCTAAAAATATGACTGCCTTTGGCTTATCCTTCCCAGTAGGACTGTTCTGAATATAATATTTATAAATTATATACACAATCACCTATCTTCACTTCTTCCTAAAAGAAGATGAAGTGTAATAAGAAAAATACATAAATGCAAACTTCCAGCCAGAATAGTCACTTTTATCTGACAGTTTAAAGTGGAACCAGAGTTCAATGCCAAGTAGAGGAGGCTCGCTATTCATCCTCTGGGGAATAGTAAGGGCTAGTGTTTGGTGAAAGGGGCAGTGAAAAATGAAATACTATTAAACAGTTTAAAAGTGCTTTGCTTTATTAATTTTTGCTGATAATTTTATTAATATCACTACTAAATGTGTATGTCAAAAAAGAAGCTAATTTCAATTCTTGGAGAAAAAATATTCATAAAGTAAATACAGTCGTCCCTCGGTATCCGTGCAGAATTGGATCCAGGACCTCCCAGATACCAACATCTGAGGATGCTTGAGTTCCTTAGATAAAGTGGTATAGAATGATGCGTATAGTCAGCCTTCCACATCTGCAGGTTCCCAGTAGCAGATCAAAAATACTGTTTTTGATCCGCAGTTGGTTGAATCCTTGGATGCAAAACTCGGGATATAGATGGACAACTGTATATCTATTGAAAGAAAAATTGCATATGAGTGGACCCGGGTAATTCAAATGTGTTGTTCAAGGGTCCACTGTAATATTATTTCTTCCACATGTAATTATTAAGTATTTTCCTATGAGCCAGGAGTGTGTTAGGTGTTAGATTAGAAAACTAAATAAGAGAAACTTCCATTTTTAAGGAATTCCTAACCTCATAGACATGGAATATAATTGAAACAGTTATATTTACAAAGTGACATGGAAACCTATGGTGGTCTCAGAGAGCTTGAAGGAAGAAGTGATATTTGAGTGTCGTCAGAAGAAGGAGAGAGCTCACCACCTTGGGGGTATGGAGGATCATCCCAAGTGAGGGGCCACCCTCCAAAAAGAAGAGTCGAGGTGAACTTGGGAGCTGTGAGGCTAGAGGGAACGTAGAGAGGCTACTTTCTGGGTTAATGAAGATGAAAAGGCCTGGGTGGTGAAGAGCTCTACATTAGAAAAACTTGCACTTTATTATGTGGACAATGGAGAGTCACCAGCAGAGTCTACACTGAATAAAAGGGGGCCTGAACTCCGACAAACCTCAAAATGTAACCCGAAGGCAAAGGGGGACGATACTGTTAAAAGAAACTTTCAAACGGGATAGGGTCAGAGACAGTGTCTAGGGAGAGCAAAGCACAGAGCACCACGTTTCTGTCCTTGACCCTAAAATAAGTAGATTGGGACAATACTAGCTTTCTTAAGGGCTCATCACCGGAGGGTCGACATCTTTCCTCCACAAAACGGTCAGCTTTCTCGATCCAGCCTCTAACTGGGTCCCTCTTTGTTAACCTACTTAGAAACTTTTCTAGACATTTATGCTGCTAGTTATCAAATTGCAATCACACCTTGTGCTCATTTTCAAACTTTCTCTGCATTATTTAAGGAAAGGAGTCCAGGGCTCAGTCTTAATAGAACTGGATGAATGAAATAATATTTTTAATATTCTGATTAGATTATAACACATATCAAAAGGTGATAGTTCTTAAAAAAAAAAAAACAAACTTCTAAGTTCGATGATGAAAAGATCAACTGGCCAAAAGGAATTGGAATTAGCTAGCCATGGCATTCCTAAGTTAGAGTACTCCATCAGCTTCATATAAAAGCATTTCCATGCACTCCACCTGGTGAATTAATGCCTATAGGACACTCTGGTTCCCTCTGTTTAGACCAAACATGGCCAGGAGCGGTCTGGTGAGCATCTCATACCTGTGCTGTCTTCATACACCACAGTCACTGTCTTCCAGTTGTAGTAAAGGACCAAATCCAGGATGGCCCTGCTGATAGCTGCATAATCTGGGTAGAGGTTGATGTAAAACAAGTCTTTGTTGTCCACCGAAGGGTGTTTCCAGCGGGTCTGGATGTGTGGAACTTCGAGAGCATTGCAAATAGACTGCACAGCACTGACCGAGGAACTGTGGGAAGGACCAAAGAGAGCAGCCACACCAAGAGCCAGCTGGTCACACGCTGATGCCCAAAGACGAGAAGGAGTTGGGAAGAGAGGGCAGGAAGGGGAAAGAGAAGGAGAGAGAGTTCCATGAATTTAATGTTTCCTTCCATGAATCCTCTTTTTAGTTTCACTATTGGAAACTTTCCTCCACTCTCTATCTGCATGTTTAATCCAACTTTTGGAATTCCTCGGACACTAAAACACCGAGAGATGTAAATGTGGAACGGATGAACAACGAATCACAGGGCCACCTCCCTGCAAATGAAAATGAGTGGCTGGTCTCGCTTCATTACCTTTAGTTGGACAGAGTCTAAATTCCTTGCTGGGTATGCTGTTACCCAGGAGCACTCAGAGCTAGTCTACAAGCCACTTCCTCAGTGAATGCCATGTGAATGGAGTTGTGTCATATGCCGGGGTGACAGTGAAGATGTTAATGTGGTCATAGGACTGAGAAGACTCTCTGGGTGACTGTACAGTGCTTTAGATCCTGTCTTCCCACAACTCGCATAGGCGTCCCAGGATTACTGAAAAACTGCTAAAGAATGTTAAGTGATACTGATACCTAATTAATTAAAGAATAATAGAATAGCATAGCTTGAAGGGATCTTAGAAGACATTTTGTCCAACCCAGTAATATCATAGACAGTGGAGTACGTCAGGACCACTGGATAATAGCAGAGCTGTACCAGAGCCCAGGGACTCAGCTCAAGGTCAGGCCTTTCTTTAACTCAATAGCAGCCAACACGAAACCTTACAAAATCAAGTCAACATGTATTTAAAATTAATTTATAACATTTCTCATTGTAAGGTTACGCACACTTATTGAGAGAATTTAGAATATTTGAAAGTGGAAGGAAGTGAAAAATGCCATGTAATTCTATCGTATTGGGATAGCATCTATTTATATTTTGGTGATATGTAAATATATATATAAAAGAGTCATATAGATGCAGTTTGATGCGTTACTTGCTTTATTTAAAAATAAATTTAACACTAAAGAATGCCCTTTTCTCCAAATCATTACAAATTCTTCAAAATTATATTTTTATTGTTTTTAGAATAGCCCATTAAGTATGAATATGTCATCATTTATTCCTATGATATTGATTATTTAAGCTGCTCCTAATTTTATGCTGTTATAAGTAATATTATAGTAGTTATTTCAATTCTTATATTTTTCTCTGAATTTTACATTGTAGTTTTAGAGTACATGTTCAGCTGTAATTAAAGGTTGTTGATATTTTTAAGTAACTCGATACAATTAATCAAATTCCGTTCTAGGAAGATTGGGACGTATTATAGTCTACAAGCATGCAAAATTGTGCCTCCTTATTATATGCTAGCATAAATTGATGCTGGCATGAAATCTAAATTTAAAAGCATTTCAAATTTGTATTTTAATGCTAGTTTAAAGGAATTTGAAACTCCTGAGAGATATTTGAATATTCGAAAAAAAAGACAGCATATTTTATAAATGAAATTGTGTTAATATTCATAATGATGTCATTCTACAAATAAAAGTAAGTAGAAAAACTATATGGCTTAGAATCATCCAACTTGATTTAGAGAGAAAAATTCATAAAATTTTGAGAGCCAAATTCCAAATATCTATGGAGCAGCAAATGTTGACATTCACAAGGAAAGCTTTTGGCTCTTGGCATTGACTTACCACAGGAGATGTGAAGACATATAACTTTCTGCATTAAGTCCTGTAAGTTTAAGTTGCTATTATCCTTAGAAGCTCATTTGATGAATGTGTTTTCATTGGTTAGCAAGATAAAATGAGAGCATAGAATATACGAACTGTTGTTTTGTCTAACACGGGCAATGGATGGAGATTCCTGCTAATATTTAGCTCTGGGATGCTAATAGTACTTGACAGAAAATCAATCCTTTTGAATTCTGTTTGCCAGCAAATTACTAGTTTTAAGAAGCTTTGGGGGTGTTTAATTTACAAGTACTGGCAGGTACTTCAGATCATGAAAAAAGCTTTCGATTTTATGTGGGTTGAAGTATAATGGTTACATGTGGTTGGCTTTCTGAGGTATTTACTCACTGCTCTTGGTGTGTGTGTGTGTAATGTGTGTGTGTGTGTGTGTGTGTGAAGAGAAGGAGAGAGAGTCAGTCAGAGTCAGTCAGAGAGAGAGAGAGAAGTTAGAGATCTAACCCATAAGAGATAATTTATGTGAAGATGCCTTGTAAACTTTGAAATACTATATATAAATTTTGTATTTGTTCATAGACAGTTCTGACCTATATAGTAGCTGCAGCTCCATACATTTTTAAAAGAAAATTTTCTCGTTACTAAGATCATACCCTAGATAGAAAAAAAAAATCATTATGCTATTTACTTTTTGTCTGTGCTACCAAGAAAACAAGTTTTACATTTTGTTGTAGAGAAAACAAAAAAGAATTTTACAGAATGCATTAGGTGAACACGTTCTACAATCCTAACTGGGTTGATTCTGTGTAGAAACAACCAGTGTTTAGTTACTTGGAAATCAGCATGAACATGGCGTTTGTTATATTTCTTTTATTTGGGGGTTTTTGTTGGATGAAGCTTTCCTCTATGGGGTGATGAGCACCCTTGTTTTCACACAAACGTCTCAACTTCTTCTTAGAAGCCAAGCTTCAAGCATATCAAATGTGACGGTGCTCACGAAATCCCCTTGAAGGGCCTAGGGGATGACTCAGGGAGCCCCACAATTCCACAACTCTCCCCATGAGACAAACCTTGCAGCCTACACATAAATTAGATGACATTTTAGAAACTTCTATGTTCAGAAGCAAAATAGAATCAAATGATCAAATGCAAAGGTTATTCTCATAGGTTTAATCTTCATGTTAATTTTTTTTTCCCCCAGTAGATATCTCTTCCCACCTGGAGCATGCACAGAGCTCAATGAACATCTTTAACCCCAAGTTTCCTGTTTTATTTATTTGTTTGTTGTTTTAATTGTATAATTCTATTTTTTTCTTATTTTTTAACTTTTTTTTTATCAAGGTATAATTGACATAGAACATTATATCAGTTTCAGGTGTACAACTGAATAGTTCAGTATTTGTAATCGTCATAGTTTTATGATCTTGTGTGAGTTTAAAAAAAAAAGTAGAGAAAATGCTAGGTAAACCCAGTAGCTTACAACCCATTAAAATTCAGGGTGTGAGTTATGTGTGCCATGGGCATTTCCACACGCTCGGTGGATATGACCTTCCACAAAGTTTTATTTGACTGCACTGCACAATTTCATGGTGGTATCTCAGCCTTGGGAAGGAAAAACAGATCAAGCTTGACATTTTCCATTCACAGCTGAATCAGTTAATCACAGAGTACAGGGCATTGAAGGATAAGATAATCAGAAAGGCCCATAACACAGAGCTGGGCCACATCCATTAGGACAGTTGAGATTGCTCTGGACAGTGACATCCGGTACCAACCCCGATTTCCTGCAACCCATTTGCACCAAGATGCCCACTTTGAAAAAGGGCATCAGAAAGAAGGTGACTTGTAGAGCAGACATATCACCCAAGGAAGCTTTTAAAAATGTGAAAATAGTTACCTCTCCGGGAGGCTTCGAAACTATCAAAAAGGTTAATTCTCTGGATGTCATAGGTTAATGTGGTGTTGGGCATCAGGGTTCGGTTTCTGTTAATGCTGGTTACTGCGAACTTGAATGCTAATTCCTCAACATTAACAGGTTCGTTTTCCACAGTTTCAAAAATCCCTCCTGCAGAAGCAAAAGAGATGAATGAGAAGCATTAGTCACATTGTTCACACATTTTTTTTTTTTTTACAAAGAATAATATAAATTCAAACAAAAGGTCCAAAAGAATAAATATAAGAAATATAGGCATGGTCAGAACATATTGTAAACAGAGTGTTAAAAGTTAAGTTCATCAGCATGTGTGACCTAATTTCATACATATGCACTGTATATTACCTCTGAGATGGCAAATGTATTCCCAATATTTAGTACCAAGGAAAATAGAACTGATGATATATGGTGAGGAGGGATTTTCTATAGTTTGAAGATGAATCACGCTCTGGTTGACTTAAGTATAATTTGAACTGTGTCCTGGTGCAACCATCCTTTCTTAAAATGAAGCTCTTTCTATTCAGAAACAGACATTCTAGACTGTAGAGGGATCATAGAGTTGAGTGGGGTCAAAATGAGACACACATACACTGAGAGCTCTTCTGTTCTTGGTGGCTCAGAATTCTGGGGTCATATTCTAGTACTTTCCAAAGTTCACAGGCTGATTTAAAGAATTGCTTTTTATTTTTTATTTTTTTGAGAAACTGTTTTGTTCTGCTCAAAAGCAACTCTTCCTTCTACCGCTGAAGATACGTTCTTCCTCTGTACAAGAACACATGCACTGTCTGTGATATCTTAGCCATGAGGATCTCATCAAAAGCAAAACAGCAGCGCTTAAACCTCATCAGGGAATCCAGCTCTGAATTTGCTTGAAACATTGATGTTGATGGAACCATTTAAATATTATTAACTACACATTCTTAATGTTCTTTAAGAGCTGTCTTGGATTATAAATAGACACGGGGCATACAGTAGAGGCTCTTAACTGGCCTCCATTTAACTTACTCCTTGATAGACCAATATTCCCAATTTCCTTTGAAAAACACATTAATTGGTGCCCATGGGATGCCAATACTTGTCAACTAGCAGATGGCTATTCCTATACTCTCTCCTATACCATTGAGTGATGCCTTACCAAAGGTCAGTTGTAGGTTTTTAGCAAACTTGTCTAGGCTAGATTGATTGGCATGTGCCTTAAGTTTTCTACCCAGTCAAAATATATATATATATATATATATATATATATATATATATATATATATATATATATATATTTGTATATATGTATATATATTTGTATATATGTATAAAAAGAAAAATTTGAGACCAAAAATCAAAAATAAGCATCTATTGGCACAGGTATTATTTAGGTCTATCCTTTCTTAGAAAGAGAACTCCAATAGGCAGAATCTAATTCAAAGAAATTACATTGATTCTACTTTGAAAGAATAATAAACAAATAGTAAACATATTTACAATTTTTAAGTTAAAATTATTATTACTATTATTATTTGCAATGCCCTGCTCAACTGACTTTATTAAATAACCAATTATAATTGTCAGATTGGGGAAACTAAGGAGGTTTATATAGAACTATTTTGCGCTTTTTGGAAATATCTCTCGCTTTCATAGACCAATGACAGATGTTCATATGGAGATCATTTTCATGTTCTCTGAGAAACTGGAGCTGAATGCTATGTGACCATGATACATGACCATGATAACCTTTACCTATGAATCCATATTGAACGTTTATTGTGAAATCACTGTTAGGAAAATTTTTACTCAAGTGATTTTGTCTTTTTCCTTTGTCACACAATTGTAAGCAGATCCTTGATGGGTGGCAGAGGGGATCTTTCTGTTTCTCTCAGAATTGTTAGTGGATGCTCAACAGCAAGGTCATAAGCTCACATCATAGACTCTTGGTCACCGGAAGAAGATAGATATAGGCTGGGTTTACCACTACAATCAAGCTGACTCAAGATCAGAACCTGGTGTTAGGACTTCCACAGTAATTATCTGCACTTATTTGTTTACTCGTTGTCTCCTGAGCACATGTTGAGAACCTTCACGAAGACAGACTGTGTCTTATTCAGAATCACCACCTTTACGGAGACCAAAATATCTTAAGATGTTTAGCTTCCAACTGTTTAGGGGAAAAGTCAATTACTGGCTCAGATGTGCACATCGTTAACTTGTGTGAGGCAGGCTGGTGGGAGGGAACAAATACCTGAATAGGAATCAAGAGGTTCTGAATTTTGGATCTTGGTCTACCTACTTACTCTTTGAGAAGGATTTTTAAGTACTAGAAAGAAAGTTACTATGAAAATCCTCTTTTACTGTAAATATTTCATTTAAGCCTTATTAAATTCCAAGTAGGAGGTAGTGTTCCTGTTTTAGAAATGAAAGATCACACATTTTGCCCAGCTTATTCAAAGTCACACACACACACACACACACACACACACACACACACACACACGCACACGCACATATATTTCAACTTATTTCTGATATTATTCATCTCTAAATGTAGGCTAATATTGCCTCCTTTCTTGCCTTGGAGAATTGTTCTATAAAGGGAACAATGTAATGTAGTGTAAGTGCCCCGAAAACGCAATCGTTCCCCAGAAATAAATTATTATTACACATGGATAATGAGGATAAAAAGAGGAAATGGCATCTGTAGAACTGCCTATTCACGTCAATATTATTCCTTTGGTATGTAGTTTTTTTACATAAAGCAGAATGGACCTAGGTTTAAGAGAATTTTAAGTCTTTTAATTATGTGCTTTGGCAGTATGTAGGGGAACTCTGCTCTGTTATTTTTAGGGGCATTTTCTTTCATTCCTTCACCAAGCAAGCATTATAAATGATGTCATTAACTCAACATCCCTCCACATTCTCCTTTTTTTTTTTTCCTCAGAGAAAGCTGCTGATAAATACCCCAAACCTGCAGTGAAGTGAAGTGTAGAGAGGGCTGGGAAAGTACCATTAAAGTGAAATCTCAGAAACAGGAGAAAGTCGCTGATAGGAGTACAGGTCACACAGCAGTCCCTTTAGACTGGATATGTGTGATACTGAGATTTATAATAAGAAACATGTATTTGGTCTTTGACCCAGTTTCTGGCACAGAGCTCTTAAAACCCTTGAAATTTACTGAGTGATAAGAGCAATAAAGGGTGTCTTTTGTTATGTTAATGGAGTGGCTTTTGGAAATCAGAGGAAGAGGGTGGGGTAGAAAAAAACCAAACATTTAGCCCCACCCCCTTGACTTCTAGGGAGGGAAGGGAAGAGGGGCTGGAGGTCGAATCAATTGCCAATGGCTGATGAGTTAATCAATCATGCCTGGGTAATGAAGCCTTCATAAACGCCCAAAAGGATGGGTTTCTGAGAACTTCCAGGTTGGTGAACACATCTTTGTACTATGAGGGTGATGCACCCCAATTCCAGGGAAACAGAAGCTCCTACTTGTGGCTGGATCTGAATCGGGGAGGAGCAATTCCTTGTGGAATCTGACGCTATCTCTACGTGGATAGTGTCAGAAACGAGTTGAATTGTAAGACACCTAGCCTGCAGTATCATGGAGAATCGCTTGGTGTGGAAAACTCCCACATGTTTGGTGACCAGAAGAGTTGTGAGTGTGGTAGTCGTACTGTGAGAGTAAAAGAGAAACACAGTGGGGATTGGTTTTCCCAGCTCACCCTGGTTTCTGTGTTAAGAATGAACAGAAGGGATGAGAAGGGCAAGAACGAAAGCAGAGACCTGCCACAGAGGCCCTGGCCATAACAGGCTATCTCGATAAGAGACGACTGAGGCAATCCAGGTGAGGGAAGATGGCCTGGTACAGATTAGTGATGTTGGGTTATGGCAAAAAGTGGCTAAATTCTAGATAAAACTTTATGGCAGAGGAACCAACTATAAGTAGGAAGAGAGTTTCAAGTATGACATCAAGTTTTTGGCCTGACATTGCAAAGGTGAAGAGAAAGTACAGGTGTTTGGTTTGGAGCACGATTAATCTTACGGTGCCTATTACAAATCCAAGTGGAGACGCCGACGAGGAGGTTAGATGCATTGTGGATCTCATGAGAGAGGTGTAATCTGGAGATAGAAATTTGAGTCAGCACCATACAGGTGGTATTTAAAGCCATAAGACTGGTTGACATCACCCAGGGGCAAGTGTAGACAGGAAGGCAGAGATTGAAGTGACACAGTTGCAAACCGAGGGATGCTTAGAACCACCAGAAGCTGGAGGAAGCAGGGACTTGGATCTCCCCTAGAGCGTTTGGATGAAGCAGGACTATGCTGACACCTGGATTGCTCAAACTTCTTGCCTTCAGTATTTTGAGAACAACTTTTCCTTCCTTTAAGCCACCCAGTTTGTGGTAATTCGTTACAGCAGCCACAGAAAACGAATACACTATCCCAGTTGTCTTAAGTCTTCATAGTGGCTGCTTTTAATTACTGTATCTTTTCCTCTTTGTAAAATGTTACTTTGTTCAGTACTTCAAATAACAACTTCTAGCTCTCTAACTTGATTTTGCAGATAAAGCAAGTAGTTGCGCCATGCAGCACATTGAAATTCTTCATTTATTACATTTTCCTATTTTGTCCTGAATATGGCATGACTAAGATATTATTGTTCTCATTCTAATAAACCTCACTAACTCTATTAACTAGTTGCTGGGTGTTCGTTGGGACAAACGGTGAGATCACACAGGAAGGGAGAGTAAAACTATTAGCTGACAATCAAGAAATGGAAAGCTTTAGTAGTGTTAACTCTTATTTTGCATTTCTGTGGCATAATGACTATTCTAGAAGCCATCAACAGAAAATGAGATGGCGATTTGATCAATTCCTTTGCTGATAGGAAATATATACCTTAAATATATATTATATTGTCTCTATTTATTGCCATGTCCATGATTCTAACTTGTTATACCATTACCATATGTCATTCTAGACTGGCCTATGCTATGCCCTTAATTTCAGGGCTACAAATTTAAATTCTAAGATTCCCTTAGGTAAATGTTCTCTTCTCACTCAGCTTACCTCTTTTTGTTTTACTTTTGTAGATCAACATAATCTTAGTAAAGAGTTTATGCTATATGGATTTGGATGGAGAGCAGGCATTCCTTGACCTAAGGGAACATGAAAGGACAAAAGTTACCTGGATTTTTACCTTTCAAGAAGTCCTGGGTAAGGACAGAGCTGTGAGTAAGGAAAATGACAGCATCAGTGGTCTGGCTTTTGCTTAAACCTTCTAGAAGAGTCTTTAGATACTGATGTCTTTCGAAGAGGAAACATGGGATTTGATGTCACACCTTAATAACTGCATCCAAGCTCTCTCTTTGATGTCTCTACGAGAGCTACACAAATTTAGTAGGAATGGCGTTTAAGGAGGACGAAAAAATTTCGATGGAGTGAGGGATTCCTAATGTGCTTCTGAGGGTAGCAGTTGTGGGAAGTACCAGAGAAGGGAAAGGCTGTGGGTTATATGCAGTTTAGCAGATGCTGCCAGTAATTTTTCTTAATAAATTTGAGTTGCGCATTAAAAAAAAAATTCAAAGCCAAAGGTATTTTTGTTTCCGTGATATTCGCTATTCAATTCATCAAATATTATTGGCCATCTATTAGCACCTAGGATTGTGCTGGCAGCGGTGGGATATAGAGAGATGAAAAGGACTTGGCCCTTGCCCTCCGCAGAATTTCCAGTCTGTTGGGAAAGGTCGAACTAGTGGTGGTAGATTACAGAACAGGAAATCGTGTACAGCAGCCAGTCATTCCATCACCAAAACAAGAAGCCTGCTCTCTGTCCCCTCCAATATGGTCTTTCCTGTTCCTTCCAGCCAGAGGTGAACTCTCCCTGTCTTTCGATAACATGAAATCTAGCTCCTATTTGCAGACTTAATTTTGGTGTAAAATCTTAAACTGGGAAGTCTAACCTGGGTAAAGACAACGTTTAGTGGTACTTGCCCTCTCTGCCAGGACTACATACAATAATTTCAACACAGTATATTGTCGCCAGCAAATGATCATTCAGTTGAGGTGAGTCCCTTCTTTGTGCCTTATCATGGTGCGTGATAAAGTAGCACATTTTGCCAAGCCAAATAGGCTTATGAGAGAGGTAGGAAGGAAGGAGGGTGGCTGGTGGACTCATATTAGTGGACTGGCTGGCTTTCCCCATTACTGCCTTTGCAGTGATGATTGCTCACTCTCCCAACCATTATGGCCCATTGTCCCCAAGCACTTACAAAACTCTGATTCTCTCTAAACACTCACTTCTCATCAGACTGCCGGCACCTTAATATCATGGAGAAATGCCTCATCTCTTATTCATCTATAGATTTCAGGTGAGATCCAGGAATACTGCTGAAAGATTCTTGCCAAACTTTTATTCTTATGAAAGTCTGTGATTGTTCTAATGTCTCATGAGATCAGTTACCTCTTTAGCTTTTAACACCTCATTTAAATGACACATATTCATACATACTAGAGGGCTCAAATTCCATTTATTTACTTATTAATTTAAAAAAAAATGGAATATGTCAACTCTACAACCTGTCTTTCTAGGGAAGCTGTGTTACGCATTTCACCACAATTTTCTAGTTTTCTTCCCTCATTTCTACTACTTCTTGAGATGAAATGTCTTCTTGCTGAGGAGATATTGCTGTTAAAGATGAGAACTGATGTCTGAAACCAGAACAAGTGAAAGCTCACAGCTCCGACAGAGCAGTATTTACTGATGTGTGCGCAGAAGTCACCCGTGAGATGCTGCACACAAAGGGAGCTCAGTGGTCCAATGTGTTTGGGAAGCATCGCTTCCTATCATCGCTTTTGGGAATGTCACGCTGCGCACAAATATATAAAGGATGCTCAGAAGTCCTGCAGCAAAAAAAGCAATTTGCCTCTGTTAAACCCAGTGTTCCTCAAATTCATTTGATTATAGGACAGTTTTCCTTGTAACTGGGGCTTGCGGTAGAATTGCTGTCCCGAGAAACACATTTTGAAAAAATCTAACCCGGTGAACTGCTTTCTTTGGGACTGAGTGAAATAATCTGTAGTCTTAAATACTCTTTTTGTGCTCATTTTAATGAAAAATAAGACATTAGGTTTTTGATCAGAAATATAAACCTTCTGATGATGACATTGCTTTAAAAAATTAATATTAGATTTATACCATCATTTTTTCCCTCTTTCTTTCATTTGCAGAAATAACCTAAACATGAGATGGTCTGTATTTTTATGAAAAAGTTTTAATCAGTCATCTCATAGATCTGTTGTCAGAAGGATACAAGTCCTTGACATTGAATGTAAATATTTAAAAATGCAAAGTCCTTTGCTGTACTTTCTTCCCATTTTTCTTTATTATTTTCCATTAGTTTTTTTGTAGCTCTGTATATTTATTTAAAAGATTAAAAAATACTTTAAATAATTTTTGTATTTGAAATAATTAAGATAATTATCCTATTATCTCTTGCCATTTTTCATATGGCACTGGACCACAGAGATCTGCTCCCCACAATAACCCTGCTTTTAATCCTTGTCTATATATCCAAACTACTTTTTGGATATAGCATGGTTTACTTAATCAATCTCACTTTTTTGATAAGTTGTTGCTAATTCTTCAGTTATAAATCTTATTATGATTAACATTTGGTGCTATTCACGATTTCGCTGGTGGAAAGAAAAATGCCCTGAAATGTAGTTGATTGATAGGTTATAAGTCATAAGCAGTTTAAACTTTTGTTCTATAATGCTAAACTGCCATGCAGAAGCGAAGGCTAACCAATCTGTACTTGTATCCACTGTGTAGAAAGGCCCAATTAAATTGCAACCTTGCTGAGAAGTAAGTTTTTTTGTTGTTGTTAGTGACAGACAGTATTGTGATTGCTTTAATTTGCATTCTTTTGAATACGGATGAGTTTAATTTTTAATACTTATTTACTACCTATTTGTATGTCTGTAATTTAGATTACTTGTTCCTTTCCTTTGCCTTTTAATATTTTGAGATAGCATTGTTTTTGGTACTGATGTAAGTTACTCTTGAACAGAAGCTACATATGTCACTTCCCAGATGGAGACTTAACTGCCAGAGAGAGAACCCCCAGAGCTCTCTTTTGTTTTCCTCTTTCCTGGTGACTGGGACAATATAAGTGACAGTTGCCTCATCAGCCTGGGATCCATGGGAGGGCACATGGAGCAGAGCCTACAACAGATTCTCTCTAGCCATTTCAGCAAGACAACATCTTTGGTTACTTAAAGTTTCTATTTGGGGGTCAGACATTTATTACAGTAACTGTCTAGCCTTGTGAGACTGTTGGAATATTTACAATTAAAATTTTCTCCTCTATCCACCAAATTGATAAATATTCACATACATAATTACTATTAGGATTTTAAAAAGATTTTGTTTTTATAATTGAGTTATTTAAACCATTTGAAATTTATTCTGGTGTATAGCATTAAGGAGAAACTAATATAATTATATATGCTACATACAATTATGTATACATAATTACCTACTGATGTGTTATAGCACCTTTGTCATATATTGAATTATTATCTAATTTAAATTCTGAGCTATTCTGCTGTGTTGACCTTTTTGTTTATGTATATGCTAACATTGTATTATGTTAATACCAGTTTTAACGCTTGCTAGGTAAAGGAATTTCTTGCAAAATTACTCTTCTTATACAATATTTCCTTCAAAAATTTTGCCTCTTTATTCATTGAAATTCTTTTGAGCATATCATTAAATGTATAAATTATTTTTTGGAAATATTAAATCCTATCCTGTGTAAGAACATAGGCATTTATTTATATCCAGATACATATATTTATTAGTTATTTTATAGTTTTTAAACAAGTTGCACGTTAATATTTTTATAGCTATTTTAGGGTTTTTTAACAGTTCAGTTCGATCTTTCATATTTTATTTTTTTTGGTAATTGATTTTATTTTATTCCCCAGCTTTATTGAATGACAAATATAATTGTAATCGATTTTATTTGTGTGTGCACGTGTGTGCATCTACATCTAGTTGACTTCTTGCACTATCATTAAGCACTTTAATTTTCAGTTTATTGTGCTGAGTTTTCTAATAATATTTTCCATAATGGCTTCAACTGTACTTGGATTAAATACTTAAGCTCTTAAACAATTATGTCAGTGTTCTTTTGAGCTCAAAAGTTCTTAAAATATGAGGTTGAATATCAAGTACATTACTATTTATATTATTTTGTCAGACAAAATTTTGATAATATCTAGAGTAGGAAGCAGTAACTCTTCCTCTCAGGATAAATGCTAAGAAATTAGTTTGTTCGCCTTTTCGAAATATTAAAAAATAGCTCTCCCCTTACATGTAAACTATACTTTCTGTCATTTTTAGCTGTTAAAAATTTATAACTGAAAAAAATTATAAATATGTCTACACTTTCTTCTTTATTAAAGCATTTGGGTTTGCACATTTATGTCTCCATATAGCTTTGGCTGTTATTTCACAGATTTTAACATGCGTTTTAATGTTCTTGTTACTTTATAGATATTTTAAAAATACATTATTTCCTCATTGACTCAAGTTAGTCATATTTATTTTTAAATGTCAAAGTTTGAAGTTTCTTTAAATATTTCTTTTTCCTAATTAAAAATAAAGCAGCTTAAGTACAGTATTGAAAATATGAAATATGTGGGAAAAGGAGAAAAAATAATAATTTAAAATTCTACCGCTCAGAGAGTTAATAATATCAAGATTTAGGTGTATTTTTTTCTAATATATATATTTTTGGCAATATGTAAATGTATACAAAAATCATATTGCATATAAAGTATAATTTTGTGCTTTCTCTCTCAATGGTATTTTCTATGTTAATTAATATTTACTAAAATATAATTTTAGTGACATATCATTCCATCTCAAAAAATAAGTTTATTTAGATAACTTTATTGTTAGACATATTTTTGTTTCCTATTCTTTGTTATCAAAAATAATGCTTCAACAAATATATTTATGAAAAAATATTTGCCCATCACTCTATTTCCTCAATTCTTTTATATGGAATTTGAAGTTTAACAATATGTTCATTTTAAAAACTCTTGATGCATATTACCCAATCAAGATCAAGAAAGATTACATTAATTTACATACCACACGTATATAAAAGTGTACATTTCTCTGAATTTTTGACATTGTTAATAAAATCAATTTCTTAGGCATAACTTTGAAATTAATTCTTATTTAAATTCACATTTTATTGACTATTAATAAAGTTGAACATTTTCCTACAATGTCCTGTTATTTCATTGTATTTGTTCTTTTGGCCATTCTTAAATCTTGGTCTTTGCCCATTTTGAGTGGTGTGTCCATATTTATCTTATGCATTTATGTATTGAAGAAAGAAATGATCTTTCCATAATTATTTCAGTTACTTTTTCTAGTTTGCTATGCCTTTAAATTTTATTTAACCTTTTTTTTTCTGATTATAAAAGTTTTATATTTTTATGTAATTCAGTCTATCTTTTTATAGTGAAAATATTTATTCCTTCTCTTCTTTTTGGAAACTGCTTCCCACTCATGCTTCTGTATCCTTCCTGTGGTGAGGCAGGCATGGCCGTATTATGCGACGCTGACAGCTGAGTGTTTCAACATATGTGAATGTCTCTCTTGCTGGAGTTTTGTACCAGGACCAAGAGAAAGTGAGTCCATCTTTCTTCAGGTACTCAAGACATAATGTTGAAAGCTCAGCAGCTGTTGGCACACTGCCTTTTACCATATTGATTAGAGAAATGGAGGGGGCCACGTGCAGTGACGATAATGAAGGAGGTGTGTAGAGGAGAGCAGAGATGAAAAAAATCTTAATGGGGTTCAGGTCTCTCCTTCTAGTTATTTCTGGGGTACAGCCACATTCTTGCTCTTGCATCTCAACACATGTATAATAAATTCCCCTTTTTAGCTTACACTAATTTCATATGGGTTTTTGTTAAATGCAACCAGAGTTCTGATATTTTATATAATAAAGTTTGTTTCATTTCTGTAAGGCTTAGAAAATTCTCTTCATGGTAAGATTGGGGAAATACTGCCTAACATATTTTTTCTGTTGATTTTTAAATATTTAGTGCTCTAATGCATTTAGAATTTATTTTGTATATGCCATGGGGTAATCATCTTTTAAAATATGTATATAATCAACCATAAATATATTAATAAATATGCTATACTAAAATCAGTTCTAATTGTTGTGGACTTTTAGACAAATGAATAGTAAATATTGATTAGGTGTTAGGATATACTTCCTAAGCTTTTTAGTTTCATTATGAAGGATGTGTGGAATTTTGAAATGTATAGAAATAGAGGGAGTATATCATAGCAGAGCGTTAGAAAATATGTTGAAATTTGGAAAATATTGGCCAATTTAGAATGGTAGTTCCTGGAAATAAGTTTTAAAATTTCTCTTGCCTTTCTATTTTATCCAGCTGTAGAGACTTCAGCCATGGAACCTCTTAATCTCTATTATATCAATTTATTTTAGTAGTTCCCCTTTCTGAGCTATTAGTCTGAACTACCTTATTTGTCTTATAGTCTCTACAACTGTACAGTGCATTGCACAGAAGAGATGGTTAATGAATGTTTGTGAATTGGATGAATAAATGAGTGTGAATTTAACTGTCAAGAGAGGCAACGGAGAGATAACCCAGAGATTTGCCTGAAATATTAACATAGACTAACTGTGTTTTAAGCAGCTTGTTTTATAATTATATTTCCATAATGTGTATTTGGAGAATCTAACTTTTTGCTCCATTATTTTTTGTGGTTGTTTTCAGACAAGCGAAGTACAATTTGCTTTTTACATACTTCTTCCTGTGGTGGTTTTAGTATTTCAAAGGCCCATCTTTTATCATAAATTCGAAGTATTAGCTAAGAGTAATGATATTTCTTATTATCAAATGCTGAAATTAAACACATGTATTTCGTGTGAATCATTTTAAAAGTAAAGCAACAAAGAAGAACAATAAGAAAAGAAAATCAACGTGCATTTGCAGTGTGGAAGATATTTCTGGTTAGCAACTAAAGTGACCAATCATCTTGCTTTGCCTGGGTTGTAGGACACTAGGTCACCCTGTAACATAATATGAACATCTTTGACATTATTGAGAGTAGGTGAAAATCTATGGACAAGACTGGATAGTGTAACCCATGCCATGTGAAGGCATTCTGATGAATTGTATTCTTCTCAATATGGAAATTGGAGAGCACCTCAGGCAATGTAATTGCAAGGGCATGGGAAAAAGACTAAAAAACTCAGATGTAAAAGATACCTCTAGCAGTAAGTAAATGTTTTTTATAGCTTTAACTCCAAATTTCTACTGGGATTCTTTATAAATAAATCTCTCTGTCCCTCAGTTTTTTTTTTTTTTTTTAACTTATCACACGGAACTGAGAACACAATGTGATGGCAATCAGCGTAATAATAATGCTGAATGATTGAAAGCATTCTGTAAATATTGTGTCAGTTTTCTTCCAATGCCTAATCTTTTCTGAGGATGAAATTTAGTTAGATATTTTATTTTATTTTATTTTATTTTATTTTATTTTATTTTATTTTATTTTATTTTATTTTATTTTATTTTATTATTTTATTTGTTAGAATTCAGAGTCTAGCTCATCATAGAATAAGGGACACTGAATTGTAACTTGCTATTGGATAAATTCTTAAATGTTCTGGGGATTTGAAGATCACTAACTAAGTTATCTCTCATAAATGTTCTATAAAGTTGGATGGAGTTCTTTCTTATTGTCATGTAGCTCAATAGAGTTCAGGAACGTGTGCACAGGTAGAGACACCGGTTCACACTGAGATCATGATTTTAGCTGAAACTGCACTCAGTTTCATAGCACAGGAGGATTCGCTAGTGACTGCCGATAGAGATTGTCTAACAAGTCAGCAATGACCCCAGGTTGCTGTCATCAACTAATTGAAATCAGCTTGAGGGAAAAAGCGGCCATGCCATTCTAAATGTGCTAGGATGGGGAGAACGGATAATAAGACTCGGGAGCCAGGATTGGGACTAGGATGAGGCCATTAAGGCATTTGCTTAAGATATACAACTTAAGGGGGTACCCCAAAAAACCAATAATCAAGATAAATAATAATTTAATATTTAAAAAAATCTAAAATTAATGGGAAAAAAATCTATGATGAACAAAGAATTTAAATTATGAATAAAGTTAGGATCCTGCACTGGCATGACTCAGCTTACTTGCCTCCTCCTAATCCTGATCCTACCAAGGTCTATATAGAGAAAGTTGTGGGCCACAGTTACATCACAGAGTCGCCTTCTCACCAATGTGCAGATGGGGGTGTGGATTCAACCATCTGGGAGGTAGTACATCTACTTCAGTGGCGAAATAGAAAAGTTAACACCAATGCTCCTCCTTTCTACTTGAGAGTAACTTAGGTACTAAAAATAGATTTTAATATGAATTGAGGACTCTCCAAGTGTTAGCACTATGCTAAGTGTTTTATATACATTATTATCTTATTATAATCTCTCCAGTTAGTGCTTTGCGAGATCGATGCTATCATCCCTATTTTCTAGAGGAGCAAACTGAGGCTGAGAGATGTGAAGCAGCATTCCAACTGTCACATAGCTGGTAAATATTGGAGTTTGCATTGGAATTGAGCCAGTGGATAATAAAACCCTTGCTTTTATGACTCATCCATTGACTCCAAGAAAGTACAGAATTAAATAAAGTAACCAAGTCCACAAGATGTGCCCATGTGTATCTAAATCATGAATACCCGAATAACAAAAGTAACACACATAAACATGGTTTCCTGGGAAGCGTATTCTGAGAATTTATTGAAAAGCAAGAACCAGAATTGCTGTCAGTGTCATTGTTAAGAAAGTGATAGTAAGAGGCAGGATTGTTAATAAAATGATGGTGGGAGACAGGATAACTTAGTCTCAGATTCATCTCTAGGTTTCTAACCTAACAGTGACTCAAAGAGATGTCATGGACTTTGTATTTTGCAAAAAATTACTTAAACAATACCTTCATTATGCACAGTACAGAGTTTTGAAAGTGGCAGGTGGCAGGTGTCAGTAGCACTTGACAATGGCAAAACATGATCACGTGTTTATTATTGACCGCTGAGCCTTAAAGCAGGTGAATTGTCTGGGTCTAAGATAACTTATATAGTCCATGTCCATGATCAGAAATGCCTGTGTTATAAGTCATCTAGAGCTCTGAGGTGCTCATACTCCTTTTCTCAGCTTGTGTCACAAGGACACCTTTTAAGTTTCTGCAGGGAGATGTTGGGAAAGGGAAATTGTAAAGACTGTTTCCATAAAAACTACAATGTACAGAAATTATAGGGGCATTTCTATTGCCTTCACACTTTGCTCCAAACTGCTCTTCAAGACCAAATAGATTTAACTTTGGAGATATAGAAGTAGATACAAAATTCATGCCTTTGGGCCAATATTTATGGTAGAAAGATATATAAAAGCTCTTTGTCCAGTTGGAACTTTTTTCTAATGATAGTGTATTTTATAGTCTGTTAGCTTCCTTCACTGAAGAGTTGAAGAAGTGTTCCCTGAATCTATTTTAAGAGTCAAGTGAAAAGTGGGTCCAAGATGGCGGCATAGAAAAACCCTGAACTCCCCTCCTCCCATGGATACACTGAATATACACCTTTATATAGGGCAATTTCTCTTGAAGAAGAACTGAGGATTGACTGAACAGCATCTGCACAGCAAATGATAAAGGGACCACACAGAGAAAAGTAGGAGAGATGGAGATATGGTAGTAGTGGGAACTTCACCTTTGAGCCTTGCCCTTGACTCTGAGTTCTTCAGTAGGGAGGATTATCATTGAGGGGCTTGCATGAAAACTCGCCCAACAGGGACAAAGTGAAAAACAAAACAAAACAAAAAACCCAGCAGTTTAGAGGGCACCTGGACTATGTGTGAAGGAAACCCACATACTATCCCTAGAACATCTGCCAAATAAGCTGGGATCTGCTGGAACTCTCTCTGGACTCGAAAATGCCGACACAGTGCACTTCAGGACTCCCCTGGACCAAGCTTGCTCCAGCTCCAGGCGGCCTGACAAAGCCTCCTGGCACATTCAGTCTATGCAGAGATTGCCCTCACCCAAGGCCTCGTGTTCAAGACCAAGAGAGGTAGCTGTTTTGCCTAATTCATAGAAACAAATATAGAAAGCCAAACAAAATGGGGAAAGAGATGAGTATTTTCCAAATGTTAAAAAGGAAACAAGATAAAACCCCAGAAAAAAAAAAACCCAATAAAACAGAAACAATTTATCTGATAAAAAGTTCAAAGTAATGGTCATCAAAATGTTCACCAAACACAGGAGAAGAATGGAAGAACACAGTGAAAACTTCAACAAAGAGAAAATATAAGAAAAAACAAAACAGAGCTAAATTATACAATAACTGAAATTAAAAAAAAAAATACACTAGAGGGAATCAATAACAAATTAGATAATACGAAGACTGAATCAACAATCTGATAAACAGACTCATGGAAACAACCCAATCAGAACGGCAAATTTTTTAAAGAAATTTTAAAAAATGAGGATAGTTTAAGAGACAACTGGGACAATATTAAGCATAGTGGCATTTACATTATAGGGGTCCCAGAACGATAAGAGAGAGAGAGAAGCGGAGGTGGGGGGGGAGCATAAAATTTATTTGAAGAAATAATGTCTGAAAACTTTTTTAACTTGCGGAAGGAAATAAACATCCAGGTCTTATAAGCACAGAGAGTCCCGAACAAGATGAAGCCAAAGAAATCCTCACTAAAATGTGATCATTCAATTGGCAAAAATTAAAAGATAAAGAGAGAATCTTAAGGGCTGCAAGATAAAAACAACTAATCACATTCAAGGGACATCCTGCAAGAATATCCACTGAGTTTTCAGCAGAAACTTTGCAGACTAGCAGAGAGTAGCAAAATGTATTTAAAGTGCTGAAAGCAAAAAACAACAACAACAACTTACAACCACGAATACTCTGTTCATTCAGAATAGAGATTATCATTCAGAATTTAAGGAAAGATAAGAATTTCCCAGACAAGAACAAACTAAAGGAGTCTCTTACCACTAAACTGGCTTCATAAAAATATGTTAAAAGGTCTTTTCTTAAGTGGAAAAAAAGACCATAGCTACAAATAAGAAAAGATATGAAAGTTCTAAATCTTACTGGTAAAGGCAAATATGTAGTAAAGGCAATGGATTGGTCAATTAAAAAGCTAGTATAAAGGATAAAAGACAAAAGCAGTAAAATCAACTATAACTACAATAAGTAGTTAGGGGAAACACAACATAAAGTGAAGTAAAATATGACATCGAAAATAAAATATGGGGGAATAAAAGTGCAGTGGTTTTAGAATGCATTCAAACTAAATGACTATTAGCTTAAAAGAGACATATATATAATATATACCTATATATTATATATATTGTATGCATCACATGGTAACCACAAACCAAAAACCTACAATAAATGCACAAAAAGTAAAGAGAAAGAATCACACACACAATACTAAAGAAAAACATTAAACCACAAGAGAATAGAAGAAAAAGAAAAACTACAAAAACAAACCCCCCAAATTAAATGGCAATTAGTATATACCTATTGACAATCACTTTAAATATAAATGGACTAAATACTCCAATCAAAAGACATAGGGTGGCTGAATGGATAAAAAACAAAACAAAAACCAGAGAAAACAAGACATAGAGTAGCTGAATAGATAAAAAAAATCAACCAAACAAACAAAAACTAAGAACCATCTACATGCTGCCTATAAGAGACTCGCTTCAGATCGAAAGAGATACACAGACTGAAAGTGAAGAGATAGAAAAACCCATTCTATGCAAATGGAAATGAAAAGAAAGCTGAGGTAGCAATACTCATGGGGGGGGGGCGGGAAAGACTTAAAAACAAAACCTGTAAATAAAGACAAAGAAGGGCATTACTGAATGATAAAGGGATCAATCCAACAAGAGAATATAACATTGATAAACGTATGTTACCCAACATGGGAGCACCTAAATATGTAAAGAAAATATTAACAGAAATAAAGGGAAAAAATGACAGCATACAATAATAGTAGGAGACTTGAATACCTCACCCACATCAATGGCTAGTTCACCTTGATGATAAGTAATATTGGTGTTAAATAACACATTAGATAAGATTAAGTTAATTGATAAGATACAGAACAGTTTATCCAAAAACTATAAAATATACATTCTTTTCAAGTGCAAATGGAACATTATCCAGGATAGATTATATATTAGGCCACAACACAAGTCTCAATGAATTTAAGAAGATTGAAACCATATCAAGCATCTTTTCTGACTGAAATGGTGTAAAACTAGAAATCGATTACAATAAAAAAATTAGAAACACACACACAAAGAGACTAAACATCATGGAGATGTTTAGTGGAGACTAAACATCATGCTGCTAAACAACCAATAGGTTAATGAAGAAATCAAAAAGAAAATTTAAAAAATATATATCTTGAGACAAATGAAAATGAAAATACAACTTTCCAAAATCTGTTGAATGCAGCAAAAGTACTTCTAAGAGGGAAGTTCGTAGCAATATAGGCCTACCTAAAGAAAAAAGAAAAATCCCGAATAAACAATCTATACTTAAAGGAACTAGAAAAACAAGAACAAACAAAGCCCAAATTTAGGAGAAACAAAGAAATAATAAAAATTAGAGTGAAAATAAATAAAATAGAAACTAAAAACCAATAGGAAAGATCAATCAAACTGAAAGCTGGTTTCTAGAGAAGATCAATGAATAAAGATGTATTATATATATATGCGTGTGTGTGTATGTATGTGTATGTATATATATTACATGTATATAATGTACATGTATATAATATATTATAATGGAATATTAGTTATTCATAAAGAAGAATAAAATCTTGCCATTTGTGACACCATGGATTGACAGAGAGGATACCACGCTAAGTGAAATAAGTCAGACACAAAATGACAAATATCATGTAATTTCACTTACATGTAAAATCTGAAAAACAAAACAAATAAAACATAAACAGATTCATAGATAAAGGAAACAAACTGATCATTACTAGAAGGGGAAGGGTTGGGAAGTGGGTGAAATAGGTGAAGGGGAATAAGAAATACAAACTTCTAGTTATAAAATAAATAAGTCATGAAAGTATGATGTACAGCATAAATCATATAGTCAATAGTATTGTAATAACTTTGTATGGTGACAGATGTAACTAGACCTATCATGAGAATCATTTGGTAATGTAGATAAATGTTGAGTCACTAAGTAAAATGAACAAATAATAAGGGAACTTTCTGATGTGATGAAAATATTCGGTAACTTTCAGTGGATAGGAGAGCATATAGAACTTTCAAAACTCATAAAAATAAGCACTTCATATCCATGCTCTAAAATAGCCAATTGATAAGGCAAGATTCTGAAACTTCTGGGATTTTCCATCAATAAAGTTACTGTTTTGAACCTAAGAGAGTAGAATTTGTAGGTTCATATTCATCAGTTTTTACATTTCTTTGTCAAAGTATAATTTTTATAAAAGCAGGACTGTATCCTTTCAAAAGAACTTAAAATATATAGATTTCAAATATCCAACTAAATCTTGAAGAAGATAAAGAACCTGGGTTCGCAGATTTTTTTTTTTTTCTCTCCAGTCAGTATGGTCTTTATTTCCTGTCAGATATCTTAGCTTTAAAAGCTGTGCATCATGACAGCTTTTGACGACAGCTTCTGTACAATATAAAAATCCCATTATGCTTTTTAAACAGTGAGATTCATTGTTTCCCAAAGGGATCAGTTTGCATTAAGACAGATGTTTCCCAAAGGACCAGTTGGCATCACTCACATTTCAAAACTTCTAAGCAATTTGTCCCTCTCTCCTTTTTTTAAAGAAAAAAAATTATTTATCTTTATTTGCTTACATAATATATCACATAGACCATGGCCAATTTCAGAAACACAGGTTAAAAGTTAATTCTATGAGAAAGTCATTGGTGAATTTTCCTCTTTCATTTAACAAATATTTTTAAATAGGAAAGAAACCTGAGCTGCTTAAGACTTTATTAAAATTTGGGCACTTTGATTTCTAATTAGATTTCTTCTAATCATGTTTCTACATTTAAAGGAAAAAATTATTCATCCAGATAATAAATAGACCCCCTACTACTTCTCGATTCCCAAGCTCCATTAATCACAATTGTTATGTCATTAAATGCATGCATGGTTTGTGTTTTTTGAAACAGTGTGTACATATTTCTTAGATAATTATTTTACTTTATTGTTTTACTTCCTCTATAAAACAGCTTCTTTAACTCTGAGCGATTTAGAGCCAATGGACAGATTTTCTTACTTGAAAATTAGTGTCAGTTATGACATACTGACCTATCTCTGATGCAGAAAAGTCCTTCTACCCTAGTGCCTGTGCTTATTAGCATGTTTTAGGGGTACAGTTCCTTCCTATCAGACACTGAATTTGGCTTGTTCGTTTGAAGTTGATAGAGCAACCGGGGACAAGTAAGCAGCAATGGCCTATCGAGCTCATCCTACTAGAATAAACTGAAGATCCCAGGCAGATTCTGGAGCAGCTGGTGAGCTCATGGAATGTCAGGGATGCTTCTGAAGGATAAGAACTTCATACCCACCTGCAAGATGGATTTCCAGATAGCTGCCATATTAACTCCCCCTGCTGGAACATTATTATTTGGCTTAGGGCATCTCTAGAAGAGATTACTGCCTTTTAAATTAAATACAAGCTTTCCAGAACCATTGTTAGAATTCGTATCTCCTGGATATTACAAGGACATCAACTATCTAATTATAATTAAGATTCTATGACTAAAAAAAGTCTAGAAATATATTCAAAGAAATGTTAATAGCAGTTAATTTTAGGAAATTGGATTATAGATGATTTTTAATTTATTCTTTATATGTATCCCAATTTTAATTTTTTCAAGAACATCAATTATTTGGTAATAAGGTATTTTTAAATGTTTACTTATTAAAATACATAATTTGGATATTTTCCACTTTAAATGAGAATTAAATTCTATTTATTTATTTAACTAATTTTGAAATTTCAAAATGCTAAGGTAGTCTTCAACAGATAAGCTGAATCTTATCTTATGGAATTACATCCTCATTATAAAAGAGTCTAAACTGAATTTTAATCATAAAGCTTATTACAATTATTTATATTTCTTTGAATTTATCATTTAATTTTTCATTGTGTTTTACAGATTTGGTAAGCTATTGGCCTTCATTTTCTTTATCAATAGTTTTAGAATAATTTTTCTCAAATTTCTGAGATGATACAAATCACGGGGCACAGGGAAAGAGAAGCTTATTCGAACCCCAAACCAGAGAAACAGATTCCCAGAATTGCCAGGCGAGCAACACAGAAGTTTGCTATTTGTTTTAATAACCTACCCAGTTGATTCTTATTAGAGAAGTTGGGAAATACTATTTTAGTATGCAAGTTTTCTAATACTATATAATTCTGTAAGCATATTCACAATTAATGCAAATGGAACAGTGGACCAGCCTTTATAAATATTTCTGGTGATGGATAGTGAATGATTAGATTCCTGGCATTTTTACCCTTTTCTTTTTTTCTAACTACAATACTGTTTTTACTCTGTACTTTCTAAAGCTTATTCAAACAACTCTAAGCAAAGAAACTCCTCTTTCTTTCTTAGCATTAGCCTCACAGTTTCACTGGTGCATAGATTGAAGTAGATGTTAAAATAACAGTTTGATTCACAGGTTTTATCCTTCATTTTCCACGTATGAACTAACATAATGAATAAAAATAACTGCCCAGAAATATTTGAAATGTTGTGTCCTCTTTTGGAGGTATAATAAGTAATTTTCTTCAGATTCACTTGGGCTATATAGACAGTAGAAGATAGCTTTCATATGAATATAACCTCAAGCACCAAATCGGTACTGATGGTGAACCAATTAACCAGATAATTCCTCTAGCACAAAATCAGTCAAAATGGTTGTTTCAAAGTCCAAAATTTTACAACTGATTCCTTTTAATGGTCTGGAAAATTATAATGCAGTATTTCCCTGTGAAAAAAGCCTACATCACTGGTACTTCCTGTATTGTAAGAATTAGGTGAGGTGTCTGAGATTTGAGTCTTGCCGGGCAATAATCAATCCGGCAGGATCCATGTCTTCATGCACTGAGGGCTGCTTATGTATTTGGAATTCCTCATTCTTGGCTTCAGTGAATGCTAAAGCATTGAGTGAAAACAGACTGTAACCGCCCCCCATTTACAGCTTTATGGAAGTGTTAAATTATGCAAGAACTGGGAGTCCTTCAGACAGCAGCCAAACAGATTCTACAACCAAATATGGGTGAGATGTTTTTATGATACCATTAACTTCTTTGTAAAGAATACATTATATTTTTTAGAAGGCTCCATTTTCTCAGTAATGATTTAAAAATGCTTAGCTTACACTGATGAAATAAATACTTTCCCAATGGTGTGGAACAATTTGATAGAAGACCATATGGGCTCTAATTCCTATGCACAGGGTCTGAATTAAGGGGGTACAGGAGCCCTAAGTAAGTGCTTCTTCTTCTCACATTCTTGCTTTGTGGGAGGGAGCACATATGTCTTTTTAGTGCATTGTTTTTTCTCAATTGGATTTTCTTCGTTTTTTTCTTGAAGGTCATTTAAAGTAGAAATTTGGCATTTAGAATTTCATTCCATTTTCCTACTGTTACGTGATTCTTCATTGAATTTGATGGAATTCCTTTACAAAGCTACTGAAACCTTGGCCACTTTGCCACTTATAATAAAACTCTACTATCATATGGGATGTTTAAAATTATTAATTATACCTTATCCAAGAGTATAGTCAGCCAACAGCCCAGCTGGGAAAAAAAAAAAAAATGCTCTCATTGAATGCTCAACTGCAGGAGATTGTGAATAAGGTAACTGTCTCCAATAGCCTTTCGATAAGAAATAAGAAACCAAAAGCATAGTAAATACCATCAATCTTGTGAAAAATGGCCCTGGCACATGCTAACAGTTCATTTCTAATATGCTGGAGAAGAGTAAGCAACGCTATGTCAATGCTACATCCCACATCACGAGAAAAGGATGAGTGACTCTCTATGTTTTATGGTTTCAAGCTTTCAGGTGTCTTCCTTGGCAAAAAGAGCTTGACTTGAAATCACCACAGTGATTTTTCTCTCTGATGATTTTGTGACTCGGTGAGGAAAAAGTAGCTAAGTTTTTAAAATACAAATAGATTGATAAATCTACATGGTGTGCTTGAGCATAGTGTGAGGAGCTGAGGTTCCCAGCCCCACAGTCCTCCCTACAATGGTTTGCAATAGAAAACCAGAGAGACTGAATATCACCAGGTATAGCCATAGTGTAGTATTATTAAAGCCGTAGTTTCATTGTCAGAAACTTCATTTAAATGTCCATAAAACCATCCTGATACAAAGAATGAACTGTAATAGCTTATAATTATGATAGTGCATAAAGTATGCCTCACAGCCCATTACAAAGCCATAATTTTAGCATAAAAACCATAAACCAGGAGAACAAAACTTGAGAACTTCAAAATAAAATTATAGCTTTTTGTAACAGCCCAATAGAGCATACCTTTTTTCTCCACAATAAATGATTATCTCATCTGCCTCTCACATGCAAAACAAAGGTAGATTTCTGATTTTTCAGACTTATAATATAGCACGTTTCCTAAGGTATGTTACATACATAAAAAATGGTATATTAATACATTTTCAAAAGAGATTTTAATACTCGTTAGAAGGTGATCTGGTTTGGGGGTGGATAGATGGTTATTATTTACTCATGTCAAAATGGAGAAATTAAGGAGAAGAGCTTTTGTGCTTGGTCTCCTTAAAATGCCCCATCCTGTCATGAGGAAGAGGAAATGCCTATTTTGACGGTCAAACCAACGCAGTTAAGACTGAATGAGATTTACAGTCTTTATGTGAACAGAGGAAAATGAACATTTAAGAATTGCATTTTATGAAAGAAAAAAAAAAAAAGACATGGTCTCAATGCCAGAATATTTAACAGCTTGTCAGCTTTCTTGATCCATTCTTAGGGTTTCTTAAAGCGCCCTATCTGACATTAACAAGCCACAGTGATCTTTATACCAAATCATGTATATTACATACATACATATATATCTTCTAAATGAAGAGTCAAAATATGTATGCTTTAAAATGCATTTTTAAAGTATGGAATTTATTATTATTATTATTGGTGAAGTAATATTGCACATAAACAACAAAATTGAAATCACCAAGATATAACCTTGCTTAATATTTTGAAGTATTTCTTTTAGATACGTATTTTCAAAACATTAAATTCTATATATAGTTTTATGTAATCTATTTTTCAAAAAATAGTACATTGTGATCATTTTCATATTAAAATTCTAATAATGCCATTTAATGGTTGTGTAAAAACTATATATATATACATATAAATTTATTATCGTTTGGTTATTTCTTACGAACAAATATTTAGCTCATTTACAGATTTCTGATATTATTTTTATATGTGTATATATTCCTTGAATCTACTTCTGTAATTATTATTTTGGGATCAATTTTTAGAAGTGGAGCAAAGGATAAGAACATAATTGGAGGTCTTAGTATAATTTACTAAATTAAAATGACAGCTTCGAAGGTTATTATTTATCATATTGGTTCTTTCGATGATGATGTTTCAGACATAAAGAAGATTAGAATCTTCTCTAATTATAAAACATGATATACTAGGCAATGACTTTGGAATCCTCTCTACTCTGTGCTTGTTGGAGTAAAAACTACTGTGGTGGCTCTAGTGCTGTGAGACCCAGTCCCAGATATGGGTCATTTGTCCAGTATCTGAAGAGAGAACCAGGCCAGTATGGGAGTGCAAAGGTCACAGAGTGGGGGGAGATAAGTTTGTAAGCAGAGTAAGTGAAAGTTAAGGGAATTCACACCTGAGAGTTTCCATTTTTCTCTTTTAAATACAAATATGTGATTAGGCCTTTTCTTAAGGAAAATTGAAGAGAGTCATTGAAAAGTGGGAGGCTTGAAGTGCAAATGTAAAAGAGCAGAGAACAGGACAGAGAACACATCATTGACAAACCCTGCCAAGCAGCATTGAGGTCTCAGCTGAAGTTCAATGCCACACTATTGTAATAGTACCCACACAGTCATATTTTATCCCACGGTGATTGGCCACTGAGAATATAGGACAGATTCAATAATGTAGGTACGGGAAACTGCAGGACACATTTGATAGAAGGTCAGGATTAGCAAGAGTTAGTGAACTGGAGGGTGGAAATTTGACATTAAAGAGAATGGGGTCCAGGTTGAATAAGAAAGACAGTAAGAGTATATGGACTATTAACTGTAAGATGAGAGAAGGGCCAAGGGCTGTGGATTGCCGGAGAAGGTCCGTGAGCAAGTGCTGTGAGAGTGGAGAAGTGAGAGTTAGCCCGGTCAGTCATATTTCATGCTGTGAATTATTATACCACAGTGCCGGTGAAGAGGAATATCCTATTAGCTCACGAAGAATGCAATGTTGTCAATTAGATTATTCAGTCCTCAGTCAACAAATAGTTATTGAACATTCACCATGTGTCAGGCACTGTTCTAGATCCTGGGTCACAAAAACAGAGTCCTTAGCTTCATGGAGCTAATGTCCTTGTGGAATAGAGGAGATAAACAATAAACACAATAAATGCATAAAATACACATCCGATGTTAAATATTTCAGATAGTGTTAAGGATGCAGGAGAAGAGAATAGGAAGTAATGAGATAAGAGATGGTTTATAATTTTAAGTAGCATGGACGAAAAAGAAGTACAGGAAAATGTAATTAGAAGAAACTGAAAGAAGAGACAGGGCCAGATAGCAGAACCCAACTTAAAAGTGGGTGGAATAGGTGGCTTTCCAAATCCCTGTCTTTATTTCGATGAGCTGGAATTTAGAGTTACTTAGTCCAAAGAATTGAGATGGTTGATTCTGATTGAGGACCCAGGCAGTCCTGACTCCTCTACTCCCCTCAAACATTTTTTGACTCATAATATGTGAGAAATACCACTCTTTGTAGCCCTGAGCTTCAAGTCTTTTCAATGCT